>NC_081411.1:108445654-108773452 GCF_030272615.1 Cryptomeria japonica | reverse complement strand
CGTTTAACTAAATAACAAGTATGTTGCAAATGTTTAATTACTATTTTATAAATTTTCAAAATCAAATAATATATAAATTTATAATGAATAAATAATAAATTTAGCAAACCATATCACATAAACTAAAAACATACCAAAACAAACTTATAAAATTTCACTCATATTACCATCAAAGAGAGATGATGTTTCTAAAATCATTAATCAAATGATTTTGAACTGAATGTTTAAATATACATTTTTATATATGAATTATTATCAACATAAAATTTTAGAAAAATTTAAATACAATTTATATAATTAAATAATGTTTAACTAAATAGCTAATATATTAGGAATGTTTAATTATTCTTTTATAAATTTTCAAAATGGAAAACAAACTCATAAAATTTCACTCATATTACCATCAAAGATAGAGATGGCGTTTCTACATTCATTAATCAAAATACAATTGAAGTAAATATGTAACGAATGTTTAATTATTCTTTTGTAAAGATTATTTAAAAAATAGAAAATTAAATCCTGTCAAGAATGGGATTCGAACACATGTATGTGACGAATGTTTAATTATTCTACCGTCAAAGATAGAGATGGCGTTTCTACATTCATTAATCAAAATACAATTGAAATAAATATGTAACGAATGTTTAATTATTCTTTTGTAAAGATTATTTAAAAAATAGAAAAATTAAATCCTGTCAAGAATGGGATTCGAACCCATGTATGTGACGAATGTTTAATTATTCTTTTGTAAAGATTATTTAAAAAAATCGAAAATTAAATCCTGTCAAGAATGGGATTCGAACCCATGCCCTTTCGGACCAGTACCTGAAACTGGCGCCTTAGACCAACTCGGCCATCTTGACCTACGCACACTTAATGCTTTGTAGATCACCTAATAACAATTCTCTTGTACAGTGATGCTAATGTAGTGTACAGTAAATATTTTCCAAGAATTAAAGTATCTTCGTTTATTACGTCCTCCTTACATAATGAAGGTCCCTAGTTCGAACCTGGGCAGTAACTATCAGAAATTGATGTAATTAGCTTCTATATTTATTTACATTTCTTGATTTTTGTTTACTCCTCGCTGTTTCTTCCATTAGCTGCCTTAGAATTACAAACTTCTCTCCTGCGTTAGAATTGAGCAGAGAAATGTTACAGAAAAAGCTTATGAAACTCAAAATCTCTTCATTCGAGGAGCTCAAAGGAAACAAATTTAACATGTTTTACAAAGTCCAGAAAAGCCAAAATTTTGATTGTTAGCCATTTCACGCTAAGTGGGGAATCAACTTTGAGCAAGAATAGGATAGAAAATTACGGAGCCTGAAATATTTACAGAGGAGAAAAGCAAAGAAAGTGACACACTTATATGCAAGCATTCATCACAGAAAGGTAGACAAGAAATCAAAACTCCATCGAATAACCAACGAATGTAAGCCCCTTTAATGCGTGCATTCTTGCAAAATTCTGCAAATATTCGACCTCTCCTTACCCTAATTGACATGAAAATCAAATTAAATAAACGATCTTATATTATTTACAAGATTTTTCGTTATTAAGATTTGATGTCATTTACAGGGTTGTTTGTTATCTGATACATGAAATTTCTTTTGCTAGAAATCTTTTTTCCTGGAGTGTTTATTTTATCAAATTCATCGAAATACAGTTTTATTTCTTAAAATGTCAGAACTTTACTGAAAGATTTTATATCTATGAATTTTTTTATTTTATTATGTGATATTGGGTACGTGAATGTGAACTTTAGATTGAAATTTCTTTTATTCAAAATCATTTAAAAAAAATTATTTTATCAAATTTACCCAAAATACAATGTTATTCCTAAAATTTAAGGACTTTACACTCAATAGAACTATTGAATGAACATATCAGCTGCGGATGGCTGGAATGGATAGAAATGCATCAGACATGCAGTGCCTTCATGAGGGAAGTTGGAATGAATCCTAAGCTCTTTAACTTCCATTTCTTCCATTTGCAGCTGCCTCTGTTCTGGAACTCCCGAGTATAACCGCAATTAGCTGCTATGATCTGCGTGATAATGGGGTTTTTATTTGATCATAATGATAAAATTAGGAAATAAAGAGTATTAGGATAAATTAATATACATTAAATAATTAATTATTAATACGAGGATTCAAAATTGAGACCTTAATTTCAACAGATGCTTTTTTTTGTATTTTATGGTTCATCTGAATCTTTTTAAATAATTATATTATTTTAGAATTTAGAAAACTATATAAGAACTTTCACACAATAATAATTGTTATTAATGTTGATAGAATAATAATTCAAGGATGTTTCCTACATCTTCACTATTTCAAGAAATCAAAGTAAGTAAAAAAATCATAAAGATAGATAAAACAAGAATATAGAGAATACTCATTAATCCAAATTATTTCGAAGGAATATTATAAGGAATGCAACAAAGACAAGGATCCCCAATCCATAACATTCCACTCACTCTTCAAGAATATAAATAAAAGAGACCTCCAATCAAAATAACGTGACAAGGGAAGAATAAAAATTCAAAGATGTTTCCTATGACTCCACCATTTCTAGGAATCAAAAGAAGTCACAAAATCATAGAGGCATGTAGAATCAAAATATAGAGAAGAATCATCAATCCAAATCAAGGAATTTTAGAAAAAAGTTAAAAATGAGACAAAGACAAGAATCCTCAATCCATAACATTCTAGTTACAATCAACATTGAACTCACATTTAGACAAACAATCAACAACATTCCACTCTCTAGGTATATAAGAGGTGGAATCAAAATTAAGTGAGAAGCAAAAAATTTGCTCCATCTGCAATGTCAACCTTGAAGAAGACTTAAAAACATTATTATTATTTAGAAGAGAAACCAAAACCATTAAATCCATTTTGCGTTTAACATTTTTTAACCTAGTGCATAATCCTTCTCCAAATCCAAAGGGATAACCTAAGCCTCCATTTGATTATTAGTACCAATTTAACCCATAGTAATAAAGAAAAAGAAGTGAACCAACTGAATACTATCTCTCCCAACTCCACCAATCTCTACTACACCCAAATCGCCTAATGAAGACCCACTGATATTAAATTTTAAAAATTCCAATGGTGGAGGAGACCATTTGCCTACTCTAATCATCTTATTGGAAGATTTGATCCTAAAATGAGGATTAAAAAAACTAACCAAATGCCCCAAATTTAAGCTCTTTAAAATTAGAGTATCCAAAGGAGGTAGGAATATGTCCATAGAGCACTTAGCCATTACAATTTTTTTAATAAAATCAAAAAATTTCTACCAAATTTATACCCAATTAGACTTTCAGAAACTTAGAAGATCCAATGATTTCTTTCCAACTAAATGTGCTATTAAATTTTAAAAATAGGACCTATGTCCCAAGTGACTAACAAAATGGAGATTGAAGCGAGATGTCACCCCAAGCTCGCCCAAAATTATTATAGAGAGATAACATGAATAAAATTTTGATTCCAAATGCGTTGCCACTACCTCCAAAGACCCTCAAAAAATAACATTAGAATAATATATGAGATGCATACTCCTCACTAACCTGTCAAAGAATACATTTAGAAGGTACATGGAAAACTATTTTTCTTATATTGGCCTACAAAGAGGAATTATTGTTGATCCTACATGTGTAGTATAAATAAAACAAGGGACAAACTAAGGACTATAAATATGAGTAAGAGACTTATTGATAATTTTAAATACTCAAAATTTTAATTACATGGAAATGATATGCATTTGATTAAACTATATGATTTATAATATGATTGATATTATCACTAGTCTCAATATGAATGCATATTTTCATATTAAAGCTAATATCAATTTAAATATATTTTGATTGAATAATTTTATTATTCAATATGATGATTTGTATTATTTAGCTGATCTCAATATGAAGGTAGTTTTGAGTATATGTTGTAATTAAAATACACTTCTTGATAGAATTTAAAAATTTGCATCATTGTAAGGTAAGCAATTCAATGGCATAAAATATTACTTCCCACAAATAGGTTCTAAGTTTTAGTTTTAATCTTATCAAGTATCCTCATTGATGCACCTATAATTCATTGAAGAAACAAGATAGCCCTTATAGGAAAGTAGCCAAAAAAAATTAAAATTATAATCTATGCAAAAAAGTTTCAAATGGTTCAAATAACTCTTGTATTATGGTTCAAATTATAATTCATTGAAGAATATATAGAAATGTATTTTAGTAAGGATGGGATAAGATTTATTAAATTGTAATAAGTGTAAATGGGAGGAAATTTAGGTAGATAAGGATTAGCGAATGAGCCAACCTTAACATATTAATAATGACACTTACTAATATATATTTATATTAATTCATTCCCTCAAATGAAAACCAAAATACTAAATCAAAATTTGCATGAGCTTGCTTATTTCACCATTATAAAAATAATATAAAACTAAAATAAATGCAATATATACACTTTTTCATCTATATTATTATTGTAAAGTCTATAGTTTTACTAATTTTAAATTCAATAACTAAACAATGTATATTAAATATGACATGAAGCTTATTATTTATATTACTTATCTCACTTAAAATAACATTCATATGGGTTTAGTTTCTTGGAGAAAGTCAAACACACTCAATTTTTACAATTATACACACACTTTTGTGATCAACAATATAAGTCTCTAAACTAAATCAATTCATGTTATTGGTTTCATTTTTTCATAGTGCTTTCCTTCTCTTTTTCCTTGGATGTTTAAAAAATAATTTTGTTTGAAATATGTTGCATAATTTCTATGTTTTATAGCCAATTGGGGCTTGGAGACTATGGTGTAGAAAGTTGGGTTCTTTATTTATTTTTTCTTTTAAATTTTTGCATATGGTTTTAAAGTACTTTTAAAGAATTCATGAACTAATTTGGATGTATTAATACCCACACATGTTGAAGGATTGAATATGAGGTTTATTATCATATTGTTAATGATATTTTAGCAATATTTAAAAATATTATTGTGCCTCTTTTTTCCTCAACATTTTTTCAACATAAAATTTTACATATATGTCTATTTTAAATTCTATATTTTCTTCAAATTTTGTATACATTGCTTCTATTATACAAGTTAGTGAAACTTTTATTTTTATAATTTTTTAAGCATTTTCTTTCCTTTTTACCTTGGATGTTTCAAGGAAATGATTAAAATTGCCTAGTTTGTTTAATTTTTAAGCATTTTTAAATGCTTTCCCCCCTTGATTTTCAATATGTTTACTTTTAACCTAGGGCAAGCCCTCAAATATATAATCAATATATTAAACACAATGTACTTTGATTATTTACAATAGATTATTTCAAGGACTAAATTCCATATAGTATAATATATTTAATTGACTATACCTCCTTCTACATATACTCATATTTCATTATGCATACTATTGGCCCCCTATTCTAGCTTGATTCTAGAACTGTTTTACATTCTCTCTCATACCCCCCTCCACACCATCCTATAGTTAAATAGTAGGGGGCGAGACGCCACTCATAGAAATGTAGGGAGAGCCTTCTGACCCAAATTATATTGACATCGCTTTTACTCTCTCTTTTTTGTTTTATAATTGGTTAGCGCTAGACTTACAAGCAATGTGATCTTCTCACCAAAAAAATATATAGTTAAATTCTTTAGATATAAAATAGAACTTGCCAACATTAATAATAGAAAAAAAAGAAAATTATCAAAATATGAAGAGAGAAAAAGTTGATTGAGAAAACTTATAAGGTGGAAGAAATATATTCCATCTCTTTTATTAATTGCAAACAAAGAATCTACTAAATAATCTTTATATATTTTTTTTAGTATTATCTTGTATAATGTATTTTCCTTCAAATGTAATTTAACACTTTTCTCATGGAATTATCATTTTTATTTTATACATTATTTTATAATTTTGTAGTATCTAGCATTGAAAAATAGTAGTAGATGTGAATAAACAAGTACAAATGAAATCATATAATTGAGATTAATAATCCTATGAAAGATTTTGAAAGACACTACCTTGATGAGCTTATACAAGATTTTAGAAACTACTATGGGATGAAGAAAGGAATGGATGGCACTAAGGTAGTTGGTATTTTTGGTTCGAGTAGATAAAAAAATATTTCTAAGGAATTCTTTGAAAAAAATATCAAAATACTTAGATAATTTTTGTAATATGATGTGCAATAATTATTTTTAAGAGGTCAATCACATTCTTTACAATTCAATCTTTTCAAAAATATCTTCAATCAAGATCATCTCAATTTACAAGTGTAGAGGAAATAATAAGCTATCTTAAAGATCATCTATGAAGGAGACCCCTTTTATGCTTCCTAATTGTTGAAGATGAAATAGATCATTTGGATCCATTAAATGATATACTGGCCATGGATATCTTAAATAAATATAGTACCACTCTTGTTATTTTTTTTATTTTTTTAATGCCAATGGTATCCCTGTGACGCAACCCAGCACCCAACCTGCCTTGCCTTGGGCTTACTTATTGTCAAATTGGAGACATGAAACCTAAGATGTTGGGGTGCTTATAATTCTAAAGATTTTTGTTGGCTATAATTAAAAAGAGTAGATATTTTAGTTTCATGCATTCAACCAATCTATTCCTTCTATACATTATATACACATGAATACAAAAACATCTTGTTAATAAAAACAAGAAGCATTGAATTTGACATACTCATTGTAATTCCTTCCACTTACACAAATTTTCACTTTTAGACTTTTTTAAGTTTTTTTTTTCCCCTCTGTTTCTAATAATAAACAAAAGTTTTAAAAAAAGAGTAGATACAAAAACCCATTCTATATATTAGGCCACCACCATGTTCTAGAAGCAATTTGCATGCCTTGTTTGTGCTTTGAACTTTGCATGAATATGTTTAGACGTTGCTACATCTTCAATATCTGGTAAAATTCTTACGTCCTCTTTTCCATGCTCCCATTTTGAGTGCAAGCAGGAAAGGTAATAGCGAAGGCCATCGCACTTAACCTTTCACCTTCAAATTGCAAGATCTGAAGCCTCTGCAACAAATCTATTGTTGTAAATATCTTGCAACCATTACATCTGTTGAGATTACTTTTCTTTTGAAACATTTTTCGAAATAGTTCAAGTCTTTCCTATGCTACACATTCTTCTGTTTACCAGGGAAGTTGAAACTACTTCTATTTATTCCCTCTATCCTCTATACTTTGATAGATGTTTATCCTCTCTTTCAGCGAGATTTTGTCAGATTTCAAACTCTTCAATTCTAACTACAATCTTTTCTATTGGGGATTTTTTTTTTCATTTTATCTCATGCACTCATGCCTCACCGTAAACCTCAGTTATTGAAACCTGTTTGGATTTGGAATTATTAAACTATATTATGGTTTAGCTGTGATATATTCTATTTAGGTTTTAAATTTTTATTATTTCAGCTATGATTTTTTCTGTGATATCCATCATATTTGATCTTGGGTTGCTCTAAATGTTTGAATTTCGTTCTCTCATTCCTCGCTCACTTTGACTTCATAATAAATATTGTATACATTCTCCATTTCAGCATATAAGTTTAGATATTGATTGATCTTCTATTGATTCTCACTGAACTCCCTTCTAACTGAAATCCCTTTTTTTTTTTAATTTCTCCCAAGCTTATGTACACAAATAGTGATAGAAAATTTAATTGAGATAAAAAACAAATAGCCGATGATTATCACTCAAGAGAGTGGAACGAATATCACATAAATAATGTGGACAACATACTTGATCAACCTACTGGAAAAATGATGTATGCCCAAAGACTTCAAAGAAGAAAGAACATATAATTTTTATCCTTACATGTTGGAAAAATGATATATGCAACATTTCTATTTGTTAGAAAGCTTAAACATATTTAAATTATATGGCCTAGGATCTTACATGCACGAGGGCATATTATCTTGACTAGGATTTTTGCTTAACTGCTTACTGCATTAGTGGTGAGTATACTCAGAAGATTAGAAAATGTGTTTGATACAAGCAATCTAGAAATGTGTTTATTATATATTTTTCTTTGAATCCAGTTACATATATTTTATTGATTTCAATTGTTTTAAAAATATTTTCTTCAATGACATTTTTTCACTTTTGTTGATTGTTGATTGGAATATATTCAAAGAAGAAATACACGCAATCTATTTTTGATGGGTTTTTTTTAATTTTTTAAGGTAATAACTGGTTATTATTCGACATATAAACTCTCTCTTCCGACATATAATTCCATCGAATGAACAATTAATCTTATTGTAAATGATTTAATCTTCAATAAGGAAACCTGAAAAATACCCTTTAAAACATGAGGATTTATGGTATCATTTTTCTAACAGAGACAAGTTACGCTTATGAAAGTTAATAGCCAACCACAACTAACTTACTTAGTTTTCGCTTTCAGACTATAAATAGAGGGGGTCACAAGGTTCTAGGTCTACATGGTAAATTTTAGAGGAGTTTCAAACTTTCAGGCCTTCCAAACAAGGTAAAATATGAAATCAAGTGTCTTTGATTTAATAAAATGAGTAGGTAAATGTTTTTTTCTCGTTTTGATAATAAAAAGCTTTCAAAATGAACTTTCTACGTTGGGTAGAGTCAAAGAAGGCAAATCTTTAGTGTTTGGAGGGAAGAGCAAGTTGAAAACATGGTTTTCACGTAATTTTAGGGCTTTCTTGAGCCTTTGAGTTTGTTTAGTCTCATGCATTTACCATTAAAAGTGGAGGTTTCTTTGTAAAGCATGCTTGCATTTTCAAAATCAAACCTTCTACACCTCCTTGAGCAGTTGATAGCAGTGCCATGAGTTCAGTCGGTCAAAATCCACGAAGAAAGGTAGAGCAAACCCTACTCTGAATGAAACAGGTAATTCTCATTGCTCTATTTGCTGTCCAAAGTGATATGACACTAAGTTGTTCATCATCTATAATAGATTTCAGCTTTCTGTATGAAGCATTAAGTGGAGAACATAAACTGTGAAATAGTCCTCTTGCTATGTATTTCATTGTTTTGAGCAAAATATGAGAGAAAGCCATGTTGCAGCATTAAGAGCAGTCATGATTACTGTCTAGAATGCCTATTGGCATTCATAGCAAAAACCCTTTAAGACAGCCCTATCAACAATGGAGGGAATATCAGGCATAGACAGTATAAGGTCAACAAACCCTCATAAAAATGAGGTCATCATTAGCAAAGAAGTACGACCATATCACAGACCTAGAGCGCATTAGTTTAGCATTCATATTGAAGACGAACAAAAATCATCATGGTGAGCAAAGATTTATAAAGATCACAGTGACAGTATCCGAATCATCTTGTGACAGTGAGTATGAAAATATGTTTGAAAGCTTAAGGCAAATAGTATTTGAGTGAATCTTTCAAGTTTGGCATAGGATCACAATCATAGCCCCAAAAAGAGTAGCTTTCAAGATTAGATTAAAGGAGATGATCATTGGACGCAACTTTATAGCATTGCACATGAATGAGGATAGTCTAATCAGCAGTTAAATGCGTATAAGCTTTCATGGATTGTGAAAATAGTAAAACTAAAATATCTCTGTCATGTGCCCCTTAGGTCTCAGCCAAACAGCAAGAATAAAACAGTCATATGAGGACATAGATTGAATCCTGGGAACTCCAAACATAGACCCTCAAGTGCTTCAAAGGTTCTCAAGAATGTGAAGATATGACTGATATGTAGGAGATAAACCAGTCAGATATCAAATCTTTGTTTTTTTTGTTTTTTCTAAATAAAACAGCTTTCTTGTTGTTTTTAGTTATTGTTAATCAGCAATCATCTATTGCTAAGATAGGATAGAATAAATTGTATAGTTTTAGTTATAAGGCAGATTTTTAGTTTTATTGTTTTAAGTTTTTGTTTTTCTTATTCTTAGGAAAATGATTGTGTTCTTCTCTTTTAGTTATGTTTTTTCTGTGTTGTAATTTTTTAATCTTTCATTTGGTATCAGAGCAAGTTGCAAGAATTCTGATTGTGCAGATTCTAGGTTGGAACAACAGTTATCTTCAGATGGCTAATGGAAAGGATTTAGCATTTCAGCTTCCATTATTTACCGGAGAAAACTATGATTATTGGAGTATCAAGATGAAGACCCTACTTTTATCCCAAGATCTCTGGGAATTTGTGGAAGGTGGATACCTAGAACCTGTTGATCAGAATGCATTCAATACATGGACACCATAATAGAAAAATCAGCTGAAAGAAGATAGAAAGAAGGATAACAAAGCTCTTTTCACCATTCAATCTGCCTTGGATGTCTCAATTTTTCCTCGAATTGTCAGTTTGACAAAATCAAAGGATGCATGGGAGACTCTACAAACTGCATACCAAGGTACAGATAAAATCAAACTGGTAAGACTTCAAACTTTTCGAAGAGAATTTGAAAATTTGAGGATGAAAGAATTTGAGTTTACTCATGAATTTATTACTCGGACTCAAGGTATAGTGAATCAGCTTAGGACTCAAGGTGAAATTATATTAGATAAGAAAATTGTAGAAAAAATTTTGAGGTCTCTTCCTCCTAAATTTGATCCAGTAGTAATTGCTATTGAAGAAAGTAAAGATCTAACTAATTTCAAAGTTGCAAAATCAATTGGATCTTTGCAGTCTCATGAAGGGCACATGCAACGTTCTATGGAAAGTTTTGTGCAAGCTTTCCAATCTTCTATGAATATTGAGGAAAAATCCAAATCTCCTTCCTCTCATACTACTAAATTTCAAGGTGAATCTTTTGGCAATAACAAAGGAAGAAGTAGAGGAAGAGGAAGAGGAAATAATAGAGGAAGAGGATGAATTTTTGTCGATAGAAAGAGTATTCAGTGCAGATATTGTGAAAGATATGGGCAATATGAATCTGAGTGCAGAAAGAAGAAATCTAACTTAAATAAGTCAAGAGCTAGTTATGCAGAAGAATCTTCTGATGCAAACAATTCTACATTCTTTGCATGCAATTTGGCAAAAGAACCCCAAGAGGATGTCTGGTTCTTGGACAACGGTTGTTCAAATCACATGACAGGTAAATCTGATTTCTTTGTCAAATTAGATGATTCAATGAGGAGTAAAGTTAAATTTGGAGATGATAAGGAGGTTGATGTAATGGGAAAAGGTACCCTTGCAATCAAGACTAGAAGCAAGGAGACACTACAAATATCCATAATAATTTCTTTGTGCCAGAATTACAACATAGTCTTTTGTGTATAGGACAACTTCTAGAAAAGAACTATAAAGTTGTATTTGAAGATAGTTGCTGCAAAATTTTTGATAAATCTAATAATCACCATCTTGTAGCAAAGACTTATATGACAAAGAATAGATTGTTTCCTCTCAAATTGGTTTCTAGTAAGTTGCATGCATTAAAATCAACCATAGATGATTCATGGTTATGGCATCAACGATATGGTTATCTGAATTTTCAAGGGCTAACTTTGTTGAATAAGAAAAATATGGTGTGAGGTCTTCCTCCAATCAAGGCAAAAGAAGAAGTTTGTTCAGGGTGTGCACTTGGCAAGCATCACCGAGACAGTTTTCCGGTGGGTAAATCATGGAGAGCCAAATCTCCTTTAGAGCTTGTGCATGCTGACATTTGTGGTGATATGCAAGAGCCATCATTGGGTAAGAACCTTTATTTTTTAGCATTCATTGATGATTACTCTCGCCACACTTGGGTTTATTTTTTGAAGCAAAAATCTAAAGCCTTTGCATGCTTCAAGAATTTTAAAGCACTGGCTGAAAAACAAAGCAGGTATCCTGTCAAGATACTCAGAACAGATAGAGGGGGAGAGTTTACTTCTAATGAGTTTACTGATTTTTGTGCTAAGAATGGCATCCAGAGACAACTTAATGCCGCATATACACCTCAGCAAAATGGTATTGCTAAAAGAAAGAACCGTACCATTATGGAAATAGCATGAAGCATGTTGCAGACAAAAAATCTTTCAAATAGTTTTTGGGGAGAAGCAATTGCCACTACAGTGTATATTTTCAGCCATAGTCCCACAAAAGCAGTTCAAAATCTGACTCCAAAGGAAGCCTAGAGTGGTCACAAGCCTTTAGTGGCTCATCTTCACATCTTTGGATGTTTGGCATATGTGCATATTCCAGTTCAAAAACAGAAGAATTTGGATGCCAAATCCCAACTTTGTATCTTTGTGGGCTACTCTACTGCAACTAAAGGCTACAAATTCTATAATCCCGAGACAAAGCAATGGATAGTTAGTCGGGATGTGATTTTTGATGAAGGGGGAGTATAACAGTGGAAAGATGATGTGTAGAAAAATCCATCAATAATCATAAACATACAAGATAACAGTGTTCCTCCTCCTCTCCCCACAAGCTCAAGTGGAAGTTCTAGCTCCAGTTCCAGTCCTCCAAGCTCACCTAGTTCTTCAAGTAGTACAACCTCAGATGAAGATTCACCTCCATCATCCATTCCATGAAAGGTACAAAGTTTAGTTGATGTTTATCAGAGGAGTACCAATATAAATCTAGTTGTTAATTTTGCTTTGTTTAGTACAATTAAAGATGAACCCTCTGTGTATGAAGAAGCAGTGAAAGAACCCGTATGGGTTAATGCTATGAATGATGAATTAAATTTCATTCATAAGAATAATACTTGGGAATTAGTTCCACTTCCCAAAGTTAAGCAGGTGATTGGTGTGAAATGGATTTACAAAGTAAAATATCATGCAGATGGTTCAGTAGAATGCCATAAGGCAAGACTAGTTGCCAAGGGGTTTGCACAAACTCCTGGAGTGGATTATGCAGAAACTTTTGCTCCAATGGCTCGTCTTGACATAGTCAAGATTATATTGGCTATTGCAGCACAATA
This sequence comes from Cryptomeria japonica, assembly GCF_030272615.1. Lineage (NCBI taxonomy): Eukaryota > Viridiplantae > Streptophyta > Pinopsida > Cupressales > Cupressaceae > Cryptomeria > Cryptomeria japonica. Next base: position 108,760,549 of record NC_081411.1, on the reverse strand, counting down.
CAAGTGGCAAATATTTCAGATGGATGTGAAATCGGCATTCCTTAATGGTTACATAGATGAGGAAGTTTATGTAGAACAACCTAGGGGTTATGAAGTTCGAGAAAAAGAACACTTAGTCTACAAGTTGAAGAAAGCCCTTTATGGGTTGAAGCAAGCTCCTCATGCCTGGTATGCTAGAATTGACAATTATTTTATGAAGAAAGGATTCAACAAAAGCCACTCAAAGCCTACCTTGTATGTCCAACGTATTGGTAATGATATTCTTATAGTTTGCCTCTATGTTGATGATTTGATTTATACAAGTAATAGCAAAGCTCTCATGGAGAAGTTTCAATCAGAAATGAAACAAGAGTTTGAAATGTCAGATCTGGGACTTATGCACTATTTTCTTGGTGTGGAAGTACAACAAACATCAAAAGGTATATTTATTTCTCAATCCAAGTATATAGCTAATTTATTGAAGAAGTTTAACATGGTGGCATGCAAAGCATTTGCAACCCCCATAGCCCTTCGTGAAAAACTAACCAAGGAAGATGTTAGTCTCAAGGTTGATACAACTCGGTATAAGAGTTTGGTTGGTAGCCTCATTTACCTCACAACTAGTAGGCCTGATATTATGTATGTTGTGAGCCTCATCTCTTGGTTCATGCAAGATCCACATGAGTCACATTAGTGGGCTGCTAAAAGAATTTTGAGGTATGTGAGTGGTACACAGAATTTTGGCATTCAATATTCTCCCACTGACAAGTTTGAACTAGTTGGTTACACATATTCAGATTGGGTCGGTTCAGTGGATGATAGGAAATTTACATCTGGTTATGTTTTTTTCATTTGGCTCTGGAGTTGTATCCTAGAGTAGTAAGAAATAGGCAACCGTAGCTCTTTCTTCATCAGAAGCGGAATACATGGCAGCTTCATCAGCAAGTTCTCAAGCAGTATGGATAAGAAGGATATTGACAGATTTATCAGTCATATCTTCAGAATGGCAGGGAGGTTTGAAATTGGTAATGAAAGTAGTTCCATAAATAAAACAAAAATCAAAGTAAAGACCATACATTCATGATATAAGACAATGAATCTACAAGAAATCCCAAGACACAAGGAAAGGACAATAATCCAGCTAGATCGGCATGAACATAATCCATTAGTGACATCAAAGCAAGCATACGCCTATGAGCAGTCAAAGAGAACAATATAATGATAAAAGACAGTCAAAGGAAGGATATAAGCATCAAAGGATAGTTCACAGTTCTTTTGATAGTGAATCGAGACTTTCAGAATAGCCATTGACACACAATTGCAATTCCAAAGAGGATATAAAAGTCTCAAGCTAGGAAAAGAGTAAGGGTTGTTATAACTATCTGGTGATTTCTACTAGCTACTATCACTTAATGTACGCATCAGCGAAACTTTGCATTTAATTTGGAAACTTCTCCCATCCACCTCTAGGATATTTTTCCACGCATGTGTTTTTATGTGCATAATTTTTGATAGTTCTAAGCCCTCCATAAATAGAGGCAACATGTAATGGTCTATTATTAAGTGTCAAAATGATCAAGCGATCATAATGAAGAAAGATGTAGCATTCAGCTGTATGGTTTTTGTAATTAATGATATTCATTGAAAGTGTTGTAACACCAACAGTTTTGGTGAACTATTTTGTGTGACTAATTTTTGTGTTTTTTTTGTTTTTTTTCCTCCACTCCATCCACCCCAACACAGTGGTATCAAAGTCGGCCGATGGTTTATAAGCTGCCTAGAGCCAGAAGAGTGATTCATGTGGGAGCAAATAAGATGTCTTGGACCAAATCTAAGAGAATGGTCTGGCATTGTTAGAAGTGTATTCGTTCAAAATTTAGCAGCTGAAAGGAGGATCTCTGATATGTGAGCATAGATCACAATTTGTTCAAAGAGTGTGGATTGAGTGTCAGTTATAAAAGGTACAATTAAGTTGTTGAGCACTACAATTTATCCAAGGAGAAGAAAGTTGGATCGCTGCTGTTTGCTAAAGCCAAATCCTAGTTAGAATTGTTGCACAATAAAGTAAGAAGAGAATATACTAAAAGATTGGCAAATGTAGCTGTTAAGGAAATTTCATAAAGAGAGCCCGAGCAAATCAACAAAAAAGGAGCTTATCCATTTATTGGAAGACGTGACTGAATTGAAAGGAGTTTAGAAGAGATCGCAAGAAAATCAGATATGAAGGAAATCACTGAAAAGAGGGTGTTTAGAGGTGTCGCTATCCAAGTTCAAGACATGGCTAGTAACACGAGATTGGTTGGAGCCAAGTTTGTGTATGTGGTGCAAAGCAGAGTCCTATTTGTTGATGTACAAGCCATACAAAGGTGTCGTTCCTCCGCTTCCCTAGCTGAGTGCTCCACGTATGGGGAGATCATGACCACATATAGATTATTTTGATACGTAATTTGTTAAGTGTGCCATTATTTTTTCAAGCAAAGGCGGATGTATTTTTATTGGATAAATTAAACTTGTGTATTGTTGTAACTGTTTAGAAAAGATTGTTGTGAAGAGGAAAAGCAAAGCCGTCAAGATTGTGTGATCTTTCACATCCATCATTTGAAGTTAGAGTTATTCACTAGAGTAGTAAGATCGAAGGATCTTGGTGTTGAGAAGATAGTCCGTTATTTGATCAGAGATCATTGACATAGTTGAGCGAAGCTATCAAATAACATAATCATAACCAAGTGGAAGAAGGTGAGTTTAAATTGTTTGATTCAATGGTAAAAGTTGGTGAAAGAGCAATGAAGGAGAAAAATAGCTTGGAAGAAGAATTAATGCATTTAAAGAAAGAATTGGCTAAAATTATAATGGAAAATAGTGTCTTTTTGAAAGATTTGTGCAAAGTTGAAGATTAAAATAAAAAGTTAAAAGAAAAGTTAAAGGTTTTTGATAGGTTAAGAAAAAGAATGAAGATTTGGAAGAAAATCTTAAGAGATTAGAAGAAAATAATTTACAATTGAAGGAAATCAAAACATTGAAAAATGAGAATGAATGTTTGAAGTCTAAGGCATTGGTATGTGATGCTTCATGTAGCACTGAAGATTTGTGTTTATCATTTAATAAGTGTAACTTCACTGAAGATGTTAGTGATAAAGATTGTCATGGTAAAGATGGTAATGCTGGTAATGCTGTGAAAAAAATAACTTCTAGTTGTTTTGATGATAATATTGTTAGATGTAATGGCAATGAAATGAATGTTGATTTGAAGATCATGAAAAAAATGGTATATAAAGATAAAGGCTTAGGCAAGGATGAACAAGGAATGAAAAATCCTATTGAACCAACAATCAGGCCAAAATATGAAGGTTTTAGGTATGCCATAGGTAAAGGAAAGAATGATATAGGTGTTCCAAGTACAAGCAGATCAGCTCAACGAAAGTCGTGTATGCAATGTACCCATTGTAATAGGAAAGGTCATACAAATGATATATGTTAGGATCTACATTCGTGCAATATTTGTGGTTTGAGAAATTATTGTGAGAAGACGTGTTGGAACAAAGAGTCAAAGAATGTATGTATAAAAATGGATTGTAGAAGGAGCTATGGGACAAGTTGGTAGAAAATTACTGGTATGATCAAGAATTTGTTCAAATATTAAAGTTCGTATGTGAAATTTGATTGCAATCAAGCAAGGTTCTCAAAAGGCATAACATATATTTCAATTGAAAGGAAAGTATTGTCTAGCAAGACGTATGTAATGCCCCGCTAGGAAACCCCGAAGGGATTAAGCTAAAACGCACGAATGGAGTGCAATAATTTTTAAAAAAAAAGTTAAACACAACAATAAGATACAACAAGATATCTAAGTTCAAATTACACAGCGGAAGACATCAACTAACACCTAAAGAGTTTCCCAACGTGATTACTTAATTACACAATTAACTTAACTCACACTAACAAATCCAATAAGCCGATTGTCTTAATAACAAGGTAATTCTTAACCAAGAATAATTTCTTTCAGTAAGACAAAATATAGATCACAAGATAAAGTTTATCCATTAAAATTTATTCATACCTTATGTTCATACTTTTTATTCAAATTTGAGTCATGCATCCAATTTAATAACGCACTTGAATTTTACCATAAACCAACGAGATCTTTCCATGCATCCTTAATTTCCTTAACAATAACTAAATACATTCCATTATTCTAATCTACATTCTTTCATGATCCAATTTACCGCATTTAAAAGATGACTGCATACATGCATTTACAATTAATTTCATCTAATCCACTTACACATTCTATCAAAATGCCATCCATACATGCTAACACTAAAACATGAAACATAAGAACAAAAGTAATACATAACACCAAAATGATCTCGGAGTTCACCCCTAGAGGGCTACATCTCCAGGTCTGCTCAACCGCAAGACCCCTCTGATTATTAAATAAGTTTAGGGTACATAAGTTCCACATCATTTACATTCCTGCCATCGAGGCGAATCATACCAATAAACAACCGACCACATCAGTCAATAATTACATAAATGATCCCTACAAAGAAATGGATCTAACTAAACATATGAAAACTGATACAAGGTCCATTGCCCGACAATACTCTAACTAGAGACCTAACCCGCTATGGTCAACCACAAAACAACACTCGACACCTGCATAAAGGACAGGACCAGTTAAAACACCATCACAAGGCAACAACCAAACTAGAAACCGAAGACATAAACGGGTACCCCAAATCATCCAAACGACAAGGACAAACAAAATATCAACATAGGACATAATGACAACTCAACCAAAATTGCAATGAAATGAAGCTTGACTGCAAACACCATTTACACAAGATCCTAATACAGGCAATCTTTTCAAAAGCATAAATAACTTGCAATCAAAGATTTTTTAGACAATAAGAAAGTACCAATATTTAATACAAAGAAACCAATTTGTCATTTGTCCAAAAAGATTTAAAATAAAAATAATTCTCCTAATGTATTTTCAACATATTTATAAAAATTATAAGCTCTATTTCTGAAACATTCCAAACTGTAATTAAATAATATTTAAAATAACATTTAAAATATTATAATAACTACCATAAGAAAAACATATCTAATATATAAATATATATAGATAAACACATATATGAATATACATATATCTATTTATATACATATATAATATAACACATAATAAATTTTATTTATCCAACCCCTGGGTACGAAACCCGAAACAACCATACCGCAGTAAGCACAGGGGTTAGAAATAAATTAAAAATTAAAAACACCTTAAAAACTTGTTTATAGCCCTTGGCACGGTAGCCTAAGCTACCGCACGGTAGCCTATGCTACCGTCGGTAGCTAGTACTATCGTCCGGTAGCACTGCTACCATCGATAGTACTGTGTACTACCGCCGATAGCGGATGCTACCGTAGGCAGTATGCCCTACCTTGTTTTATATATTTTTTTTATATTAATTTTTCAAATTCATAAAAATTATCATTTTACATAATTCCCATAAAATTTTAAAATTTCCTATAAATTAAAAACTCCTTTCACATAATTTTTTTTCAATTTTTTTTAAAAAAAAATTTAGATAAACAAATAAATTTAATTCACAATTAAATTTATTTCTAAGAAACCACAAGATTTATTTAAAGGACTATTAGTACAAATCAAACCAGAGAGAATAAAACAATTTTCTCAATGTTTTCAAAATTACATCTTTCCCATAAACTAGAAAAACACATAAGGCATGGATTTTAAAACAAAACTCGGATTCACCAGAAGAGGGTTTTTATTCGACAATAATTTTATACACACACATCAAACAAAGAATAATAGAAATATCTACTAAAACCCACAACTAAGAATTCATCCAACCTGTAATAGCTTTCCTGGAAGAAATCTGTAGAAGCGCCCTAACTCTTTCAATAAGCTTCCAATAAATTCTTTCACCTAAATTCCTGACTTGTTCATGTGTAACTAAAATAAAGACCTATTCCCTATTTAAACTAAAATTTTACGTTCAATAGTTTTTTCTAAAAAACCTAAATTTAGAATAAAAGTAATTTTATTTTATTTTCTAATTTTATGCAAAAGATAAACTAACATGCAATAATTAAAAATCATTATTCTTTCTTCTCTTTTCTCATACAAAATAATTAATTTTCTAAATAAAGAATTAAAACAATACTTTAATTCCAATTAGTTCTTTTATTCATTTTTTTTTAATTTATTTATTCTTTTATTTATTTATTTAAAATTCTAGGAACAATAAATAGAATTAATCCAATTTATTTCCACTAAAATTTAAATAAAAATATATTTCTAATATCATGCAACTTGCAACTTAATTTAATTAATTAATTAATTAAGTTTATGGAATCATCTCATAGTTGAATTGTTTATGCATTGAGATTATAAATTTAGTTAATTAAAAGAAATCATTTTCTCCCTCATTTAATTTTTATTTAACAAAGCTAATAGTTGCATTTCACAATACTAATGAGAGTAAAATATTTTTAATTAAATTAAATTTCCAAAATCATTCTTACACACTTTATAAAATAAATATGAATAAAACTCACTTTTCTAATCAAAATTCATTTTCTTAAATAATTAAAATTAATATTTCTATTCCAAAAAGCAAAAGAGATTAAATTATTTCTATTTCGAATAAATTTAAATCTTTCCTTTTTAAAATGCATAAACTGAATAAATTCGTTATTTAAAATTAACCATTAAATTAAACTCGCTACAAACATAAATAGAGCGATCTTTTTAATTAATGATTCATCACATAAAAGAAACCTATTTATTTTAATTCCTCAATTACTAATGCGTAAATGAACACATTAAATCAAAATAAATACTTAGGGTTAAATACTCCATTTACCACACGCCAAGCATGCAAACCAAGTAAGCCAACCAATTACCCGACCCGCAAACCCAAATAAAAAGGAAAACTGACGGATCACAAATGACACTTACTTGAGCATGACTAGGGTAAACTGAGGGTTTTATGACTATCTAATCCAAATTCTAAGGACGAAAGAGTTATACTCAACCCTGCGAATCCAGGTGAAGACGAACCTCGCACCTAGGCGGTACTGTACCTGCAATCTCCTGCAACCAAGAGTCACACAAGCATACATATATATATATTTAATGAAGATGTTAGCTCGAGATTAATAACAAGAATCAAGAGGACAATTAAACTTACATAAGAATCGATGCGAAAGCACATTAACAGGTATGCACAATAATCATAATATCTGACTACAACATTACCTCATGGTAATTCAACCATTCAAGATTGCCACATAAAAAGTCAACCAAGGTCAAACCGGCTTTACAAAGTTGTCTAGGGTAGGGGTACTACAACGTATATATATATATGGAAAGTTTCCAAGAAGTTATTGATTGAAATTTTGAAGAACTATCAGAGCAGTTGGAAAAAGCTAAGAGAAAGGCATCATCGTTGAAGAAAAAATTTGAAGATCATAGAAATAGTTTGAATCTATGGAAGAAATGAATTTGAAGAAGTCCACAAACTTTGTTGGAGACAAAGGAAAAGAATTTGCAAAGAATAATGTTACATTGGCATAATTGGATTGCAAATGGGTACCTAACAAGGCTTTAGGTTGGGACCCATCTGTACTAGATCACGGCATGTATATTCAAAGCAATCAGTTTTTGGCAGAAATTAAGAGGGAGAATGTTAGAAATATCTTATAATTTATACCAGCTACCACCACCTAATGTATGTAGCAGTCAAACTCTGCATTTAATTTGGAAACTTCTCCCATCCACCTCTAGAATATTTTTCTACGCATGTGTTTTTTATGTGCAGAATTTTGGATAGTTATAAGCCCTTCATAAATAGAAGGAACATGTAATGGTCTATTATTAAATTTTAAAATTATCAAGTGATCATAATAAAGGATGTTGTAGCATTCAACTGTATGGTTTTTATAATCAATGATATTAAGTAAAAGTGCTATAACACCAAATAGTTTTGGTGAACTATTTTTAGTGTTTAGTTTCTATGTTTGTTTGTTTTTTCTCCACTCCATCCACCCCAACAATGGTTTTGAAGAAAGAACAATTTAAAGATTGTCATTTTTTGCAACTACACATATATGAGGTCATTGTCTTAATGCCCCCCTCAATAACAAAGGACAATTCAAGGCAATCTTGAGATAGCCTATAAATTAGTTTATAAGCAATCAAGATAGTGTAGATCTTGAGATAAAGACCAAATCAATAATAGGACAGTCACAATAAAGTTTTCAAATCAGTGCCAATAGACCACAAAGGCCTAAAAGACAAAGCACAGTCAAACACAGTAAAGGAAAGATTGTCATATGGAACAAGACAACGAATCAATTAAGCATATTAGTGTATGCATCATAAGATAGTCTTGTTCAGGCATCAAGGACAAACTTAGCCAAAGACACTGCTATAGTATTACTCATAGCTCAAAGACAATGACAATGTGTATTGAAAGTGCCAACTTGGTTGAAGAGTAACAGGGCAAGGTACACACAATAATGGTTGTAAATAAATGCATATAGGAAAATATTAATGGCAATCATATAAATACAATTACAAAGACACAAAGTTCACAACATCATAGTGACCTTGATGAGCAATCATAGTAGTTTTTAAAAGCAATCAAAAGGCATATGAGCAGTATCCATCATCATTTCATGAAGCTACAACCCAAGAGTAAGTTTGAGATTCTTATAAATAGAAACACAGTCGGGTAAAAGTACAAAACCGTGTCACACTTTTATAAAGAAAATGGTCAATGCTGATTCATTTTTTTAAATTAAATCAATAGAAAGTGAAATATATATTTTGAATTTTGAAATGATGTAAACTAATAAAATTTATATTCTTACGTATATTTTATGTTTATAATTTTAACAAAAATTTAAAAAATTATTTGAATGTAGTTTTTTATAAAGTAAACACTATAATTTAGTTGCTGAAAAAATGTTGAAATTGAAGTTATACAAGCCACCACACTTTATTTAGTAAATTTTACCTTTTTTTCTTGATTTTTTTTTTGTATATTGATAACTTGAAACTTTAGTGCATGGATATATTTTTTACTATTTTTTATAAATAGATATTTTTCAATAAATTTGGAAAGTTGCATGTGCTGAAATATAACTCTTTCCGATTCCCACCACCTTTTTTCTGAATTATTTATCCAAATTAGAAAAGAATTGTATCATCTTGACATAGATTCTTTTCTCTACTGCATCATATTTTTTTCAATTTTTTAAAATAAATTTTGGTATTTTTCCTTGACAAGATAATCAATCTTATATTTTAGTGTTGATGACCTACTTTTAATAAAAATAAAATATAAAAAATAAAAAATAATTAAAATATTAAAAGATGTATATTTTGGAAAATTCACTTATAGATCTATAAAAGGGTATTTTTACATTTTAAAAAAAATATTATTTATAAGAGTAGGAGTTGTTGAAACATCGAGTTTAATTTTTTTTTTGTAATTAGACCAAAAGTAGTATAAAATATACATTTAGTAGACACTTCCAATTGGAAAAGTTGTAGCCCATATATAACTTAGCTATAATGAATCTTTATAGATCATATGTTTTACTAAAATTAATTTTTAGTTAGAATTACTTAAATTCACTTGTGCTGATAAGTTAGCCTAAAACGTGAAACAATTTTGTGCTTTTACCCAGTCAAGAGCAGTGTTTCCAAATCCTGAGAATAGTCATACAACTCGACAAATCTACAAAGAAGAAAAGAAAAAATACAATCAATCAATGCTAGGACAAAGTCAAAAAGGGTAGTCTCAACCCTAAAGTCTAAGAGAGTTAATAAAGACAACATAGTCTATGCACAACATTTTCTAAGCACAAGAGCAATGAGAATAAATGCATGACAATCAGCATAAAGAGATGGTAGGAGACAGTAACTTTTGGGGACAACCGTTAGAAAAACTATAAATACTAGAGGGATTCTACCTAAATGGCTCATCTCTCACTCAAATACACATCATATTTGTGTAAGATTGGAAAATATTGTGAAAGGAGTATTTTAATCACTGAAATGAAACAGAGGCTCAAAAAATTTATAATAGTGATGGTACAACTTTTAAGGACATCAAAGAAAGATATTATATATATCAAAAGGTTGCATTGATGATAGTGCCCTATGTGAGTATAAAGAATAAAGGGGTTGTGAATATATAGAGCAAATATCTTCAACAATGATGATAGATCTTGAAAAATATAGAAAAGATAGTCCCAACAATGATGTAAAGACTAAGAGGAAAAAATAGTGCACTCTCAATAAAGAAAGACAAGTAAAGGTGGATTTGGACCAAAAGAACAAAAGGTAAAGCAGTAATAAAGATTCAGAATAGTGAGGAGATAGCATTGGCCTCCATCAAAGACAAGTTTGCAAGGATATAACCGTTCTACAAATGAGTGTTAGAAGTAGGGATCATGGTGATATGATGACCATCAAAAGCATCTAATTGAGTTAAGAACAATCTTGTCAATAATGGAACACTCTAAAGGTTTTGAAGGAATAAGGATTTAGTAGTAATAAAATAAATCAATGGGGAAATCTATTATGAAGAGGTCATGAAGGAATTATTCAATAAGAAAAATAATAAGTTACGCCTAATAAAGGCTAACTTGGGTCTTAAGACCATACTACAAAGCCTTTTATATCATGCATCGGTTTTAGCTAAAGTTCAAAAGAGTAAACAATGAATTTTTTAATACACAAATAGTTAAAAGCCTAAAAAAGATGGATTTTGAAGGTGGATGAAGCAGTACTAGTGTAGTTTTAACCCCTTAGGAGTTGAACACTAATTGAGATTCAACTCCAATTTCATGCAATTTTGACCCTCTTTCTTGAAGGCTTTTCCAGCAATTTCGATCCAAGAGGATAAGATCATGCAAGATGGAGATATTTTTCAAGGTGGAAGCATTAAGTTAAGCCTCAATTCATTCTTCTAGTTGAAGAAAAGCTTCATTTTCTAGTTCTTTTCTTTCTTTCAGTTTGTATTGTCGCTTTTTTAAGGCTCTTTTAGACTTAAGAAGCATTGTAACTCATACTTCACAAGCATTGTCGGATTTGTATCAACAATTCCTTCCAAATTTTAATAAAAGAGCAACAATTTTCCTTCTTAATACTTCATGTGTTGTAATGAGTGAATGATTTGATGATGTTTTTGTGATTCATACTTAGAATCCTTTGATTTTGTCTCTTTCAATCAGTATTTTTTTGAGAGAGTTATTCTCCTTCTTTCAGTTTGTATTGTAGCTTTTACAAAGCTCTTTCAGACTTAAGAAGGATTGTAACTCATATTTTAGAAGACTTTTCAAATTTGTATGAGCAATTCCTTTGAAATTTTAATAAAAGAGCGACAATTTCCCCTCTTAATACTTCATGTGTTGTAATGAGTGAATGGTTTTATGACGTTTCTATGATTCGTACTTAAAATCCTTTGTTTTTTTTTATTTCAATTAATTTTTAATGTAAGAATATGCACGATTAATACAGGTCAAAAATTATGTTAAGTTGATCTTGGTACTTTGAAGTTGAGAGAATAGTTTGTTTTCCTTCAAGCAAACAACAAAATTAGCCCCTTTCTCATGAAATTTTAATGTATTACATGCTTAGTTGAGGTGTGACAAATAAAGTATCATTTGTTGAGATGTGTTATGAGTTAGTCTAGATAATTAGGCTTCTCAAGCATTTGGTGCATCATCTCCTATGATGGGTTTAAATTCTAGTTATTCTTCTATCCCTTTTCCCACCAAGGTTAGTTTGTAGGAATCCCATCAAGAGAGCCAAATATCTTTGGAGATTCACCTTTTTTTTGAGCAACCCACAAGCTCGAAGGAGTTTCCATGTTTCATAGGATTGTTGAGCTCCCAGCTTACCATCAGGGTGAAATCCTTCATGACAACACTAACATACATCCATAACAAAGTAGAAGTATGAAACCCATAAGTTGAGACTTGCAAACATAATTATACTTCTTGTAATAGGTAGGATACCATGGAACGTGATAAAAAAGATATCATAATCTATCATGTTATTATTTCTTTTTAAAATGAATGACAAAATCATATCATAGTTCTCAAAGATAGTCCAAAAGTTGTCAATAGTAAGAAAATTAAAGCTCTTTTCTCCATGACTATGAAATATAAGAGAATGTTTCTGCAATGCCCAAAGAATAAGTATGGTGGATGATTTTTCCTATGCACTAGGTCTACAAGAAGTGAAAATTTTGAGATTATGTGTAAATTTGTGTTTTTTATGATATGGTTTCCCTTGTTTGGATTTGGAAAGGATGAGGTCCCTTAGGTGGATGGGTTTAAACTTTAAAACAATCTCGCTATGCATTAGTACTTACAAAATTATAGTTATGCAATAGAGAATTGAATTACTTCTTGCTCTAATTGTCTTCAAAGACCAAAGAGAGGTTTTTGAGTGAGACACATATTCATGATAACATAATTCTTGTAGGAGATTTCATTTGATTAATAGAAGCTCAAATCAAAATCAAATTATAAATAAAATGATATATTTCAAACATAAAATGTCATATATGTATATTTATATGTATATATATATATACATATATACATATACATACATGTCTATGTATATATACATATATATACATCTATGTATATACATATAAGTATATATGTATATGTACATATATCTATATATGTATTTATATATGTGTTTGTTTTGTGTGTGTGTGTGTGTGTGTGTGTGTACTGAGAGAGATTATTTTCAAATTATTTTTAAAATTTTTTATGATGATTTGAGACATTATCATAAGCGTTTTTGACTCTTTTAAAGATATGATAGATTGCATAGGGGGTCTAAAGATTGCACATCAAGTATTTTTAAATATTTTTAAAAGAGATTTTATATCATAGAATGCAATGATTGCAGGGTATGAAATGCACGATTTAGTTGTCGTTGCTCTTTTTTTTTCTTATGTTTTTTGAGCCTTTTCAATTTAATATCTCTTAATTTCTTCTACATAGATATCTAAAAGATAGGTATGCTAATTATTAATTTATCATAAATTTCTATTTTTGTAAAGCAATAGAAATAATTTAATTATTATTTTAAAATATATTATTATGTATCATTCAAATTAACTACATATTTTTATATAAAATTATAATTCGTAAAATGTTAAGAAACAATATAATAATCTATTACAAACGTTTATATAATTCTATATGCTATATCAAGTTTCTAAATTTATATTAAAAATATTTAAGACAATTTGATTAACAAAACTATAAATTAAATTAACTAAATTTTTAAATTCATATTAGAAATTATTTTTAAAAATCTATATTAAATATATTCTAAAAATTAAAAAAATCATATGCTATCTTTGAAAATATTTTAAACTAATTTATGTTTTGATAATGAATACTATAATTTATATAAATAAATATTTTAAATTGGAATATTATATTATATTTATCTGTAATAATATTTTATATTTTAAAAGCATAACAATTTGGTCTGCAATTTTTTTGGCATGTCCGAAGGTAAGCAATTTGAGCGTTGGGGGATGTGGTTTTTTCGGATCCGCCTCCACATGTGGATCCTTTTGGGTTGAAGGCTAATCATACTCCGCAATAGGTTTTTCATCATGGACAATGGGTTTATATGGCAGTTTCGAAACAATACAATATTTGACCATATCATCTGCAACATAGATTGAGGTCGGTTTCCAAATACTTTCGAGGTTTTTTTGGCAACCAGAGGAGAAATGTGCGATATGCAGGTCCACCTTATAACAATGGTAGTCACCGCACTATGCCAAATAGATGGGAGCTAGGGCATGTGAGGATTGGCAAGAATATAGACAGATTTTGGAAGGATGTGGTGCAAAACTCTAACCCTAGGAAGTCAATTTCTGAAATGGCTAACACATCATGTGTTGTTGTGGATTCGGGTGCCAGGTTTTCTTCACATGAGGGTCAACCTAGTTTTGGCTCTCTTCATTCAAAGAAGGATCTTCAGCCTTTGATGAATGGCAAGCCTTTAAACCCTACTACTGAAGGGAAAAAGGTATGGTTTCCGGTCTTGTTAATTGACATAGTTGAGAACACTTTGGCTAAGAAAGCTTGCGATTTGAATTCACTTGCAACTATTATACAGATATGGGGTGATACTATTAATCTTTCGTAACTGCATCATAAATTTCATAATAAATGGCTTGGGATCCTTTATTTTGAAGTGATTTTTGCTAGCTCTTTCCTCATTGTATTTGATTATGTGGATGCAAGAGCCAGGGCTTTAGAAAATTATTTTTTCTGGTTCGGAAAGAACTTGATTTTTGTTGAAATATGAAAACCCTTTTATGTGCCCTCTTCGGCTAACCCTAAAAAGATCCCTATATGGTTTAAATTGCCCAAACTGCCTTTTGAGTTTGTGGAATCTAATATTTTAAAATTGACGAGGGATTCTTTTGGCACTTTTATCCTTTCTGATTCGATCTATGAGGATGATAATTTTCTTGTTAAAATTTGTGTTTTGGTTAATCCAAATGACAATTTTCCCAGGATTTGTAACATTAAATCTATTAATGGTATCTAGCGTCAGGATATTGTTAAGGTTTCCAATGATTTTGGGAAAGCTTCTTTTGTTATGGATTCTCCTTTATTTTCAAACCTCAAGAATATTTTTCCTCAGAAACCTATTAGGGATCGACCAGCTGAACATAAGACCTTGGCCAAGGGAGCTGTGAATCTTGAATCACTCTCTTGGCATGAGATGCAGGAAATCCTTATACAGAATGGTCATGTTTCTATGACTCTTCTAAATCATAAACCTTTTTCTCCTCTTCATGTGAAAAATATTGTGGATGTTGGTAGGGTTGATGTTGAGTTGCCTTCTGTGGAAAATTCTAATACTTTACCTACTAGACAAGGTAATGTTTTTGATAAAGATAAACGGGTTTTACATGGACCCAAAACCAAGAGTTTGTACAGAAACTGGCCATCAGCCAACCAAACAGAAATCAACAGCAAAACATGGGAACACCCCAGATCGAGCTTAAAAGCAAAAAGAAATAACACGCAACAAAACAAAGCACAGACAAGCACTCAATTAAGC
Organism: Cryptomeria japonica; assembly: GCF_030272615.1. NCBI lineage: Eukaryota > Viridiplantae > Streptophyta > Pinopsida > Cupressales > Cupressaceae > Cryptomeria > Cryptomeria japonica. Next base: position 108,745,401 of record NC_081411.1, on the reverse strand, counting down.
GAGTGCACCGACTTCTTGTTCTTCTAGAAGGTAGCTTTGTTGATTTCCTCCAAGTCCTCCATAATGAACCTGGAGGTACCCTTATTGCTGCTCCTTCTTCTAGTCCTGGAACTAGGGCCCGTAGTTTTATTGCCACCCACAACAAAGTCTTCATTGCCTAGATCTTTCTTTATGTTACTGTCACCAGGATAATCACTGTCAATAGGATTGGATTTATACTCCACCACCATGGAATTGATATTTTCCAGCCCCTCCATACTATATCTCATGGCCTCCTTGCTTATGTCTACCAGATTCTTAAGTTTATTCTTGATCTCCTCCATAGACTACTCAACCTTCTCAATTATTTGCTCATGATTACATTTCATAACCTCCACATCATGGGAAAGGTTCTGGGTCATGATCATGAGATTCTCCATTTTGTTAGGCTGAGGCGAATCAGTGAAGATATCAATTATCTCCTTAATCCCCTCTTTGAGGTTATCAATCTCCTTCCCCACCCACTTCCAGCAGTTCTCCTAACTTCTAGTCACTTACATCACCGAAATCATCAGAGTACTTTCCTTCTGCAAGCCACTATCCACATCTTTAGGTAGAGTCCCCTTCTTCTCCTTCAGGACATGAAGAGGAATGTCCAATTTGATTTCCTGGTCCAAGGTCTTGGGACTATAGTCTTTAGCAACCAGCTTCTTCTTTTTAGAATAAGGCTCAATTTGAGAAACCATCTTGCTACTCGATTTATATTACTTGCAGCCTATCTAGGGGGGTTATTATTGCTATGGGTTCCAGGAGTAACCAACATCTCACCCTTTTCAATCAGCTTGTAATAAGGGTCAACAAGAGGTTTGGTTCTCCCACTATCCACCATCTCCATATCCGTATCAGAGACATCTTGAACATCTGTATTAGGGATTTGGCCTTTCACAGAGAGAGAGGGCACAACTTCATGAGCTTTGGCATACTCCATAATGAGCATAATAAGCCCTTCATGGAGGACCGGATTATTCAGATTCTCGGCATGTTTTTCTAGACTATTCTCCAAAGAAGAAACTAGATAGAAAGGAATCGAAATAAATTTACCATGCTTAAAGTGATTTAAGATGGTAAAATGATAAGAAAAGATACTGGCATATCTACCATCAAGTGTAATGTACCTCATAATGAATTCGGCCATATCTGCCCAAGGAGCCATGAGGTCCTTTCTATTGTAGCCACCATTCGCCATTTTATTAACTCTTAAATGCTCCTTATCTTTATCAAAAAAATTCGCCATGTCATCCTCCCCTATTTTTCTGTCCCTGTAAAACCTTCTGTCATTCATAGCCAAACTTGTGACCGTAGCCACCAGGGTTTCATCCACTTGAAACTCAGCACCATAAGCCCTCAAAACCTCTTTCTTCCACCCATTGACAAATGTTTCCATGAGCAAAGGAGAAGGGCCATGGAGTCTTTCCAAGAAGGGAACTATCCCCCATCTTCAATTTCCTACCACACTTCCTTATTTTTCTTCCATTTATCAAAAGTGGGTTGTTCTTGCCTATTCTTGTCCCCACCCATAATGTTCCAGGTTGCCAAACAAAAGCAAGAAATGGGCCACACAAGACAAGTACCCAAACAGAAGCAGGACAGGGGCCACACAAGAAGACAGAAAATCCAGGCACAAGGGAAGTTTCTAGATCTTCGAATAGGGAAATCAAAAGGAAACCATTTCCCCAACACCTTAATCAAATCATGATTGTTCTTCATTAATTACCACAAGTAGAAATAGTATCATCATATGTCAAGTAGCACAATTTTTTTGGGAAAGAGTCTCGATTGCTCCACCATTTTGCCGCCACATAGCCCACCACCATATTGGCCAATAAATTTCTCGCTTTATTGCCTTCTCGAAATATGTGAGAGATTTTGAATTAATCTAAATATTTAATCATATCACAACAATCTTTGATCAAGTTGGAAATAGTCCAGCGAGGATCCGTATGCCCATTCAAACAGTTGATAATGTTAAGTGAGTCAGATTCCAGCCAGACCTTTCTAAATCCTTCCCTTTTAGCCATTTGTATCCCTAAATGGGCAGTGTTGGCCTCTGCAAAATGGTTGGACTGGGTAATGTTTTTGGTATGGCAGTTGGAATTTTTAAGGCTCATCCTGGTGACACCCCTTTGGATAACCCTGGTTTAAATATTCCAAATATTGTTCACGATGAGCAATTAATTGTGCAGGTGCAAAATTTGGTCAATAAAAATAATATTGTTTTGGATTCGATCACTACTGACAAAGTGATTGATTCCATTGATAATGATCTGACTGTTTTATCTAAAGATTTGTCACTCCCTCCTTCATGTAATCCTTTTGATGTATTATTAAATGAGAAGGGGGTTAGTAATGATAACATGTCTTCTAACCCTGAGGTGCCACCAATTACTGATTCTATGCTCCCATCTTCACTCACCTCTCCTTCAAAATGGGGTCGTAAGCTGAAGTCTTTTGAGGCTCAATAGGAGATTGATGTTTGATGCGTTGCTAAATGGACAAGGTTAGCAAATGACAAACAACACAAGACACAAAAAATCGTTAGTGTTAGTCAATCAAAAACTAATCTAAATAGGCATATCAAAAGAGATACTAAAATCATGCTAATATATCTAACAAATGAAACAAAGATAATAAGGCATCTCCAAATGCCTCTTAATTGGCTCTTAGCTCCTTCTCCCTTGTTCCTCTCCTCTCCAAGTTCCAAAATAGTGTAGCTCTCAGCAGCTTTTTGCACTATGGATGCTCATGGAGGATTGAGATTTGAGTATTTTGCTCCAAATGTAAAATGAAAAGCTAAAATACGAGATGCTATTAAAATGATTGATTTTTAACCAAAATAACAAGATTTTAGTTTGCTATGCTAAATGCTCTCTAAAATGCCTATAGGTTAAATGCATACAAGTTTTCAGGATCTGGATTATGAAGAAATGGGCTCTATTTATAGGGAAAATGGAGCAATGGATGGTTGAGATTGAGCAATCTCAACAAGGATCGGGATTGAATGATTTCAAATCCATGTGAGAGATTTCAACCCAATCCCAGGATGACGAGTGTCAATGTGAGATAGGTTGAGAGGAGAGGGAATAAGCATGAAATGCTTGACATGACCTTGGGAGTTAAAGTCAAGGTTAGTTGAATGAATAAACTCTTTATTCAAAGAATAAAGCTTTTATCCAATGGATAAACTCTTATGCAAATGTAAAAAGGATAAATATGGTCAAAACAATAAATGTTTGGGGAGACAAGTTTGAAATAACCATAAATGGTTATGTAAGAGCCATTAGTGGTCTTGGAAGACTTTGGGGGTTAATTTGTCGAACACACAAAGCATTAAATGCTTTTCAAAGACTTTTGAAGTCTTTGAGAAGTGACTTCATTTTTCTTAGGAATGTGACAATAATTAGGGGATGGATTAGGCTAATTAGGAAGGGGTTAGAAGAATCTAGAAGGGGATTAGGTTTTGCAAGTGGATTTGGTGGGTGAGGGAAAATAGGATTTTATTAAAATAAAAATTCATTTATTTCAATAAATGTGTGCAAGTTGCATTTGTAGGAAAATGCAAGTGGGGGGCATAATGATTTAAATAAATGTTTTTATTTAATTTATTTAAAAGAGGAATAGGGGGATTTTATTTATTTAATTGATTTGAATTTGATTTAATGAATCAATTAAAATAAATTGAATAATTTATTTAATTAATAGAAGAATGTTTGGGGATAAATTAATTAAATATTAATTTAATTAACTGATGGCTAGTGGATTTTTAATCAAATAAATAGCGAATATTTATTTAATTAAGCTGGACAGATTTGTGTGACTACATTTGCCCCTCTTTGAGATGGTGTGGTTTATCGCGTCGTTTCAAAGAAAGAAAAACTGATGTGAAGAAATGTCCCATAAAATGTAAATTTAATGGGTGGTATGCCCCCTCGAGAGATGGGCCAAAAAATTTTGAAAAATTGGGCGATCGCTTGAAAAAGAAGGAAAATTGGCAGGGTGTTTAGAAGAGAAGAAGTGAGCAATACGGGTGAAAAATACAAGAAATCAGGGGGAAAATAGAGAAATGGGGGGCTTGGGAAGTTTGCGGGGACCACAGCGGTGAGCGGGGGGAAGTTACGGTGACAGCGAAGGGTATAAATGGGGTGAAAGGGGTGAAAAGAGGATCATTTGTGATTGCGACCAGTGTGAAACCAGAGCTCTGATAGTGACATTTTGGAGGAGCGAGCAGCAGTCAGGATGTGAGTACCGATTATAGAGCACAGATTTGAGTGAGTCCGACGGTTCCAGCGGCCAGACGACTACGGACTAGCGGTACGTAAATTAGAATTTTGAATTTTTATGCATTTTTGATAGGCTCTTTGCTGAGTCCAAGTTGAGTCGGAGCAATAGCACTGAAACTATGGTTTTGGCGTTTTTGCCCAATTAACTAGCACTATGGTGCTGCAATGGCGCTATTGGCCTATTGTTTGAGTGCTTTTGAAATGTTTTAGCGCTATTGTATGCATGTTTAGGCGCTATTGATTAATAAGTGCTATTGAGTACTTAATTGAGCGCTATTGCTCTTAATTAGCGCTACTGTGTAGTTGTTTTAGCAAATTTGTAGTTTGAGCGTTGTTGGATAGCTGATTGAGTGCTTTGGTTAGGGTTGTAGCACTATTGTTGAGAAACTAGCGCTTTTGTTGGTAAAATAGCGCTTTTGTTTTAGGATAAAGAGATGCCCCAATTTGGATGAAGAAAATCTCCCGATGTCAATGATGGATGGATGGTGATGTGAAGTGGTAGTTGTTTTGAACCATAGCAGTCTAATAAGACTTAGTTTATTTTTAGGATAAATGCCCATTTGAAGTCTAGGTGGCCATGATTGCTTACCTGTTGAGACCCGAAGATACTTGATCAAAGTATCTGTTGATAGTGTAGGTTTAAACTTAAGAAAGTTTGAAAACCAAACAACTGATGATGATTGATGAATGTCCATGTGTAGGAGGATCTAAGCATGTTGCAGTTACGCGAGAGACATCCTGTGATACAGGGGTTGTGGGATCGATTGACAGAGGCAGAGATAAATTGTATTGTTGCTACTAGATTGTATGAGGTGATGCACATGCCCGTGATTCGGATGAATCACGGTTTGATCACAACATTAGCCGAGTGGTGGCACAGCGAGACGTGCACCTTCCATCTGGCACAGGGGGAGATGATAGTGACCCTAGACTATCAACAGATTCGGGAGAGGTATAAATGGGGGGCCAGTGCTACCGTATGACCAGGCAGTTGCGAAGTTTCGGACGCTATAGGCGAGACCATGGGATATACGACCGAGGGTCGTGGATGCAGGAGTAGCAAATAAGTACACGCAGTACCAAGCAGCGCACCCGATCTTATGGATATCCAATCCCAGATTTTGAGGATGAGAGGGGACAGAGATGGAGGAGGGGAGGAGGTCGAGGACTGAGGGCAGGTGGAGGAGGTGGAGGAGAGGGTGGAGGAGGAGGTGGTGGTGGAGGAGGAGGAGGAGGTGGTGGTGGGTTGGGGATGCGAATTCAGTGGAGAGGGAGAGGTGGACTCCCTCTACGGATAGCACAAGGACCATTGATACAGGGAGGAGTTCGGCTGGGTGGGAGGGGTATGGAGAGGGAGATCCCGATGGACAGAGGGGAGGGAGCTATTGGAGAGGGTGGTATAGGTGAGGCAGCTATGGATACCGGGGAGGGAGCCACTGGAGATCTTCGAGATCACATGATAGCACATTTGCAGACCCCGATAGAGGATTTGGAGGTGGAGGTGGTGGCTAGGGATGTGTAGCTATTTGCACGGGAGTCAGAGCTGGCAGTGGTGCTACAGGAGAGGGATAGTGCAGTGGAGAGATTAGCAGAGCTGCAGGAGAGAGTCTAGATTGGAGTAGGACCATAGGGGCCTACGGGGGAGGTGATGAGGGAGATGCGGCGAGCGTAGGCAGAGATAGACTACTGGCGGGGTTTATATGAGCAGGTGGTGCCAGCTAGTCAACGAGCTCTTAGCTATTCTTAGATGCGGTAGGCTACATCAGAGCGATCGTAGAGGGTGCAGAGCAGTGGGGGTGTGATGGGTCCTCTACGGAGGGAGAGATCAGGGGATGCAGGAGTGAGTGGGGGTTCGATGAGGCCTCCACGGAGAGATGGATCAGGTGGTGTGGGCACCAGTGGGGGAGCAGGTGGCGATGGTGGTACAGCATCTAGCCAGAGTGGCATTTGAGAGAGCATTTTTGCATATATGTATTGTATGATTTGTTTATTTTTTGGACTGTATATTGGATGGCTCTTGGTAGCCGATTTTTGTAGACTTCATTGTACTCTGATATATGAGATGATATATATGAGGAGATCCCATATTTTGATGATATGCAGTTGATTATGTATGGATGTTTATGCAGGATGATGAGTTATTGCTTAGATGGATATGTGTACATGTATGCATTTGATGAGATGTTTCTTATGCATGTGTTTATGATGATTTATGATGTTGGATACTGACATATGAATGCAGGTTTATATATGTATGATTTGTTTGATTTTTGATGTAATGTTTTATGTATGTAATGCCATGATGATGATGTATGTTTATGATGAGTTAGGAACAGGATTTTGGTGTTTCCTATTGTGATATAATGATGAGATAATTTATGCGATGATGTTAATGTAATGGTTGAATGAATGATGTTTATGTATGGATATGCATCTAGATGTTTTTAGATGAATGTAATATGGATAAACAAAATGTAAAGTACAAATGTTTATTGATAATGTCTAAATGAATGCATATGTAAAATGGATATATATAAAATGGTATGAACCACTGTGTTTTGGAAACAAATGAATTTATGATTCTAAATGCGTAAATATGATTAAGTAAAAAAAATGATAACGTGATGATACTACAACTTATGGTTTTAATAACTGCACCTTAATGCAATTAAAAAAAAAGATAACGAATGCAATGTGAATGAATCCTAAAATGAGCATAATAAGATACTTAATAATGGATGAATGAATGCACCTTTTGATTATAAATGAATGTATGCAATGATAAATGAGAAAGGATAATGAAATGATGATGGATAATTGACACTAAATGAATGAATAGTAAATGGCTTGATCAAGGACAATTTGATCCCATGAATGAATCTAATTATTTATGATTGATGCAATGATGCAAATGATTAATGAAGAACAAATGTCAAAAATGAACCATATGCAATATTAAGTTAAAAATGACATGAATGGACTTAATGCAATATGCAACTAAATGCGATGATGATATGACCACGAGGAATGCAAGGGGTTTGAGACTTTGCATGATGCATTGATGATGTATCAGAGTACTCGGTCGTGATTGTATCCAAGACCAGCTCAATTCTTACATAACTGTTCATACAAACCTTGTTTACTTTTGGCATATAAATCATACATATGAATGAGTGAATGGATGGGTGATATGCAACGAAATGTAAGATATAAATAGATGAGATGGAAATGATGATCCATAGTGCTCTATTTTCATCATTGAGCTTTAAAATGTTGGAAGAGAATACAAGCATCTTGACATAATGATTCAAGATGACCTGAGTATTCCTTACATGGATTTTATATAGCAAGTTAATACAAATGACTTGATATAAGGGTCAAGTCGACCAGAGTATTGCTTGCGGAATAGACAAGGATTATCTCCGTTCATGCATGACTTGGATCGTCCTCCTTGATCTTAGGCTGATCATATCCTGAGACAAGTGCATACCGTAATAAGAGATAAAACCTTTATCCATTTTGGATGAGGTAGGAGGAACCAAAGGAAGAGCAATGTACTTGCAAACAAACAGTATATACATAAAGAATAAAGAATAAGGATCCTTGGTAATGGTTCATGCTCATATGGTCAAGGTATACGCTGTAGTCAGCAAGCCGTAATGATCTATGACTGTATTTGGCATAAGATCACGTAGCTTCGTGAACTTCCCACGTAGACACCATTAGTACATGCCCCAGAACTTCATCGGAAATAATGCACAACCGATACAAAATAATGCTGAAAGATCCCGATACAGAAAAATGAATGATTGTACTCACAAATCAACCAAGTATTTGATAGCTTAACATAATTTTCTTGTCAAAGAAAATGTCACTTTTGTCTTTGTTTTGGTAAGGAAGGATGCATCCTTGTTGAAGACAGTTTTGAGTGTTGATGTTGATTGTGTGGTTGATTGGTAAATGGTCATTGTGTGAGGATTTTGTCAATGTTTGTTTTGTATCTGTGCGGTTGAGTATGTACAAGGTGTTGCCATGTTTTTGTGTGATTTTCGATGGTTTTTTGTTGTTTTTGGATTTTTGTGGAACAGTTTTGAATGTTTTTGGATTTTGTGAGACATTTTTTAATGTTTTTGGATTTTGTGAGACATTTTTGAATGTTTTTGGATTTTTTGAGACATTTTTGAATGTTTTTGCCAATGAATCACCAGTAATGTAGAATCCACTTCCATCAACTAGATTTAAAGGTATTGCCCCCAAGTTTAGACATGACTATGAAAAAGTGGGATGCAAGACGCATGAAGTACTATCTCTTTATTGCAGATCAAATAACAAGCCATGGTTTGGATGGATGGATGTGTGTATGTATGAATGTGATCGCAACGAGCCTAAAAGATACTAGAGCCATTGTCTTTATGAGTGGCGCCTGTTTGCCAGGTTTTCACCATCGCACTTACCCAAGGTGCCACCAGAGTGGTTGTTCACTGTTTGGATGCATGATTTTTCTTTACTTTTTGAATGTTTTTTTTTTTTTTGGTATGCAGGGGAGCCTGATGCTCTGTACAACTTAGGTATAAAACCGTTTAAGGTGCATGCTATTGATTGGATCTGCGAGCGGTTCTCCTTCTGATGTAGCCAACTGATATGCCCCGAACCCGAATACAACAGTGACAACATATGGGCCCCAGCCAGTTTGATTCAAACTTGCTCTGATGTTCTCTGTTTGGTTGGTTGCGAGGATTCTCTCGGAGAACAAGATCACCTACCTCAAATGTACGAGATCTAACTCGATGATTGTAGCTTCTACTCATGCGCTGCTGATAGGCTTTGAGGTGATTGTATGCAGCTTGTCACTTCTCATCAAGTAATTCTAAGTCTTGGAGGCGTGAGACTCTGTACGCTTCATCATCGATGATATTGTGCAAGTAAACCCGTAATGATGGTATCTCCACCTCAATAGGTAAGATAGCTTCTGCAACATAGACCAATGAATAAGGAGTTGCACTTGTAGGGGTTCGAATGCTAGTTCAATATGCCCATAGCACTGGATTTAGTTGAACATGCCAATCATGGCCGGCATCATTGACTGTCTTCTTGAGGATTCTTAATATGTTTTTATTTGATGCTTCGGCCTGACCATTGCCTTGTGGGTAATAGGGAGTGGAAAAGCGGTGTTGGATATGAAATTTCTCACAAAGTTCATGGACATCCTAATTTTTGAAAGGAAGACTGTTATTTGTGATGATGGACATGGGCACACCATACCGACAGATGATGTAGTTGAGGATGAATGAGGCGATTTGCTTGCCGGTGACTGGGGTAAGTGGAACAGCTTCGATCCACTTTGTGAAATATTCGGTGGCGGTAATAATGAATTTATGGCTGTTGGATGAAGATGGATAGATTTTACCCACAAGGTCAAGGCCCCATTGACAAAAAAGGCCATGGTGTCGTGATTGGTTGTAGTTCCTGGGCTGGTGCATGTATCAGGTCTCCATGAATTTGGCATTTCTTACACTTCCTAACAAAGTAGTAGGATTATTTTTCCATAGATGGCCAATAGTATCCATTGTGCAGGAGTTTCTTGGCTAGTGACAGACCACTTGAGTGAGTCCCGCAAATTCCTTCACGGACTTCTTCCAAAGCCTTTGTTATCTCACCTTGTTCCAAACATCGAAGGAGAGTACCATCAAGACCGCGTCAGTAGAGGGTTTCAACAGTAATGGTATATCGAGCAGTTTAGCAAATGAAGGTTTTACGTTGGTTATCTGATTGGTTGGGAGGAAGGGTGTGATCGCGGAGATAGGTGTAGAATTCACCGTACCATGGGGATTCAGAACCGACAAGGCGACATATCATTTCGGATTCGGGGATATCATAAGCGGGGATCCAAAGCCGTTCTACCAAGAACTCATAGCGTGTTGAATTCTGTGGAAGATCTAGGAGAGATGCGATGGTAGCCATAGCGTCAGCAACTCGATTCTGATCTCTTGGTATTTGCTCAAAAGTGATAGTAGTAAATGATGCCTTTAGATTGTCCACAATTTGCTTATATGGCATGAGTTTATCATCCTTGGTTTGATATTCATTTGTTGCTTGTCGAATGACTAGTTGTGAGTCACCATATACTTGAAGTTCTTGTAATTTCCATTATACGGCTAGCCTGAGTCCTGTGATCAAGGCCTCGTACTCTGCTATGTTGTTGGTGCATGGAAATGTGAGCCTGTAAGACTTCGGGATGCTGTCACCTTGAGGTGTGATAAACAAAATGCCTGCCCCCGAGCCATGCCTAGTGTACGAACCATCAAAGTATAGTTTCCATGGTTGTGTTGTTGTAATCATGAATATCTCTTCATCTGGAAAATTGGAAATGAGAGGATGATCACCTATAAGAGGTGCATCGACCAACTGATCTGCAATAACTTGACCTTTGATAGCTTTACAATCTACATACTCGATGTCAAATTCACTCAAAATCATCACCCATTTGGCCAAGCAGTCTGTCAATGCTGCTTTGCTAAGTAAATACTTGAGTGGATCAATCTTTGCAATGAGTTGCACCTTATTTGTTAACAGATAGTGCCTCAGTTTAGTGGCTGCTAAGATTACTACTAAGCAAGCTTGCTCAATAGGTGTGTAATTGAGTTCATAGCCCACCAGTGTGCGAGAGATGTAGTAAACATCACACTCTTTTCCTTCTGCATTATGTTGTGCCAGTAGTACACCCAATGCTGTACTTGTTGCTGAGATATAGAGTAACAATGGTCTACTTGGATCTGGTGGCATCAACAATGGTGGATTCATGAGATAGTCTTTAAGTGTCTGAAATGCTTGTTGGCATCGGGCATCCCATTGAAAGCGGATGTTCTTGTGTAGCAGGTGTGTGAATGGGTGACACTTATCAGCCAATTGTGCAATGAATCTTCGGATGGATTGAAGCCACCCTCGTAATGTCCTTAGTTGACTGATATTATTTGGTGGTGGCATGTCCATGATTGCTTTTACCTTTGCTGGGTCGACCTCAATACCTTTGCTTGAGACAATGTATCCTAGAAGCTTCCCGGAGGTTACTCCAAAGACACATTTCTTTGGGTTGAGTCGAACATGGTATTGTTCTAGTCTATCAAAGATTTTATCTAGGATGTGGAGATGCCGTTCTCTGGTGAGTGATTTTGCTAGTAAGTCATCCACATAATCTTCCATCATAGTATGCATCATGTCATGGAAGATAGTGTTCATTGCTCATTGATAGGTCGCTCCTGCATTCTTGAGACCAAAAGGCATTACATTCTAGCAATATGTGCCCCATGGACATGTGAAGGCTATCTTATGTTGATCTTCTGGTGCGATCTTTATCTGATTGTATCCTGAAAAGCCATCCATGAGTGAAAGCATGGCATGTCCTACTGTCAAATCCACTATGATGTCGATATTTGGTAGGGGGAAGTCATCCTTAGGACAGGCTTTATTCAGATCTCTAAAGTCAATACAAATGTGGATGCCCCCTTTTGGTTTGCCGACAGGCACAATGTTGGAGATCCATTCTGCATAATCAATTGGCCTAATGAAACCAACATCTAGGAGTTTCTTGAGTTTTGTTTTGACAAATACTGCAATTTAAGGATGCATCTTACGAAGCTTCTGCTTGACAGGTTTGGCTCCTTCTGCTACGACGAGGTGATGCATAACTAAATTAGGATCAAGCCTAGGCATGTCTGCATATGACCATGCAAAGTTGATATGACGCTTCTGGAAGAGCTCTATAAATTTAGGTTGTTCCTTTCGAGTGAGAAGAGATGCCAGATGTATGAGATGAGGATTTTCAGGAGTCCCCACATTGTATTCTTTGGTTTCCTCGATGAGAATTGTTGATCGTTCCTGTTGTGCACTAGTAGGGAGAATGTCAAACCCTTCATCCTCAGGCGCCTTAGAGAGGTTTTCACCATTGGATACACTCTTTCTTTTTACTTTTGTCGGATCAAACAGTGCCATAGTGTGGTTTTCACTGGAAGATCCATGTTTTATCGTTATATTTTTGCAGTTGCAGGGTTTGGCATCCGTCCCAAAGTATGCTGCGCTATTAAGTTCAATAGCGAATCCAACTTTGTGATCCTCGCTTGGTAGGTTATCCCTTAATTCCAAAAAGTCAATGATAGCCTCATCTTTTTGGAAGAATTCAAGACATGGGGGATTGGGTTGGTTCCATTCGATGAGTTCAAGGTGGATAATGGGCATTACTTCATCGATTAGGTTAAGTGTGTTAGATGTATCAGTGAGGGTTAAGATGTTATGGTGAAGGTCGTTGATGGTACTCTCCCTATTAGAATCAAGCATAGGATGAGACGTAGGGTTTGTGGAAGATGTTTCTAGTTCAAGAACCCATGTGGTCTTTATCTGTGCTTCTCCATAAACAGGGATGTCTTTATGTGGTGGAGGTAGTGAGGTATCTTCCTCATCTGAAGTATTAAGCTGTACAAAATCAAATTCCCACTCATGTGAGTCGGTCTCTGAGTCACTTTCCAGCATCTGATTACTATACCATACTGGGATGTCCTTTGAGTTAAATACTGCAGGTGTGATTGGTTGATGTACCTTTGTAGATGAAATGATCGGTGTTGCAGGAAGGTCGATGGGGATTAAGGAATTTGGTACAGGGAGTATTGGTAATATGGACTCAATGGCTTCTACTGGAATTGCTGGTGCCATAGATGCTGCTACGAGTTCTGATACAGTTGCTGCTACTAATGGTGTTGTTGATGGGATTACTAGTTCATTTGGTGGGATGAGTTGCATTAGTGATGGTTGTGTTGGGATTCTGAGCCTCGGTGGGGCATTTGTGATGGTGCTCGATGTTGCTTTGATAATGAAAGGTGTCCTTTTTGTAGTAGGATGACATAATGGTTTGCTGGGTTTTCCTTTGAATTTGAATTTAGGAAAGATCTCTTTTTCAAAGCCTAGGCCTATATTACCTTTGGGTTTTAATTCCGGCAGCAGAGGTTCATGTCATCCTTGTTTGCAATATCCCAAAGCACTCTGACCATCATACCCCATTCTTTGCATAATGAGGAGACCTTTGCCATACTGATTCGTAGGAAGTTTAACTTGTCGTATATCAGTGGTGATGAGATCTTTATAGATCCAGTCCGCCAAGTCCTCATCTTGGGTTTCTTCTTCTTGACTCTTTCCAAGGATGAAAGGGGTCAAAGCACATGCTGGCGTGATTAGTGGTTGCTGGAGTAACTGCTGTGGTTTACCATGTGTTCTAGGAGAAGTGGGCATTTGTCCCACACAAAAGAGTTGACTCAAGTTGTATTCCCCAGGACCTTCCTCTGCTATTTTCATTTTAAGCTTTTCTTGCTTTGGTATAGTGGTGTTCGAACTAGCAAGAGAGGCGGGACTTATATATGATGTGGAGGAAATGGCTTCTCTATTATTAGGAACAGTAATCTTTGGTTGATGGCTGATATTATGGCAATACGCAAAGGGATTTGCATCGCCCAGGATTGTGATCTCTACACCGTTATGTGGGAACTTGATACATTGATGGTAGCTAGATGGAACAGCTTGCATGGCATGTATCCAAGGTCTTCCTAACAATACATTATATGGCATAGGAAGGTCCAGAACCTAACAGATGATATGTTTTATCACCGGGCCCACTCGGATTGGTAGTACCATAGCTCCTTTGGATGAACGCTCCGCATCGTCATAGGCTTTGATTGTGATCTTCTTGTGAGGATCCACTGATTCTATCGCACATCCCAATGCTGTGACCAACTGTAGTGTACAAATATTCAAGCCTGCTCCATTATCGATCAAGACTTGCTTGATCCTATGCTGATTGATAAAGCCTTCAATGTGTAGCGAAGTGTTATGAGGTTGTTGGAAAGAAGAGTTGTCACTTTCAAAAAAAGTGAGACAAGGTGATGACTTTAGACTTCCAACCATGGCTTGAAATTGGTTTGTATTCAGGTTTGCAGGGACTGACACCTCTTGGAGTGCTTGATCTAAGATAGTTTAATGAGATGGCGATAGGCACAAAAGCTCTAAAATGGATATAAGTGCAGGTGTTTTGTCTAATTGTTCCACAAGATTGTACTGCTTTGGTATGGAGGTGGTGCCTTGTGGAGCTGCTTTTATGGTGACCTTGCCACGTCGTGTAACAACATTGCAATTTGAGTTGGGATTTTTGAAGGTTATAGTTGCAACTTGTTCACTGGCATCATACAGATGATTTACAGTGTAGTTATACGCAGCCTGTGTATAATCAGTGGTATCAGTGCCTCACCTGGAAGTGGAAGGACCCCTTTGATCTTGTGATGGAAGTAGATTTTTGAACATCAGATGATCATTATTTGTTGTTTTTGGGTCATGTCCTTCTATTTCAATTTCTCCTTAATCAATAAGGTCCTGAATGAGATCTTTCAATCGGTGACAATTACTTGTCTTATGTCCTCTCCCTTGGTGGAAATCACAGTGTTCAGTATCCCTCTACCATGCCAGTTTGACCTTAGGCTCATAGTTTTATAGTTTAGGTAGAGTGACCAAATTTTGAGAAATGAGTTGTCGCAATACTGTTTCAATGGGTTCCCCTAAGGGAGTGTATGTTCATTTTTGCTTTTACTGACGAGGTCTAGGTTCATCATGAGATGTGATGCAACCTTGATTGGAAGGAATATTTGTGTTATTCTGAGGTGGAGGATTTTGTCCTACAAACCGAACCATAGGTCGTGCACTTTGTATGGTCTTGGCATCCACAACCCCATCGTTGACGATATTCTTGTTTTTGTTCCAGAAGCTTGGCTTATCACTATTGAAGCATGGGCGAGGACCATCCTTTGGTTCATTATAGATTTTGATGAGTCCTTTCTTGGTGAGGGCCCGTTCACATTTCAAACCCTTGGTGATCGTATCATTAAAAGAGTCTATGTCTTTGACATCCAGGTGAAATTCCATTTCTTCGTTTAAGTTGGAAATGAATATTTCCAAGAGTTCTCGTTTAGGTAACTGAAGAGAACATCTGCTAGACATTTGACGCCATCGTTGTAGGAATACTGAGAATAGTTCACCTGGTTTTTGTTTAGTGTTGCACAGATCAGCCATGGTGATGTCGCATTCAATGTTATGAGAGTAATGAGCTAGGAACTTCTGGATGAGTTCCTCAAATGTTCTAATGCCACCTGATAGTCGGGAAAACCATGATGTGGTTGTTCCTCCCAAGCTTTGGGGAAAAAGGAGCATTAGGTATGTGTCTTCATATGCCACTTCAAGACAAGCGGAATGAAATTCTCTGGCATGATCGTGGGGATCTCCCTTTCCTCTATATTTTTCAAATTTGGGTGTTTTGAATCCTCGTGGAAAGGGTGGCATATAAAGATTCCTATCAAAAGGATAGGGACAGATGTCATTGAGTGAGAATTGGTTAGTCTTGACACCACTATGAAGTTGTTGGGCGAGATTCTCGACTTGTTGCCGCAACATCTCCATTTCGTTTGGAGGAGGAGGTGGTGGGTTACCTCGAGGAATGTTATATCGGATGGGATCTCTACCTCTTTCCTCTTCATGGCGACTTTGTCTTTCTGATGCTTGTCTTAATTGGGCAAGATCAAAGTCAGAGGGGAGTTTTGCTCCTTCTTGAGCGAGCTTTAAAAAGTGAGCATCTACATTGCTCTTGAGTATTTCATCAAACAGTCTGTTAAAGAGAGGGTTATGCTGGGCCCTTTCTATTGTTGCAGGAGTAGGAGTACTTGGGTTTTCATCATTTGCATTTCCTCCAAGTGCTTCTTGAAATTCATTGAGATTTTCCTCTTCTTCTTCTTCCATTTCTATTTCTCGTTGCCTTGACTGTGATCATGTTTGAGCCATTTTGTTTACAAGATTTTGTTGAAGTTGAGTGAAGACGATGATGAGTTGTTGATGAAATGAAAGATTGATGGTTGGTGATTTGTGTTGCATGTAGATCTCTAGCACTTTTAAGGTAGATGTAACCGAAATTTCCTTCTTTGAATTGCTTGTTTGTTTTGATAAGTTTTGAGGTGATAAGGTGTAGAGAAATCTGAGGTGTGTTACAAATTTAACTACCTAGTAATGAGAGGATTCACTCATGAACTAGTTTTAACCTGCGTAGATGTGTCTCTTAGGATGAGCTTATCCTAGATGTAGAAACAATCTAAAAAGTGATGTGATGTGTTTGATTCAAGCAATATCTAAAAAGAGAACTTGGGACAAGAACCTCTTAATGTTTTGAGAGTTGGAATGGATTGATGATGAAGTGATGATGTATGAATAAGATGATGGATGAAATGTTTTCAACTTCAATAAAAACTTTGTGTCACAAATTGTACAAACTCTACCTCTTCTCTTTCGGGTGTTGGTGGTATTTCTCGAGCTGTGTTGTATGTGATACAGATGTTTGGGAAAAAGTTGGGATTAATCTTACCTCCTTGGTTTTTGTGATAACTTAGAGCTCTATATTGCATAAAAGCTCTGCGATTCAATGAATCTGAATCAAATTCGTTTGTTTTGCCTTGAAGGTAGAGATGCATGTGACGCAGAAAAACTCTATGGAGACAAAGAATTGTCTATTTAGATAAAAGAATTTTCTCCTTTTGATCAAAGCCTTTGAGCTTAATGGTCTTCTTTTCAAGTTGATATTTTGATGATGCTTCTTCTTTCGCAAGATGTGAAGAATGGTCATAAAGTTTTGATACTTTTGTTGTTTGCACTTTGTTTTTGATGTGTTTGGTTGGATGAATACTTTGTTTTTGGAAGTGATTTTCTTTGGATGTTTCTTTGACAAGAAAACAAAGCAAGCACACAAACACAAGAATGTTGCCTAAAAGGCACAAATGAGTATGGGTCTAGATCAACCCAATCCTTGGACTTGTATATGACCCTTCCTTTAGATATATTTTAAGGTGTATTTCCAAAGCCTGAAGTCGGCTCAATTTGCACTTGGTCTTTAAAACGAACACACTTCAAACACTTTTTATCCCTAATGTCAAATGGCCAGTTGTGATAAATTTAGCCCACATCTTGATATTTCTTCGACTTTGGTACTACATACCTTATGAATTCTGCCTTGGTAGGTAAGGATGTGATATACTAAGTCTTGCATGAGCATAACAAATAGATGATCCCTATGATGGGGGAGTCAGCACTTTTATCAAGCCACAAGTGACTTTTCAAAAAGCTATGTTTCTACTCAAGGAAATATGTATGGTGAGTATCTTGGGATCAAAACCATCTATGTTGTTGCACTAAATTATATCGCAAATATCCTCAATCAATAGAACGAGTGGGCTACTACTTAAAGGTGTCTAGTCATGTTTGATGTTTTTGGACATAAGTTCATTCTGTAGTGACTCACTTAAGAGCCTTGTAACTAGTGGTGGGGCCCATATGTCCTTTCGGCCAGTTACACTGTAGGAACAGCTATACCCAAGGCTACAGCTTTCGCTCTCACCTGATTTCTATAGCGGCTCAAAGGATTTACCGCGCGAGGTCGTTCCCAAGAGTGATGTGTCTCTTGGCAGGCCTCTCTTAAAAAGATAAAAATGTTTGAGTGTTACTAACACTTTTCTCTTGCACCTAGGACCACAAAAGCCAAGGGAGAGGATAGTGTGTGTTAGAAGTGGGACCACTCAACCGACTTTTTGCACAAGTGCGCCAAGCACGAAAAACACTTGTTCTTTTTAATCTGCCATTGCAATGTGATCTAACTATTTGGAGATGTTGCTCCAACAATCATGGTGTTCTTTTTTAACTTCAAAGGCAAAATGTGTTGTAATCTAGAAATTGGAAATCCTGGTCAACTGAATTTGAAGCATGTATAAAGAAAAATCATTTTGCCAAAAAGTTTTTAAACAAGTGGATTGTGTATTTTATGTGCACCAAAAATAGAAGTGTGGATTGTAAATTCTTTTGATGCAAGAAAAATAGAAGTGTTGATTTTAAGCACCAAATGAAGTGTGTTTCCTAACTTGCAAGAAAACAAATGTTTGTTTTGTAAAGTTTTAATGCACCAAAGAACAAGTGGCCCTAACTAGAAAGCAAGGAAAGTTTGTTTGTTCAAGTTTTAAAACACCAAAATAAAGGTTGTGATTTTTAATGGTTAGTTTTAAACCTGCACAAACAACAACTGGTTAGTAAAATCCATGTTTAAGGGGGGCTTCCACAAGCCTAAAAACTTTCACTTTTTCGGTTACAAGGTCCTCTGTACAACGTTCTGTTACAATAGCGCTAGTCTGTGTTTGAACAGAAGCGCTATTTAACACAAATGTGCTAAAAGAAAAAGAAAGACAAAGAAGGCAAACGCGTCGAAACAAGGTCAATAGCGCCAAAATAGTATCGAAAGCACCAAAACAGTGTCAAAAGCGCTAAAATTGATACAATAGCGCTATTGTAAGAACAATAGCGCTATAACAACAAGTATCAATAGCACTAGAACACGATCAATAGCGCTAAAGCGCAACCTGTGTGACATTTTCAACATTTAAACATGTTATTGGTTAAAAAAAATGATCTTTTTGGTGTTTGGATTCACGTCGGGTTCACCAAATGATGCGCTGCTAAATGGACAAGGTTAGCAAATAACAAACAACACAAGACACAAGAAATCGTTAGTGTTAGTCAATCAAAAACTAATCTAAATAGGCATATCAAAATAGATACTAAAATCATGCTAATATATCTAACAAATGAAACAAAGATAATAAGGCATCTCCAAATGCCTCTTAGCATTCTCTTAGCTCCTTCTCCCTTGTTCCTCTCCTCTCCAAGTTCCAAAATAGTGTAGCTCTTAGCAGCTTTTTGCACTATGGATGCTTATGGAGGATTGAGATTTGAGTATTTTGCTTCAAATGTAAAATGAAAAGCTAAAATACTAGATGCTATTAAAATGATTGATTTTTAACCAAAATAACAAGATTTTAGTTTGCTATGCTAAATGCTCTCTAAAATGCCTATAGGTTAAATGCATACAAGTTTTCAGGATCTGGATTATGAAGAAATGGGCTCTATTTATAGGGAAAATGGAGCAATGGATGGTTGAGATTGAGTAATCTCAACAAGGGTCGGGATTGAATGATTTCAAATCCATGTGAGGGCTTTCAACCCAATCCTAGGATGACAAGTGTCAATGTGAGATAGGTTGAGAGGAGAGGGAATAAGCATGAAATGCTTGACATGACCTTGGGAGTTAAAGTCAAGGTTAGTTGAATGAATAAACTCTTTATTCAAAGAATAAAGCTTTTATCCAATGGATAAACTCTTGTGCAAATGTAAAAAGGATAAATATGGTCAAAACAATAAATGTTTGGGGAGACAAGTTTGAAATAACCATAAATGGTTATGTAAGAGCCATTAGTGGTCTTGGAAGACTTTGGGGGTTAATTTGTCGAACACACAAAACATTAAATGCTTTTCAAAGACTTTTGAAGTCTTTGAGAAGTGACTTCATTTTTCTTAGGAATGTGACAATAATTAGGGGATGGATTAGGCTAATTAGGAAGGGGTTAGAAGAATCTAGAAGGGGATTAGGTTTTGCAAGTGGATTTGGTGGGTGAGGGAAAATAGGATTTTATTAAAATAAAAATTCATTTATTTCAATAAATGTGTGCAAGTTGCATTTGTAGGAAAATGCAAGTGGGGGGGATAATGATTTAAATAAATGTTTTTATTTAATTTATTTAAAAGAGGAATAGAGGGATTTTATTAAATAAATAGATTTTATTTATTTAATTGATTTGAATTTGATTTAATGAATTAATTAAAATAAATTGAATAATTTATTTAATTAATAGAAGAATGTTTGGGGATAAATTAATTAAATATTAATTTAATTAACTGATGGCTAGTGGATTTTTAATCAAATAAATAGCGAATATTTATTTAATTAAGCTCGACAGATTTGTGTGACTACAATGTTGTTCTAAGCAAAGATTTCACAGTCCCTCCTTCATGCAATTATTTTGATGCATTATTAAATGAGAAGGGGGTTATTAATCATAACATGTCTTCTGACCTTGAGGTACCTTTGGCTATTGAATCTGAGCTTCCCATTGTTCAGATTCCTTTACCCTCGAGATCTCCTTTCACCTCTCCTTCAAAACGGGGTCATAAGCCAAAGTCTTTTAAGATCCAATAGGAGATTGCTGCTGGTATTCAGTCTACTCTACTCTCATCTCCTAATAATACTTTCAAGAAGAGAAAGAAAAAAAAATAGTCCTCCTCTAACTAGGGCCACTGCTATTAAGAGGAGTTTGTAGGATTCATTTAACAAGGGAAAGATCTCTCAGGAGTCTACTCAAGGAAAGATGGGAGCCTCGCTCTCCCCTTGAAGCCAATGAGGATCATTTCTTGGAATGTTAGGGACTTAAATGCCCTTAACAAAAGACACTTGATTAAGTACCAATTGGATTTAATGAAGTGTGATGTTGTTGTGTTTCAAGAAACTAAGTTAAGTTGGTCCTCTACTGAATCACTATTTTCAGCTTGAAAGATTTGGAAATTTTGTGCCTCTCCCTCTCTGGGAGTGTCTGGGGGGCTTTCCTTTCTTTGGAATGATTTTAATCTTGATTTGTCTTTGGTTGCTTCTTCTAGCAATTAGATGTTAGCCTTGATTAAAAGTAGATCTTCAAATACCAAGTTTTGGCTTTTTAATGTATATGGCCCCGTCTGTATCTTGGAGAAAAGAACTCTTTGGGAAGATTTGATTCATATTTCTTCTCCTCTAAAGAATAGCTTGGTAATATTGGGTGGTGATTTTAATGCCATTTTGGATTTGGAGGAGAAGTTTGGAGGGATTTTGCATAACATTAAGATTATTGAGGACTTTGCTTCTTTTATTCAGAATATGAGTTTGATTGACTGTAAAACTCAAAATGGTCCCTTTACTTGGACCAACATGCGAAAAGGTTTTTCTCAGATTGCTAAAATAATTGACTATTTTCTTGTTTCAAAAAATTGGATAGAATCGACTTTGGAATTTTTTTCTTTAGTTTTGCCTAATTTGGGGTCTGACCATTTTCCAATTCTATTTTACATCTTTGAAGATAGAGACTCACATAAGATCCCTTTCAAATTTGAGCCTATGTGGCTTCGGGATCCTACATTTTTACCTTTTCTTAGGGATTGGTGGTTGTCTGCGCCTTTCTTTGAAGGTTCTAGAATGTTTCGGCTCACAAAAAAATTAGTCTTTTTAAAAGGAAAAATTAAAGATTTAAATTTCTCTCATTTTAAGAACACTTTTCTTGAGAAAGGCAGTTCTATCATTGTTTTATGAGATATCTACCATATGTTTGTACAAAATGAAAATTGCAACTACGTTGTAGTCCCCACACAAGACTCACATCTGATGCAAAGGGCTAATCCTTATTCTAGAGAACTCTTTGTCATCTATACATTTTGTTCTTGAAGTTATCTTATTTAAATTTTACAAATGTATTCACATGTTTACTCTATAATTGAAAGATATATAAAGGATATTGCATAACTCTTCTTACTTCCAAGTATAGTTTATCATTAAATAGATAATCTAGAAGGTTGTAGCATCTTTAGTTTATTTGAGTGTAAGAAGGAAAATTGAGCTCTCAAAGAATTGTTATCCTTTCAAGTAGAAGTTCACTTTTCACCCTCTACAATGGGCATATGATATAGTTTTTTTTCTTTCTTTTAACAACCATTTCAAATAGTTAAACTTTATGCACATCCACTATGACAATGGCATGCAACTAGCTTGATTGAATCTATTGACATAATACCATTGCGTTATCAAAGGCAACTTTTCAGATTACTTACATTGATTTCTGTAGTCCCATTATTTACACCAATCAAATTTATGTTGCAAAAAATAACCAATGAAACATCATCCATTTTTGTATTCCAAACATATATTTAATCGAAGTATCAAGACATAACCAAGTAAACTAATTGTTATATATAACTAATGTACTAACACATAACATGTAAAATTACTAGCTATCTAAGTTACTTTAGTTTATCTAACAACTATTTAAACTAGTTGAACTTTATGCACATCAACTATAACAATGACACATAGACTTTGTTGACATAATACCATCAAACCATCAAGATGAATTTTGAGACTAGTTATAGTGATTTTTGACAATCTTATTATTTGGGTACTAGTCAAATTTGCACTATAACGAATAACTAATAAGCTTACTGGCCAACTATTATCTATTTTTTATTTTGAACATATAACTTAATCAAATTGCTAAGACATAACTGAGTAAATTGGCCACTACATGCAACTAATTTATTAAATATTGTTGAGTGAAGGCTTAGACTCAAAGTCACTAGGACTTCACCATTTACTACCTTTATTCATATACTAATAAATTTAAGATGGAAATACCTTGTTTTCACTCCAAGTCTTATGAGCTTAAAGATTAATCAAACTATTAACACATTTAAGTAAATTAAATACTTTTCAAAAATATTATAGTACATGAAATCCTAGTCTAGTTAGCTTTTTTATCCTTTTTACTATCAATACAAACAATCATTTTTCATAATCCAATTGCATTATACACAAATCTAACCTAAGTATTTAACTTAGGTTATGTTTGCATGTCCAAGATCACCCTTAGAACCATGATTTTTATTATTTTTAATTGCAAAACTCAAATTTAAATATTTAGACAACTTCTAACTCTATTCATAGCTTAGTCAAACTATTAACACATAATTGAATTACATACAAATTTTCAAATATATTGCAATAATAATAAAATTTTACTATACAATGCATCTTTCAATTAAACTTTGATATTTAAGGTATATTAAACTATCTCATTTTATACTAGCTTAAATCAAATCTATTTGATCATTTATTTTCTTCACGTGCTATTATGTTCAATCCCACTTAATACAAAATTTTGAATCTAGTTTACTTGACTTTTAAAATCTCAATTTTTTTTATTATCTAGCTCAAAACAAGAATCATTACCAAAATTATATCAACCAATCTAATTTAGTCACTCTCAAAATCTTAAAGATGTTTTATTATCCTTGAGAGTTGTATTTTAATTCTTTAAACTACCTTCTAATGTCTTCTTTTACTTTATTCAATATATAAAAACAAAAATCTTTTTTCAAAATTGAATATTTTAAAAATAATAATTTTTTCAACAATAATATATGATTAAATAATCTAACCAAAAAAACCACAATAACAAAATTTCAAAGCTACACCAACCACAAAGACATCCCTAAAAAAAACCTTCTAAATTTAAAAAAAAAAATCCTTTTTCATATTGAATCTTCTACTATAAATCTCAATTCAAATTAATAAATAATTACTTCTAATAACTTCTCTCCATCGTTAACATGGTGTACAGTTGGAATCAACTTCTCTCTACCATTACTATAATGCATAGTGGCCATCAACTTCATTAAACTCTCTGTTGTACAGAACAAATCGACTTCATTAAAGTAAATTCTTTGGTGTATAGATGCAATGGACATCTCTACCATTAATATCGTGTCCCTTGAATTTAATTTTGTGACATCAATTGACTTTCATAAGTTACTTTGGCAGTATGTACGAGGTAAAAATCTGGAAAAATATTCATGAATGCCAGGCAGATGTACAAGTGGAGAAAAGTGGAGAATGGTGGAGAATATCGTACGTGTGAAATCTGTCTCTGAAATACTTTGCAAAACCATAAAACTAGAATGTATGGGGAAGGTACTGTACATCTTTTAACTTTGCCGCCATTAAAGCAGCAAGCGAAGGAACAGCTTTCTAAAACATGAGATTTTTTATATTAAAAGTTCTATTGATAAAAGATAATCATCTATTTTTAAAAGTTTTTAGTGGCTAAAGCACTAATTGCAATTGTTCGTAATAGATCAAAAGCGGACCAAGAGTCGCCATCATATGACATTCAAATTTCTCCTATGTTGGATTTAACCATTTTAAGCTGATTAACATAATTAAAATCATTTCATATTCGATTAAAACCGTAATCCATGTAAAGCAATCACATCAATATTTTACTTTTCTTTCTTTAGTGATACTTTTCTTTGCTTAGCGAGGAAGACTAAGCCAACACTTTTTCTTCGAGAAGTTTGATGTTTTCTTTATAATCTATTAAGGGCAGATTACAACTGTGGTTTTGACTATACAGTAGTGCAAATGTTGTGTAGACTTATTTGAGCTTGAAGATCAAATTTGCAGATATGTGTAGTACGAGGAGAGATGCCAAGAAATCTTCAGGGCAGTGCAGTAGGAAAAAGGGTTCCCGGGACAACAATGTGGCAGAAATGTTCGAGGAAATGGTGCTCAAATGGACTCTCCAGGATATTATGAATGAAAATCTCTATGCCCATAAGGTCAGAGATATATAAAACTTAATGTTTTTTATGTTTAAAACTGCATGTTTTTTTCTGAGAATGGGTGGGTTGAAGTCCGGAATTTATTCTCATTCGTTAGGTTTTACTTAAAGTAGAAAAACTTGTGGAGATGGATGACTGCTTTTTTTTCCTGAATTGAAAAGTGAAGTCTAACTTTTAAGTCTATTTTTTAAAAATTGAAGTTCAAAATGTACATAGAAAGTTAGTCCACAGAGTTAGAGATATATCTGATTATATCTCTGATTTGCCTGATGGTAAATGAAGAGGCTATATGTTTGAATTCTGAGAGGTAGAGTTGTACGAAACTATAAGAGAATATATCTTCAAATTATAAATAGATAGGTTATCACGATTTTTCAGAACAACGTTTGAGGAATTGGTTCTCCGTGATATCACGAATATGAAGAGGTTATATGTTTCAATTTTGAGAGGCAGAGTTGTGTAAATCTATAATGAATAGTATATCGTCAAAGCATAAAGCGGTGACTCGTGGTCCTAGTTTTCTGATTAATAATGTGACAAAAATATTTGAAATTGGTGCTCAAATGGATTCTCCATGACATCATGAATGAAAATCTCCTTGTTCGGAAGGTTATATATAAATGCTTTTTGCAATTTATTGTCAATTGTTAGGTTTCACTTAAGTAGAAAAATTTCTGGAGATGTATGACCCTTTTTTTTTTTTTGCCATGAATTGAAAAGTGAAGGCTAACTTTTTAAGTCCCATTTTTTTAATGGAGTTCAAAATATACATGAAAAGTTAGCTTAGAGAACCAGAGATATATCTGATTGTTTTGATTATAATTGGAGAGGTTATGAATTCAAATGTTGAATAGTATAAACATATAATAGAGTATATATCTTCAAATTTTAAAGAGATAAACTAGCATCTTGCTTGGAAATGATTTAATCAAAACAAAATTAATTGTTGGAATAAGATTGAGAAAACAACAAACAAGCCTTTGAAATGGACTTTTTCTATCTTCTCTCTTTTGATAAGTTCAAAACATTTTAGATTGTTGTTTTGGGAAGGAAAGTTTTAATATTTTTAAATCAAATATTTCAACTAAGTATGGTAAAATAAGTTAAAAGTATAATATATAATTTGTATATATGTTACATTTATTCAACATTGCAATGTAATTTACTATATTAATTATTAATTTGAAATTTGAAAGTATTTTGTATTGTATTAAAAAAAAATGTATAATAAGCATTTAAATAAAAAGTGCATTTAATATGTTTGATAGATATCAATATGTATTTTACGTCATTCATATTGGTATGCCAATATGTTATTAGCTGTATTATATTTTTTGTTATGATTTTTTAGAGGGGTTTGTTTCTTGTATTTACTTTGTATTGTTTTGAGATGTACTAATCTATCATTTCAAATTCCAATATATATGATCTCTATTATAAATACATAACTTTACTACCATGTCAATTTAAATTGTATTCTTTATACATATATAATCCATGTGTATAATATGTATATGTTTTTGATTATGTGAAAAACAGGTTTTGAAGGGGCCCCAAAACCCTTTACAACAAATTAGAAAAGAGATAAAACAAGAAAGGCCTAGCTAGAAAGAACATAACAACAAATAGAAACAAAAAGCCAGCAAGAGAATCAAAAGTAACAAAAGGACAGCACAACGACACCAAAGGGACAGCCTAAGCACAGGACAACATAATTAAGATAAATTCTTAAGAAGCTCCACAGCCTCTTTCTCCAGCTGAACCATCTTCCTCGTATTCGCTTGGGTTTTTTTACCAGGTCCAGTAGCCACACCTTCAGGGGTCAAGTCCTTGTCCTTAGAAATATCCATTGTATTCTTTTCCAACTGGATTTGTTCCAGTTTACTGATCAGCACTCTGAAATTATCTACTGAAGCTTTCAGAATTTTGTGACTTTGCTCTTTGATCTTCTTCAGGGTTTCCTCATGACTGTAAACCCTCTTTTCTAGTTCATTGAACCTAGCCTCCACAACTTTGAATTTGGAACCATAAGCCTCAGTAATGGCCTCCGCATCGCTGATGTCTTTTGTTAATTCTGTCAAATTATCAAGCAAAGAACTGAGATTACCCGTCCCGATAGCTTCCAGAATGTCCATTTTCTTTGAAGAGGCCTCCTGTTTAGAATTCAAACTTTCAATCTCCGAGTAGACCCATTATATAACCTTATAAAACTCCATCACCCCATTCTTCGCAATGTGAAGCATAACTATGGGAGAATCATTGCTATCCTTATTGAAGTTTGAAAAATCGACATTGTTCTCCAGGGTTTCCACATCAACAATTGTGACTGTCTTTAGGAGGCAGAGTCTCCCCTTCCACCACATTCTTTCCCTCTTTCTCCACACCACAAATCCATCTATTAGGAGCTAAAGGAGGAGAAGGGGCCTTTGAGGTACCAACCTCCTTCTCTGGGTTGATATCAGTGATAGCTGGACTGTGCTTAGTTTTCTTCTTAGGCGGTGGGGTGGCATTTTCACTTTCAGTATCCATACCATCATCATCCTCATCATCTTCTTCAAACCAACTGTCCTCATCCTACACCTTTTTCCTATTTCCCTTAACCCCTTTGCCGGAAATCTTTCTGCCAAACCCAGAAGCCATATCTTTATCCTTCCCCTTTCCGGTTCCCTTAGCGGGGGTATCCATGTCAAAATCACCTTCCACTCCGTATCAGACCCCTCATCTTCATTGTCATCTGAGTTCTTCGACTCCTCTTCCGAGGCAGAAAACTCAGTGATAGAGTGTTGAACAGAGGTGGCCTTAACATGATTATATAAAAGAAACATTAACCCTTCATGCATGGGCGGATTGCTATCTGGGTTAGCCCTAAAATCCTTTATACTAGTGTTCAAGGAACAATACAGGTAGAAAGGAATTGACACCATATCTTTGTGGTGGAAGTGATTCAAGTACACAAAATGGTAGCCATAAACATGAGAGTATCTACCATCAAGAGTGACATATTGCATCACAACAAACAAAACCCATCTCCATATCTTTTTAATCACCTTTAGCGAGTAATAGGTCTTGCTGGATTTTACTAATTTGGCTTTCTCAGAGTCTTCCTTTGGGAACCGCTTAATAGCCGCCTCTGTGAGATTTCTGTCCCTATAGAATTTTCTGCCCTCCATTGGCATCCCAGTAACTTCAGCAATCATTCCTTCATCAATTTACACCTTCCTTCCACCTATGGTGATTCTGCCCTCCTTCCAATTCATCATGAATAACCTTGTAACAGTGGGGTTTTTGCCAAGAATTTGCTCCATATACCCATCATTTTAGCAGCTTCCAGAATAGCCCACGCTTTCAGCTTCTTCTTCCATTCGTCACAGGTAAGCGGTTCAATCCTCTTCCTGTTGCCTCCCATAGCAGCCACAATAGAGTTTTTATATGTTACATATGTTATT
The DNA here is from genome assembly GCF_030272615.1 of Cryptomeria japonica. Taxonomy (NCBI): domain Eukaryota; kingdom Viridiplantae; phylum Streptophyta; class Pinopsida; order Cupressales; family Cupressaceae; genus Cryptomeria; species Cryptomeria japonica. The sequence goes on along the minus strand of NC_081411.1, from coordinate 108,717,278 downwards.
TTGAGGTATATAACTTTATGCAAACATATGGACATGCATGCATATGCATAAAGAAATAAAATTCTCCTAAGTTATTGGTTTGGATTTGGTATGAAGATGTGATAATTTTTTTTGGACTCAGGTTTTTTCATACAAAAAAAAATCGTAAATATATATACATATTTACAACCTAAGAACATGGACTAGTTCTTAATACTACATAGAATCATATTATAAATAGTCACTATAAAAATAAAACAAATTGCTTCAATGTCAATTTGTAAAACTCAAATGCTATAATAAATATTTATTGTTCAATATTAAAATAATAATTATCATCTTTAGTGTCATATGGGTCTTTGAAAGTATCATCATCATCATACTTGACATTAGATGATGTAGGAAGATTAGAAGAACTACAAGTAGTGCTCTTGAAGTTGCACTAAAAGTATGTTGGCTATTTGATTTCACAAATAAAGCATGTGGGAAATAGGAAGCATCCAAGTCAATATGATTTAGCTTTATATAGCTCACAACTTTATAGTCCCTTCCTTATAGTCATTTTGTTTGTGAAAAAGAAGACACAAGCATGTTAAAATAACCTCTAACACTTTTTTTATAAAAAATAATTATCACTTACTAATTAGGTCTCATGAGGGTGAGGTGAGAGAATCTTGTAGGTAAATAATGATTTATATATATTATTCAAATAAACAACCCTGAAAGATGTCACAATAGACAACATGAGAAAAACAAACATGTTGGAGTTGAATGAATATACTCAAATATGTTAGAATAACATTAAATAAACAAAATATAAATATGAACCAAATCTACTACTATATATTTTTTCTATCTCACATACAAATTATTGCTAGGAAAAAAAATTTAAATGAGGTTTCCCTTCGCGAACCAAATGGATTTTATCCTTTGATCTCTAAAAACCAACAGTTCTTGTCCTCAAATCCTAAAGTTGAAACACAAGGCTCAAACTATGACATAAAAGACTAAATGAAAAAGTAGATGTCTCAATGACAACCAAACATCTCAACATATATCACCATCAAGGAACAAAATTTCAATGCACCACTTTCCCTTTCAAAGATAACAACTAAGACATTAATGAGATTATTTATCCAAAATAGCATCCACTTTGTTATGAATATTAAATTGCAATTCCTTATTAATATCTTGTCATATAATTTGTTATGAAGAGGTTCCCAGGCATCCTAGGATTATCACAACCCATTCATGAACCCATATGTTGTATTTTTTATTATTATTTTATTCTATTCTATTAAACCATGGGCCCTTTATTAAATATTTTTTATATTTCTATTAAGAAAATAAATATAGGGCCCACATAAGCTAACTAATTAAAAAGGGACATTACAAGTCCACCCTTCTTGAAAATTTCTTTCCCACAAGCAATGTAAATTGGGTGCTCAAGAGTCTCTAGTCCCTCCCATGTAGTGTCTTTTATAGGTAGGTTCCTCCAACGAACCAATTATCTTGAGATTGTTCCATCCCTTAGGTTTTCTCTCATGTATCAAGGATGGCTTTTGGAACCAAAATGAGATTCCTTAATCCTCTAATGTTATAAACTCTAATAATGTTGCAACACATTGTCCAAGTTCCCTTTTGATGCAAGATCATGGAAAACATTGTGAATTTGGCTATCTATTGACATTTTTGATGCATAAGAAACTTCACCAATTCTCTTCAAAATCTTCTAAGGCCCATAGAAGTGACATTTGGGCTTTTTATCCTCATTCTGCTTAATTGGAAGTTTGTATATGAGGCTATGTACCTATGGATACCATATCCCTAACATCGAAGGATCTCCTAGCACGGTGTTGATCATCAAAGAACTTCTGTTGATTCTAGGTTTGTTGGAGATGATCTTTGAATGACCTTAAAATGATCTAGTTATACTTCCCCAAGTTACTAGCTATTGATGCTCAACTATCTACGAACACTAAATCAATGAAGGTTAGTACGTCATAACCATACAATACCATAAATGAAGATATGCCAATGGACATTATGATGGGTGGTTGTAGCAATATTTTCAACGATACAACCACTTGACCCATGTTGCTTGTTGATTAGTGACATAGTTTTTCAAATATCCTCAATCCACTTATATACTATCTTTGTGTCTTCATCTATTTGTGTTTGATAACTAGCATTACAAATAGGTTTGGTACTAATCAAATGTAAGAAATTGTGCTAGAAAGGGCTGAGAAATCTATTATCCCTATCATTGAGTAACTTGAAACCTTCTCTAAAAAATAAATGTCATCTAATGTGCTTTAAATTATATAGTGAAGGAAAAGAAGTATGCAATCCTTACCATCTATTGTGGGAAGATCTATGATGAAATCCATACATACATTTTCCTATTTTTCATTGGATTAGACAATGGCTATAGAAAACTTGTAGCGAAGGCATGCTCGATACTTTATTTAATTGGAAAGTGGTGTCATCCTTAATGTGCTTGAGAATATCCTCCTTAAAACCCTTCCATGAGAGTCTTTCTCTTATATTTTTGTAAGTCTTGTAAAATCTTGGATGTTTAGCTAGGGGTGCATCATGTAGTGTTCTCAAAACCTTCTTCATTTTAAATTTGGAGACCAAGAAAATTTTGTTTTTATAGAGAGCGAGACCATATGCCACCATGAATCTATCATTTCTCACACCCTCATTTAGAAGGTTAGTAGCAATTATAATTTGCAAATATATTTTTTAACATATGCCACTATGAATCTTCTTATGACTAACCTCCACACTTACCCCTCTCATTTCTATCTTCTTATGATATGACTTGATCACTTCCTGACAACCTGGGGCACTGCACTTCCTTAAGTAAAAGGTTAATAGCTAAAGACTACCAAGCGATTAAGATAAGACCACTAACCTAGAAAGCGAAAAAAATTGGAGGTTCCCATTTGCAATGGGGGGGATGTGTGAAAACATCACAACAGTGATTTTCTAGGAATATGAGTTAAATCCTCTTTGTCGATGCCATAGATTGAGATTAAAATTTGTTTTTTAACATGTGGCTTGATTGTTAAATTCCTCTTGATAGTTAAATTCCTCTTGATATCCGCATAGAGTGAAGAGAATGTAAAAGCCTTAACAAGACACTTAAAAGGTTCCAACAAACCTTTGATACAGAGAAAAATGATTTTCTTTTTAGAGACATCTTTTACCATAGTTCTACAACAAGTTGAAACTCAATAATATATGATTCTACTGTATTTTGTTATCAAATTCTGGTAAGATCCTTAACTACTCATGCTAATGTTTTATGTTTTCGTTCAATGTTGTCTAGAATCCTATGACTAAATTCATCAAAGGTTTGCACAAGACTATGTCATGTGACCAAACCATGATGCCACTAATCATAAGTAACACCCTCTAAAAACAACATGACAAATGAATGGCATATTCCTCCAAAGAGTAAAGTAAGTTTGCAATTTTTGTAAGCAGGCACAAATACGCATCTTGTTACCGCCATCAAAGGTAGGAGCATTAAATTTACTTACTATATGTTGCGAACCTCTCTTCTCATCATTTCTATTGTCATTAGGGTTTCTTCCACCATAAGTCATTTTTAAATATGAGGATCTCTAAGTAGTTGACAAAGAATACTACAGTATGAATGCTTTAGATTTCCTTCATACTCAAATATTCTATAAATCTCTTCGATGGGAGTAGTCTTGGGTTCTTTTTCTTCCTTGTATCAAAACATAGGCGTAGTTGACTTGGTATGGAGCTAACCACACATTAGTTATTTGTGGATACACTCCGCTCTATCTGAAATATTTTTGCATGGTTTGGATCTCTCACGCTGCTTTTAAATTGCAACATTTGTGTCATTAGTTCTGTCATTCTTTCCTATCCTGATGAATTCCTATTAGAGTTTGATGGAAGAAATCCTCCTTTTCTTTTCCTCTTCTCCCTTTTCCATTTCTTCCTCTTTAGCTAAATCTTGTGTTTATTCAAGGGTTTGTCAAGTATCTTATTTCTCTTTTACTAGATAGTATCAATAATTTCGTTCACCTTTTCATGTTGCCAATATCAAATCTAGAAGGAATTGCATAACATCTATTTAATAAAGAAAATAAAGACTCGCAACCATTTGTGGAACTAAACGGTGATCAAACTCTTCCCAGTAAGGTATATGGAATTAATTACATCATGAATAAAGATGCATTGGGTATTTTCTTTCCTTCCTTTGAACACTCTTTGACAAACCTACATTAGATGAAGTAGAGGAAATATTGTTCTTTGACACAAAACATTATCTTTTATTTGAAGATGATGCAACTCTAGAAACATACATCATGTTAGAAATATTTATAGAAGAGATGTGCCTAGATCTCAAGATTTTCTTGTAGCATCATGAGAGAAGCTCATCCTCTGAAGACACAATGGGTTTTCTCCCAAGTTTCAACTCATCCTCATATTTAACATCTCCCAAAAACATTTAATAAAGAACCAAGAGTCAAGCATTTAATGATTATCAATGAACCCATGTAAAAAGGGTTATTATAGAATATGAAGAATATCAAGAAGAGTGAAAATTTTACAAAAAAGTGAATATTTTTCTTAAAGATATCAAGAAAGACGAAACAAACACAGAAGATCATGTACCTACTCCTTTTGTGCTAGAAGATATGGGACGACAAAATTCGTTGCTTGAGGATGATATTTATCTTCAACATGTATACTTTGATAATAATCTAGTGCTCGAAGAGTTAGATTTGGACAGTTTGTCGGATTAAAATCCAATTGATATAGATTATGAAGAAATCTTGCTAGCACAATTTTACAGTTGGTACCCACTGTAGACTCAAAGAGTCAAACATGAGTTATGGATATTTTCTTTCAACAGATACAACCTTTTCTGAAGAAATATGCTTCATCTGACTTCCTAATTGAGTATGGCAAAGTGAGAAGCGAAGAATACCAAGTTGCTTTTTAAGAAAATTGTTTTTCAGGTGCAGTTGTTTCAATGATAAAGGTAATTCATAAGCAACTTTCTATATTTTGTGGCAACCACATTTGTTAGTGTCTATTTACGGTATTTTCTTTCAGAATTGGACGAGAACCTATTTGAGGTCTTAGTGTTCTAAATTTTAATATTTGTTTTAGGATTATTTTTCAGTAAAGTTGTTTTCTTTTCTTTTTTCTTAGCTTGAGAATAGGTTTTCGTTGAAGTAGTTCTTTTTGAGATATTTGATTAGTATTCTTTAATCTCTGAAAGCTGTTTATTGTAACTTATAAATAAGTTCTTAAAAAGCACATAAAATTTCAATGGTAGTCGAAGAGAGCTTATGCTGCTGAAACTGTTATTCAGCTAAAGTGATTGTGAAATTTATAATTGTAATTTCATCAAGTAAATTGAAAAGAGATTGAATCTAGTCAAGCTTTGTATTAGTGAGATCTATCTTTCTAAATTGTAGCTTTCTATGTAGTTTAGTTGTTTGCTTCATAAAATTGTGCGATGCTCATTTTGTTTAATCCTCTGCCATTGATGCAGATTGATTGCTCCTTGCTTTAGCCAATTGTAATCATTTTTCCTTATTTTCTTTAGTTGAAAGTCTTATGCATCTTAAAAGACCGCATTATGAGATAAGCACATTTAGGTCTTGTATAAAACCACCAAGATCAAGGAAAATAGGTTAGGTTTACTTTCAGGCATTTCCTTTCATGCAAACTCTCAGATAATTATTGTGTGGTATGAATAACCGTAAACTTGTTCATAACTTTAGGATTTAGGAGTAGTTTTAGATCTCAAGAAGCTTCCCCTATTAATTTGAAGAGAGTCCTACCTCATGTGTTGTTCCCTTTTGTAAGAGACAGATAAAAATGCTAAGAAGGGTATAGGGCTTGAAACACAACATTGAGACCTAATAGTATCATCCTTTATTCATTCTTTCAGTTGACATAGGTATATATGAGATTAACCTTATGGCTACACCAACTTAAGACCCATAAATAAACTCTCATAAATATGTAATTTGGATTTCTGATCTCTTCCACATGTTAGAATTATGTCCATTTTCCCACACTTCTCATAAGAATGACAACGTTGAAAAGGGCATACTGTTTTATATTCCCATGGCCAAACTCTACCACAATTTTTTAAGAAGTTCCTAGATCAAGAGAAAAAATTTAAATAAAAAATAAGGGAAACTTAAACCAGCAAGGGAGGCAGAACAGTATGCTTTTGTCACTTCAGACCTCCACAACCCATAGACGTTTCCAAAGAATCCTGTCAAAAGAAAGCACTGCTATAAAGTAGGTTTTCTCTACCCAATGATCTATCAAAGTAGATACTACAACCATCAAGGAGGACTGGTCCTCTTCTTTGCGACCATAAAACATAAGGTAGCTAAAATATCCTAAAATGTTACTCTTTTGAGTTGTGAAAATAAGGAGAAACAACATAGAGTTCATCTTGTCGATGCTTCTCTTTTCACAAATGAAGCTCAGCAGACCACTGATAGTGGAGGAGAAAGGAATCTAACATTCTTTAGATAAGGTTATGACAATTTCACCCTTTAAAAGCAAGACAATTTTCCTTCAAGAATTGATAAAAAAATGGCTTCCCATCATTTTAGAAAACGGGGTCAAAATTCACCAGCAACATCTTTAAATTTATCTTGTCCAGATACCTGCGCTAGTCTCCCTCTCTCAAAGCTCACAAAAATTGTAACTCCGAAAATCTGTCGAAGGTACTTATTTTTTGTATAACCTGCAGAATCACTATAGCACCATTAGACTCACCATAACAGGGGTTGACAGTCTTCTATCCTTAGTTATTTTAAGCATGCCTCAATTTTATATGCAAGAACATGTCTTTCAGCATGCATGAATATATATAGTTATAATTTTATTGCTACTGCAATACAATATCTATCCTGACAAGAGAGTGACTCCAGCCACAAGGTTGACGTTGGCAGACCTATGCCTTGAAAAACTTATCGTACAAATCCTGGAAGATAAAAAAAGTAAGAGGGAATTGTCAGTTTGCCCATCACAAGCAGTAGAAAAGAATGTTAAATCTCTTTGATCATTGAGGAAGATACTGCTGGCAGGAACATCACTCTGCAAAAGCCCTAAAATGCTTTAACTTTTTCTTAAATAGAGTTAATACATGATACTTGGCTTGACTAAATCTCACTTTATGATTGTAATGTCTCCTTCTCATTAGTCCGCAGATATTCACGGGACTGGCCTATCACTTGACCCTCGTAGGCCAAGAGGATTGATTAGGTAGTCGGTTTGCAGTGATTTATCGCTTCACATTTCATGCCTACTTGGTTTTATGGCGAAATAGGGAGATTACACGTATTGTGAGACGTGTGCACTTTAATTATAATATAATAATATTTTAAAAAGTGCAAATTAAATTAATGTGTAATAAAATAATAATAAAGTGTACCTACAGGATAAGAAGAGAATCTTCTAGAAGGAATCACATGATTGGATATGAAAAGAATAAATAGAGTAAGGTGATTCATTGTTAAGCATTAGTTGTTGTGAATATCTCTTCTTGTGTAGACTTGTGGAGCTGAAGGGTTTTTTGCAGACAATCATTTGGGAACGAAAACTTTCGATGGTTAGCATAACTGAGGAGGTGAGAGATCTTCCGAGGGGTTGCTATTGAGAGGGGGAGACATATGTCTTCCTAAGTGTGCCTATCGAGCTTGCTGTATGCCATGGTGGATAAGTTTGTTGAATTTTCAGATTGGCAGATTTAGTGTCCATTGCATATCGATTTTGGTTAGAAAGGATAATCGATTCATTGGAGGAGCATTTGGGGGTAAATTGTGTGCTTGCTGATCATATATCAGGTCTGAAGAAAAGTCGAGCTGCTACCCCAAACCCACGATTTTATTCATTCCTCTACATTGGAGCATCAAATCCCACTTTTGAGGCCAGCGATATTTTCAGGGGTAAAAGGCGATTCTTCTTGAAGACATTGGGAGGAGATATTGTGGACAAAGCAGTGATTAATCAATCTGAATCAGAATCGTACCAGTCAGCTCTCATCATTTGATTTTGTTCATATCTCTACAATTTGGCATCAAAACTCATAAATAAGGACAGCGCTGTGCTTAAGGAGGAAGGGTGATCATTTTGGAGGAAGTTTGAAGGACTGGCAGCTATCATACATAAATAGATCAGACCACATTTGCAGCAGCAGGGGCGATTTTACTAAGGAGGTTGAATTCATTCATCGAAGGCTCCCTATTCCAAGATATTGCTAGCTTCTTCAAGGCGATAACTCCAGGTTCTTTTGGCATTATTATTTCATTGTAATTTCAGACTGAATGTATAGGTTAGTTGTAGACATTTGTCTTCAGAAAGTCTGAAAAGTGGTCCTTAATAGCAGTCCATGTATATGACCTTATTGCTGCCAATGTAATGTCCTATTTGATAGTCAGATGAAATAAAGAAGAAAGGAGTTTTGATCTGCATCTACATTCATGATTATCTGAGGGTGTATGACAATTGTTTGTCATGATGTCAGTTTGCTGTTAGTTATGATTTTTGGACCTAGACTCATATATATCATCAATAGATAGTTGCATATGCATCTCTAGTTAACTATTGGTCAAGGAGAGTCATTTAGAAGTTGATTATTCATAAGATATTCATGTGTGACGATCTTCATTACAAACTGAAATCTCAGAACCGCATAACACGCAGCTTGGGCGGAAAATATTCCTTGTTCTCAGTCATTATAGTACAGGGGATATTTCAATGATATCCAATCTGGAATCATAGAAAAATAACTTCTAGTTTGGGAGAAAACTATTTTCAAACACAGTTGCCATTTAGCAGGTAGAACTACACTTTAAAGAAAAACTACTGAAAGAGGGGAGTACATTAGGATATCATCTTTGAAATTGAATATGAAAATATCATCCTATCGTTGAGGAAGAAGAACAATGTACTTTCATAGCGAAGACAATGATCAAAGACATTGCTCTCGAGGTATATCAGTTTACTGTAAACCTTACAACAAGCAATTTGATTTTTTTAATTGTTTTAGGAGCAAGAATGAGATTCAAAGATAAGTGTAAATCACAACATAAAACCTTTAATCGTTGCAATAATTTTGTGCAGGCAGATACACTAAGAACAACACTTCTGTGATGTTTTCACACATCGCCCCATTGCAAATGGGGACCCCCACTCTTTTCTGTTTTCTAGGATAGTGGTAGAGTCTTTTGCTATTAGCCTTTTGTTTGAAGAAGTGCACTTTCTCAGGTGGCTAGGCAGCGATAGGGTTATTTCTCTCTCCTTAGGTTGGAATGAGGGAAGATTACTCTAATGGCTTAGGAGATAAATGATTTGGATGATCGCTCCATTTGGTCATCATGGCAAAAATCTGAGATGAAATGTCAATTCGAGCATAGTAGGCAAGGAAAGTTAGTTGGATGAAATTTGACTAAGCATACAAAAATTTCCATTGCTCCCTCAGTAGAGTGAACTGCCTTCCTTTGCTCCCTCAATGGAGTGAACTGCCTTCCTTTGTTCTCTCAATGGAGTGAAATGACTTGCTTTGCTTTTCCATGGCATCGACAGTCACTTCCTTGACCTTGTAGAAGCAAAATATGAGATGTGAACTGAGGTGATGTGAGGTGAGGTATCAATTTGAATGAGATACGCAAGGAGGTTTGAGAGGGGAATCCCTTGGATGAAATTTTACCAATTATACAAAATTTCCTTTGCCATCCAAGAGGGTTGATTGCACTTTATTGAGAGGGAGGTCGCACAGAGGAAATTTGGCTAAGTATGTGAAAACTTCCATTGCCCCTTGGCAGGAGTGGACTAACTTCCTTTGCCACCTTAGAGGAGCGATATCATTTCCTTTGCTCCTTCAAAGGAGTGATATGACTTCCTTTTCTATTTGAGACACTCGTTATGACTTCCTTTGTCTTCTAAAAGGTCCAAGATGCCTTTGCTCATTATGAATTATGGGTCTAGTGCCTTTGTTAAGTAGTGAATTTGATTTTTCAACCAGCAACTTGGCCTAATATACTTTTTTCTTGTCGTCCTAATAGAGATTTGATGTGTATGCAAGAGTCTGTTTGAAAGTGAATTGATCAACTTAGGCGAATGGAGGAAGAAACCTCAAACATTTATTGTGCGTCACCTTGATAATACCTTGCCTTTGATATGGCATGAAGGGATTGAATTGATGGAGAAGTTGATGGAATTCTACTGGAGATGGTGATTATAACTCACTTCCTTTGCTCCTTAAGAGTACACCCATTTCCATTGCTCCTTCATAGGAGCAGGCTCATTTGTTACAAGTGTGGTTGCCGTTGCACCAAAAGATCGACCTATTAATGCTTGATACAACCACTAGACTTATAGAATCCACAGGAGGTGGTTAAGCCATGTCACAAACCCAAGCGCTGCGCTGCACAACACAAGGAGACCAAGGGCGCACACCTTGCAACAATCCCCCCCCCCCGGCGCAAGCGAGGGGTTTGAACCTGTGACCAAGCTCTGATACCACTTTTTACAAGTGTGGTTGCCGTTGCACCAAAAGATCGACTTGTTAATGCCCAACACAACCACTAGACTTATAGAATCCACAAGAGGTGGTTAAGCCATGTCACAAACCCAAGCGCTGCGCTGCACAACACAAGGAGACCAAGGGTGCACACCTTGCAACATCATTTCCATTGCTCCTTTAGAGGAGCGAATTTGCTTCCTTTGCTCCCCAATTGGAGCGGGCTAACTTCCATTGCCCTCTCATGAGAACGAACATACTTCCTTTGCTGCTGGAGAGGAGCGAATTACCTTCCTATGCTCATTAAAGTCTCCAAATTCATACCAATGACCACGCCAAGTAGCTGCATGAGCAAGCACATTTGGCGCCAAGACTTAAATTCAAAAGGAAAATGTTTAAAATGCAGCTAAGTCGGCCTTAAGGGATAATATCAATTGCATTTAAAGCCTTATGAGGTCGGCCTAAGAACTGAATGGACACATCTTTCCCCTTGCATGCCTATAAGGGCTAATTCAAAATAGTCATTTGATCACTTAAACAAAGAAAAATCCTTCTCTAATGCGAGCAGAGCAGCGAATGTGATCCAAGAGGAGCGAATTTAATTATAATGGCAGAGAATTCATCTTCAACAAGGTAGCTTGGGCAGAGCTTAAGTGAACTTTCCATATATTATTAGAGCTATAAGGAATAAAAGATGGATGGAATTAAGTATATGTTATGTGTATTTGATACCTACTTGTTGGTTTTGCCCGTGACAAAGGAGGAAATCAAAGGGGCCAGGTTGGAGGAAGATCAGAACAAGTATCCCAAGAGGAAATTTCAACATCAAGGCCAAGTTCGAGTCATGCAATGCGGAGATCAAGGTCAAGGTCCAAGATACAAGGAAGATTAGAATTCTACTACACAAAAGTCTATGCTATAAAGTGTATCAACAATCCTCACAACTTCAAAGTGGAACATGGAAATAGATGTTTTCAAGAGGAAAGATTTCATTGACAAGCACAAGGGTATCAAGGAAGGTCACTTCACAAGAAGGATTTTGAGGTATTCAAGAACTCTCATTGCATCATGATGAGATGAAGAGGTCAAAACCTTGAAGCATAATGGATAGGTCATACAAATATCTCAGGGAAAGATAAGCAAGCAAAGATGGAGGATTGACTCGACCATAACGATGCTTCCCATCATCATCACCACATTGAGCGAGCTTGAATAATGTTGAGTATCGAGAGATATTGCTCAAGACTTATTCATGATGATGAATCAAGTCTACACTTGTACAAATTGAGGTGTCATCCTAGTCATTATTCCACCAATTAGAGGGTTCCACATTAGCATGTATAGACGCAATGCACCTGACTCATCCATGGAACCACAAACTTCGAGATACCTGCCCTCATATTTCATTGGTTCGCATTCAATATTGAACCTAAATGTAATTTTTTCATTGGCCAGAATAGAGTTTGTTGTAACAAACCCTAATTAGGGTTTCATTGTAAGATCTCGTGTTAAAGTCCCAGGTTTTAGCTTGTAATTTTTTATTTTATTATTATTATCTTCAGCACTCAATGAGATCACACATCTCATAATATATATGCAAGAGGTGCCCTTTCACCAAGGGACACCATACTTTATTATTAAATAATTAAATATTAATATAATATTAATATATTATTCTATTATTAATAATTATAACTATAATTATATTATCACAATTAATAATATAATAATTATAATATAATTATATTATCTCACAAGTAATAATACAATAATTATATTGATCAGTATAATTATTATCAATATACTCACAAGCTTTGTGTTATTTATGTAGGCTTGTGGATTTCGACCACAACTACAATAAAATCAACACTCCCTCTTAGCTAGGGAGGAAATCCTTCTATCCTTCAGTAAGTAATAACACCTTGTAGTAAACACAATAACTCCATTTATTGTGTGAGAGAAAGATATCGCCTCACTGTGATATCAGTATTTATGGCATATCCACGGATATCACGTCACATGATATCCACCATAACCACATAATGTAATATCCACCATTATGTCTTCTCCACAAATATCACGTCTCATGATATCCACCATTATGGCTTTTAAGGATATTACTTCATGGCATGTCCACGGATATTATGTCACATAATATCTACCATGAATATCTCTTTATGTAATATCAATCATCATGGCTTATCCACAAATATCACGTCTCATGATATCCATCATGATGGTATGGTCAATCAATATTGCAAGATTGTCACCTTACAATAATGATCAAAATTACAAGTGTTCATTATTGTGAGATCGTCACCTCTCAATAATGTTCATGGGCTCAACAAGCACTGCAACAATGAAGTCATAGTCACACACATGACATCCACCATGAACCTGTTGATGTGTCTTTTGTACACGACCAAACACAGAATAAAATACCTAAAGATACCTTGTCCTCTCTTGAACAAAGTTTCCAGACTATTGAAGATCTCGTCGAAGGATCAGTCGGAGTAACTCCAAGGTTCTGATATGTAGGTTCTCTATGTGTGGATAAACTTCTCACGGTATGATGTGATTTTGCTGGAATCACAAGGGGACTTACTTTCGACGACCTGAATGTCTGATTTTCTTTGGGTATTACTGGAACGTGAAATTTCACCGGCCCTTGATTTTGAAAAAATGAAAAAAAGGATAAGGGTTGGAACGGGATCTATTTCTAACACTAAGAACGTAAGAGCAATGAATGACCTTCGATGAAATTCTAACTAAGTCTTGCTTTGACATCCTAGGATCATCTCCACAAGATTAGTGCAATCTTCTGAAGAAAGCTTTATGATGTTTAGATCACCGCTACAAGCATGGACACCGTCAGGTTGATGCATATCAATGAAGAAGCGATAATTGAAGTCAAGGTTAAGCTGAATGATTCCAGTTGACTACGCAAGGCAAGTTTGCAATCAACAAATCGCTAGTAGTATGGATATACAAATTTCACCATTGATCATACAAATTTCTTCCATTAATCTAGTAACATGAAATTAAACTTGAGAAGTATAGAGACCATGCAAATTGTAGAATCGACACATAGAATTCACCATTCCTTCAATGAAGTTTACATGTCTTTTGCAACAACATCTTGGCAACAATCTTTGCCTTCTCTTTCTACTCTACTCTAAAATGCTATCTCTATCTCTTTTTGCTAATTCCTAACTATTAACGAATCTCTGACTATTAACTATTAGCTAACTATTAACTATTAACCTTTACAAATGAGGAGCCAGGGCTTTATATAGAGAACCCTTTACAAACAGACGACTCTTATTGACTTAGAATCAATGGCTAGGATTACTAGATAGAAACCCTAATTAGGGTTTGTTACAACAAACTTCCTTAGCCAGTTAGAAAATTACATTCCCGGAGCGAGGACCAATAGGAAGAAAGGGTAGGTATATCGAAGTTTGTGTTGCCTCTGATAGATCAGATACATTGAATCTGGTCCTGCTGAGGTGGACCAATTCGATCGGAGGAATGATGACTAGGATGCCACCTTGCCTAATGCTTGTGACTTGGTTGATCCTCCTCTGTCTTTGATATGATGAATGATGTACTTCCTTTGCTTGACCAGGCTTCCTTATTGTCAAGTCTTCCTTCTCCAGTAGCATATCTTGCCCTGAAGTGCTGGCAACTCCTTTCTTTGTCATCATGTGGTTCCTTAGTGTGGTGAAGTGAAGGTTTTGGCAACTTCTTGAACACTTGTAGTCTTCTAATGCTTTAGAACACCTTGAGTCCACATTTATGCTTTTGGAATGTCCTTGACGAGGATGGACTGGAAGAGGTCGTCCTTGCCCTGGCCTGGTCTTCTCCCATCTGCAAAATAAACCAAAGGATGATTAAGCACATATGACATATTCATTTCAACATAGCATTTTCCACCTTAAATCATTAATGAGAAGACATCAAAATGGAATTTCGTTCAATATCCTCTCTAGGGACAGGCCCTATAAAAATTCCGCTCTGGACCCTTTGGAAGGGTTAGGAGCGATTTTGCCATTTTAGTCCATTTACTTCATCTTTCCATACGTTCACAATCTTGATTTTTCACTATTTCATGCTCGTCATCATGACTTTGCAACTTGCCTTTGCCTAGCTCAAACAAGGTGAAAAAATAGGCATTTCAAAGGATTTCGCCCTGGAGCCTTTGGAAGGGTCAGGAGCGAAATTCATCCCTTAGCTCAAAATCCTCACTTCTTGCACCCACAACCTTCTCAAATGCATGCTTGTGGCAATCTTTAAGTCCAATCCACCTTGATCACTGTCCTGGCCTAGCACAAACTTGAAGGAAAAATGATATTTTGTGAATTTCGCTTTGGACCCTTTAGAAGGGTCAGGAGCGAAATTCAAGTTGTAGGCTTGATCCTTCATTTCCTTTACTTCAATTCATCGTACAAGGCAAAATAACATTACTCCACCTTCAACCACGCCCTAGGAATCAAAGTCTTGGCTTCACACAAGGAGAAAATAGGTGGTTTGAAGAATTTCGCTCTTGATCCTTTGGAAGGGTCAAGAGCGGAAATTCTTGACTAAGCTTAAATTCCATCATTTTATTGTTTCAAAATGCCTCTAAGACAAGCATATGCTATCCTTCTCTTCTCCAAAACCTAGGAATCCACAATTTGACCTTCATCATGAGCAAATTAGGTGGAATTGAAAATTTCGCTCTGGACCCTTTGGAAGGGTCAGGAGCGAAATTCCTGACTTGCTTGTTTTCCTTCACCGAGGTCTATCCCTTTGGATTCATCTCTCAACATGACTACACTTGCTTGGCCTCAAAATGACTAGAAAGGAGAATTTCGCTAAAAAACCATGGCCAGGGACAGGACCTATTTAGGATTTCGCCCTGGACCCTTTGGAAGGGTCAGGAGCGAAATCCTTGTCCTAGCCTAAAATCTTCATTTTTGATGGCCAAAACCCATTCCAGGACAATCCTAGGGGCATCTCCCAACTTCTCTCACCTTGGTCTAGACACAAATTTTGCAGGATAGAATAGGTTTTAGGATTTTCGCTCTGGACCCTTTGGAAGGGTCAGGAGCGAAATCCTTGTTCTTGGGCTCATTCCTTCATTCCACCACTTCAATTTACCTCAAAGGTCAAAGAAACGCTACTCCATTCCTTCCTAGGCCATAAAAACCAAACGTTTGACTTGATTTGCAAGAGAAATAGGTGATCTTAGGAATTTTGCTCTGGACCCTTTGGAAGGGTCAGGAGCGAAATCCTAGTTTTTGCTCAATTCCTTCAACTTTATTGATCACTAGCAACTCAAAGTCATTCCTAAGGACATATCCAATCCTATCTCATCCTGACCCACACTTGACTTGGCACAAAACTAGGAGAAAAGAGTGGTTTTGTGGAATTTCGCTCTGGACCCTTTGGAAGGGTCAGGAGCAAAATTCCTACTCTAGGCTTGACTCTTCATCTCTTCAGCTCCAATCTTCTCTGGAAGGCAAAAATACATCACTCTCCACCCAAGGAACAAGGTTTGTAGCCTAAGCAAGGGAGCAAATGAGGTTTATAATGAATTTCGCTCTGGACCCTTTGTAAGGGTCAGGAGCGAATTTCATCCTTTAGGCAAAATCTTCATCTTCCAATGCTTTCAACCACCTCTCAAGGAAAGAACACATCAATCCCCCTTCCAACATTCTTTAGAAACCAACACTTGGCCAAAACTAGGAAGGAAATGAGAGTTATGGGGATTTTCGCTCTGGACCCTTTGGAAGGGTCAGGAGCGAATCCTCATTCTTGGTTGATTTTCCACTTCATTTATCCAATTCTCTCTCAAACTTGATCAATTTCAAGGTCCTTTCATCATAATCAAGGCAATCCACCATCAAACTAGCTCCAGACAAGGCTAACCTAGGGCCTAAGGCAAAAAAGAAGGTCAAATGGAAGATTTTGCTCTGGACCCTTTGGAAGGGTCATGAGCGAAATTCTCCTTCCAGGGTGATTTCCATCATTTCATCGCCTCAAATCTCCTCTCCAAGGCAAATATGCATCCAAGTCTTCCAAACCATGCCTTAGAAGTTCCAAACTTGGTCAAGTTAAAGAGCAAAATAGAGGAAATATGAATTTCGCTCTGGACCCTTTGGAAGGGTCAGGAGCGAAATCCATGTCTTAGGTCAAAATCTTCGGTCCTCAATGCTTTCAATCACTTCCTGAGGCAAGAACATATCAATCTACCCCCACCATGTCCAAGGAACAAGGATGTTAGCCCAAACAATGGAGAAAATAGTGTCTAGGGAGAATTTCGCTCTGGACCCTTTGGAAGGGTCAGGAGCGAAATTCACATTTAGGCTCAAATCTTGACTTCATTTCTCACATTTCTTCATCCAAACAAGTGTTTTGCCCTCAATAATTCTTGAGAATGAGTTAGTTCTAAGTTTGGGTCAAGTAGAATGTCTTATGGAGAATTTTGTTCTGGACCCTTTGGAAGGGTCAGGAGCGAAATTGAAATTCGCTTTGGACCCTTTGGAAGGGTCAGGAGCGAAATTTGACATTTTGGTCTCTCCGTCAGGATTCATATATGGAATATAACATTTAAGTATAAGAAAATGTCACTTATACTTTAAGTTATAATCCATATATATTGTCAGGATGTTTGAGAGTGGTTTTGGACCTCCAGGAGTTATAATGCAAAATCTAGTTTTTGGAGGATTCTTCAATTTTTCAGACTTAGTCAAATTTCAGGATCAGGATGACATTCCAGACTTAGCCAAATTTCAGGACATTTGAAGATCAGGATGACATTCCAGACTTCATCACTCACCAATTGGACCTAACTCAGATCTACAAAGATGATATTCACTCACCAAGCTTCATTGACCTCCTCAAACTCAAGCAAGACACAATTAGCAACAAGAGCAAAACCTTGTCCTAAGGAAGACTTTCAAAGAGGACCCTAACCTGGAGCATCCACTAACTCACCTTTAGCTAAAACAAAGCCTGCCCTATTAGTGATCCCTCTGGCAACACTCAGCATGCAAAGTCTAATAGACAAAACTCTAAAAGACCTATAAACAAACCCTAGAAAGCAAAAAGTAGGGGTCCCCATTTGCAATGGGGTGATGTGTGAATACGTCACAGCAGAACCATATCAGAGGGTGGAGATAAGGACTTTCACCTCAAGTATCTCTCAAAGAGAAATGTACAGACGATCGCTAATGTTGAGCCTCCCTCTCAATTAGAGCTTCATTTTTCCATATCTCCAAGCTTGTCTCGAAGGTTTGCATCACCCTTGGTGAACCCCAAGCCCACCAAGTATCCATCCATTCATGGATATCACATGGAACTCTATCTCATGAATCATAGATTCCTCTAACTGCTCCCTCTGAAGCTCAAATTCTAACATCAACCTCCTGACCTCTTTGTCTAAGGCTGCCTCTAATGGATTGTTAGACTCCCTCTTTTGAAGAAGTGGCCCCAGCTACCAACTCAGTCTCATGGTAGCAATTTATTGAGTTCTTCCTTTCTTGAATGCAATCTCTTTTGCTTCTTTCTCTTCTGTTGTTTATTTGTAGGTATCGCATGTCCAAGAACAGCATATGTCTCCTATCTATCTATTCAAAGAGTATCATATACGACAAATCCTTCACACGTATACACAGTCTTCTCTCACCGATTAATCTCCATCAAAAGAAGCCATCTTAGAGAATATGAAATGATCAAGTCATAATTGTTTCACAATTCCCATAGAGCACAGCAATCACCAATCTCTGATCTCATTATTTGCTTCAGGTTCATATTTTTATTATATTCTAAAAAGCACGTACTCACTCCTCTTAATCAGAAATCTCTTTCCTTGTCATCGATTTTTGGTTCATATATATTATATTCTGAATAAGGCACATATCACCACGTATTCCACACTTCTTAATATTTTCTTCTGAATTCATATTCAATATATATATTTTATTAAGATCAAGAAGGCACATCTCTTGAACAAGAGACATCTCTATGTAATAGTCACCATCCTCCAAATCGTGTCTTCCTTATTAGTAACATATACTTTGCTTCTTTACATGACTAATTAGTTATTGGGCTCCCAAACAATTTATTGTTTGATTAATTTGATTATGATCACACCACTTAACACACTTATTGTGTGTACAAACAAATAATCTTTAAGCATCTCTCCATTGATAATGATCGCTTAATACAAAGTGACCATATTCTCTTATGACTTGCTGCTACCTTTATGTGTAATTGCTACATAGTGATTGCCCCATTCCATTCTAAGCGCTGTCATTAAAACACCTTTTCATTAATATGAATCGCTTCTTCACAATTTTAATTCTTTATGAAATCACATGAAGTCGTCTTATCATTATCACCGTCTTTTTCTACAAATCTACGGTACTTCCTTAAATTGTTTATTGTTGTAAACATGAATCTCATTGGAAATTTTATTCCCGACGATACAAATCTTTCAAGACATGAATATATTTTTTTGTTTATGAAAAGATTACTGAACAATTTGCTTCCACTTATTCAAAGCTTTATCTACTGGCATAAACATCCCATTCGAATACACACATTAAAGATAGTTCACGGCCTTATGGGGCTACCTGAAGAAGCGATTTCCATGCCTCTGTATCCCTCTATGGTAGTTTGAGACCATTCTTCTTTGCAAGGATGATAGTTGGGACAACTCCCAAACTCTTTCAATCTTCTTCCCAGGATATTTCGTCACCAATGAATCACGCATTGGTAATAATCATCATATTAAAAATAACTCATGCTCTGTGTTAACAGGCCCGATTTATGTATTGATATTTTGTATAAACCACCTGTTGATGTGTGTTTTATGCACATAACATTTTAGAATAAAATACCAAAGTAATTTACCCTCTCTTGAACAAAATCACCTCAGATGCTAAGGGTAAGATCAACTAAAATGATTCCACGGTTTGTACATGTTAGGTCTTGACGAGTGGGTAACTCAATGGTCGATGTGAATTATTGTGTTCACTTGGGGACTTACGCAAATGTTAGGATTATCTTCTTTGATCATGAAATATGCGGAATAGGTGTGCTGACAACTTAGGATTCAACAATGTAGCTTTGGACTTAATTCTTACTAAAAAAGGGCAAAAGGAATAGGGTTCACGAAATCTATGCTAGGCCTAGGAATGTAGGAAATGATGAACAAATCTAGTGGAATCAAACTAGGCAAGACCTCACAAACAGGTATTGACACAAGCTTATTGCAATCATCTAAGGTATACTCAAGGATTTTCAGACTATTACCATCAAACGTTGACACCATCCAAGTTGACGCTTGTCAAGGGGCGCATAATAGTTGAAGTTAAGCTTACTCAAATATCCAGTCGACCACATAAGGCGCACTTACCAGCGGCAAGAGGCTAGTGGTATGGATTAAGGATTCCACACAAATATATTCAACAAATCTTTCACTCAATCTAACAAACATGAAAATAAATTCTAATCTAAAATTCTAATTTAACTTGGAGGAATTGAGAACCATGAATGCAAAGACAACGTTTGAAGAGCAAAATCACCTACAATTGAACAATGATTTAGATTCAAATAGATGCAGCATATACCAACAATTCTGCAAAAACTCTTTCTTACAAACGAGAGACAAGGAGGTATATATAGTCTCTCTTACAAAATGGATGGCGAAGATTGATACAAGATCAACGACCAAGATCATGCCAACAAAATCTTAGAATTGCCCTAATTAGGGTTTACATAAAAAATGGTGCCACCAACATATGGCCCAATAAAAAGATCATCAAATAGGGAATCTTCTAGAAGATTCCACCCCGCATCTCTCTCTCTCTCCTAGCATACTCCAAGAATCTAGCCAGTATAGAATCTAACTGCTCCATGGAAATGCTAGGTAAGGTATCTTGCTGCAAATCAATCACGTCCAGTGAATCCGATCAAGCGTCCAAAGTGTTCTCCCAATCTGGCATGAGCTTTTGCGAACTATGAACATGAATCAACAAAGAGACCAAATCATTTATCTGACTCTTCTTCAAAGAGTCCAACTGACAAAAATACATAAGTTTCATCTTGTCTCTTAATTTGGCTGTGTAAACCACTAGCATCACTAACATCAACACCCAATAATTCCTCAATTGAGGCAAGGACCTTCATTTGAATGTCCTGAATCAATCCTTCCATCTCCATACAACTCAACTGGGCGTTCTCATAAGTTGATCTCTTCACGACCAATGAACAATACCAACCATGGAAATCGTAACTGTCTCCACTATGCACAATGCTCTCGCTGATCAAAGTGGAGTTAGGAATCTTCTTCAAACCTTTGAGGCGTGGAATAGTCTTCTTCTGAATAGGTCGGAATTCTCCCCAAACTCCCTTCAAATACTAGATTCGAAATACGAGCCCTGTTGTCCTATCATATGCCTGGACAAATTGAGTAAGGAAATCATTCGCTTGTTTTCTTGCACTCTCAATCCACTTTTCCACCTCCAAGAGTGTATTTCTCGGTGCCTCATAGTGTGAATGTAGTCCATGATCAACTGCAATAGGGGAAATAAGGGTGGGATTCTCACGCCTTATCCCCGCAATATACTCTCTAAGTCTAATACTCTCTTCTTCGTACTTCTCCTTCTCTTCTATTTCTCTATCTAAACTTGCGCTGATCGCCTTAAGGTTATCACCAACCTCTTGAAACTCTTGCTCTCTTAATGTACGACCAAGGGCAACTAAAGTAATCTGGAAATCTATAGGAGTAGCAATGTCCACCGTCACACCTCCAATAGGAACAACCTATGCAATCAGCATTCCTGGCTCATCTCTAGCTATGTGCGACAAAATCTCAGCTCTCTTGGGTTCTTTATCCTTATTGCTCCTAGCGAGGTAATCATCAATGTTATCAATAGGTTGTACCTCTATCATTTTCTTACTCTTTTCCATACTTCTCATTAGCCAATCAGGAATAGCAGCCATCTCCATACCATCATCGAGACACATATCTCTATCAAGTCCTCTCAATGCCGAGATAACATCATCATCATCATTAGGATTACTCTTGGTCAAATCATATATCTCATTTCCCAAACTAACTTTCAAAAGGACAGTAGGGGATCCTTGCTGATCATCATTCTCATTTGGTTGAGCAGATTTCGCTGTGGCATGTAACTCTTGAATATTATCTGGTAGTATCACTGTTTTGGAACATTGCTGGGTTTCCTTATCCTGTTTTGTTATTTCAATTTCCTTAATTGATGAGTCACTGAGAGGTGGTGAAGGAATGATAGTCTTTTGTTTCTTCTTCTTCACCTTCTCAATCTTCTTCCCTCTGGCTTTGACTCCTTCTGGCGTGTTTTTCCTTCTCTTGGGAGCTTGACTCTCTTCGTCTACATGAATCTTGATATCACTGATAGTCCTCTGATCATCATTGGAAGTGGACTCTTCCGGCTTCATCTTTTCATAAGTGAAGGAAGCACCCATATCCACTAACTTATTCATCTGAATATCTACCCATGTACGGGAGAAACTCAAGACCTCTCTCATCAATACATTCAGATCTATCTCCTCTGGCCAATTAGGCAATAAGATTGCCTTCTTCATTTCATTCTCATACTGTGGATGCGTATGATCCTTGTCATCTAACACCTGATCAGGAATGAAGAAAAGTCCACACTTCCTTATGAAATCCACTGACATTCTGGACCACATTCGTCTCTTCACTGCTTGCTCGTCCATCAAGTTGGCCCAATAGTTTTCTATGTCTACCTTGTGGATGAACTTCTCTCCCTTGATCCTTCCAACTTTCTTGTCGGGATCAAATCTTTCTCTTTTCTTGAAGGTTGCAAATCGATAGAATGCAAGCTCCTCACTTGTAGTGCTGGCGGCTAAGGGAGACTGACAAATCTCCAATGTCTTCCCAACTGAAATAGGGAATGTCATGCCTGTCCTATGCTTCTCTCTTTGAATGGAATCAAACTTTAGAAGCTGTCTCACCACTTCTAACAAGATCATTATGTCGAAAGGATACCTAGGAAGCCTGTAGGGTTCGGATTGAAACCCATGAATCCTAAGGTACGTGAAAGTGAGAAACTGAATATACCACGATCCATATTTCTCAATTAGCTCTGTTGCCTCCTTGGACAATATTATGTGGATTCCGCCTTGCAGCATCCGGGTGATGTACATGGTGAATACATCATTCACTCTCGTATAGTCTTCAATTCTATACATGTTCAGCTGGGGTAAGCACTCATGACCCCTGAATTGTCCTTGCCCATTCCTGACTTCACCTCTGCATATCAATCCTTTGTATGAAACAAACCGTGCAAGCAGGTATACCAAGCAGGAAGTCATGGCGAATGACTTGGACCGCTCTACATTCTTCAGCTGAAAGTCGAGATTGTCACTTACGATTCTAGACCAATTTATTAATGTCCCTCTAAGACAACCTTGGATGAAGTAGAACATCCCCATCGAATGTTGCACCTTGCAGCGTCCCCATCACTCTGTTAAGCAGGAATACTAAGTCACTATATTCCTCTTTGAAGTCTATACACATGAGTGTCTTGGGAGCCTTGGAATGATGAAGCCTAGGCTCGATCATCCACTCTTTGTTTATCATACTCTTACATGGATCCATCTTCTTCGTGTACCGCTCTTCATATTCATCCTTAGTTGCATCCTTCATATCTGCTCCGCGTGGAATTCCAAACACCTCAACAATCGCATCCTCAACAAGGTAGGCAATGACAACGCCCTTAGGAGTCTTGATCATTCGCGAGCGAGGATCATCACATCGTGCAAACTCTAGGATAAGCTCACTACATTGTATGGACTGTGGAAATCTAGCGGCTTGAAAAATACCACTCTTCATAATGTTTACATATGCTGGGGAAGGAATCTGATTTCCGACTCCGAACATCCGCTGCCGCATCAGGTTCAATCCGTAATCTCCTTCCATCCGGATGACATCTTGGATTTTGGATACAATCTAGTCTCCAGTATCTTCCGTTGTTCTCTTCTTTCCTTAAATCCGGACTTCGACATCGCACTTGTACGAAGCTTGAAGGTAGAACTTAGGAAAAATACAATATTCTTAATAGAATTCCTGACTTCCTAATGATTTAGGCTAATTAGAGCATGAAGTCAGAAAAAATAGTCCACACTCTAGGTAGATCTTAACAATTTAAACACAAAATGTGACAAGACTAGGGTATGAAACCCTCATGAAATCAACACCTCCTTATACTTAGAAATTTCGTGCAAAGGACTATACCGGATTAAGAGTGACTAGGGAAAGGTGTAAAAGGTTGTGTTTTCACAAAAAATTATGTCTGAAGACACCTTCCATAGTCAACAATGGAGGTCACAAATCTGAAGACAACTTTCAACTAAATGAATTAACCTCTCAAAACATGTTGCAATCCTTAAAAAATATGCACAAACTTGATAAAAATCAGTCTTGATGATGAAAATAATCAATCTTGGGAACATAGGTATGGCTGGTAAAAGATACATTTCTGAGGAAAAACGACCAATAACATAGTTGCAGACCTGAGACAGCCTTCCAATGGTCTGAAAATGATCCCAAAGTGCCTCCAAAATGTCTCCAAATACAAATTGCTAAAGTTGCAGTTGGCTGGGCAACAAAAGTTAAGTCTGAAAAATGAAGGTACAGCCAACAATGGAGGTCAAAACCGGAAGCAATGGAGTTAACACTCAGATCTGAGGCAAATGACAGCAAGTAGGGAACAATGGCGGTATCAAGCATGCAAGGAATCCACCAAAATATGCCCCAAACATTTGCCAAATAAAAATTGAACTTTCCCAGCTATGGCGCCATCCTCCACAAATCTGAAAATGATCTTCAATGTACACCAATCTGCCAACAATGGAGGTCTGAGAACAGCAAGCAACGATGGCGGTATCAAGAAAAATCGTCGAAGTTCGCCAATACCAAAATCGCTACCCTTCACCAAAATCGCCAAATACACCAAAAATGGTGGATATCACCAATATCGTGGCATGGGGGGGGTCTTGATGCCAGCAAAACCAGTTTGAATCAGTAGCAAAAATGGCAGCCACAAGGAAAATCGCCAACTTAGAGGTAGGAGCTCTCTAAAATGATCAAAGTTGCTAAAATAGAAAAATCGCTAACTCCCCCAAAAAATCAAAAATCTGAAACTATGGAGTCAATAAGTTTAATGGCAGCAATGGAGTGGATTGTCCAGCTAGCTGCAATGGAGGAAGGAATAAGTCTTCAATCTAACACTTCACTTCAACACTTGCTCCAAAATCACCAACTTTGAAGAAAATTGCCCTTGCATGGAATACAACTGGCAAACTTAATAATAAAATAATGTTGGACTCCTCTTTTTAAACTTACTTTCATCACCAAATTTCACCACACAAGCAATGTGAGATAAAACACTTGTTCTTATACTTGCTTGGGTGAAACTAATTTTCTTCTAGATGGTTGAAAACACTAAATGCTCATTTCAAATCATTTATTAATTGCTTTCATCTTTTAAATAATCGTTGCCTTTTATTAAAAACATTAAAATGAGGCTCATTTATTAAAACATTTCAATTTAAATAAAAAATGGGCCAAGGAAAATCGATCCTAGCAAGGATTAAAAAATCCTCACAAAATCACTTTTAAAAAACGCCAAATATCCCCTTAGGGGAAAATTGATCCTAGTCTGGATGAAAATCCGGACTCAAAATTTATCAAATGTGCACAAAATGGGGCTAGGGGAAAATTGATAGGAGTGTGGAATGAAAACTTCCACTTAAATTAAGTCATCACCCAAAAATACCCCTCTGGTGGAAAAACGATCTCAGTCTGGATGAAAATCCGGACTCAAAACCATAAAATGCATTTTCAGTGGAAAACACTATGAGTCTAGATGAAAATCCAGACAAAAATCCTCAAAAACTTGTCCCAAAGACTTGGTGGAAAATCGACCCAGGTGTGAAATGAATGCAAACATCATCAGCAACCTATCCATACCTCCCCAGTGGAAAATTGTGGGTAGTCAGGATAAATCCTGACTTTTAGCCAAATTTTAATGCTTCCAGGGGAAAAATGACCCTAGTATGGATTCACAGTGGTGGAAAAATGGAGCAAGTATGGATTTCAGGGGAAATCCATGTCCAGATTGGATTCTGAGAGGGGAAAACCATGGGTAGTCAAGAATATGAGGGGAAAAACACCTCTAGTGTGGAATTTTGACCTTTTAACACTTAAAATATGGATTTTACTCCGCAAAATGATGATTTTTCCACTCAGAATCACTTAGAAACTCTGAAACTTAATAAAACTCAACTAGACTTAGGCAAATTCATCAGAAATTGGAGCGTAACACAAGGAAAACTACCGCGATAAATTGCGAAATCGACCTGAATAATTCTCTAGGAACGAGAAAACAACTCCAAAAGGTCTGAAAACACCTTAGCACTTGAGATCACCGACGAGGACATTTAAAAACACATTAACGCTCCAAAAGGGTCTACACTTAAACAAAACTAGGATCATTTAGAAATCTCAATTTTCACACGCTTGATCCTATAACTTCAAAACCCTAAACAACACTAGGCATGATCAAAACTCCGAGACTCGGGCACGGGAAACACAAAATTGCTCACTTAGCAGCCAAAACCCTAACCTAACAACGCAAAAAGCAAGAAAAGAGGGGGTCTCCGTTAGCAATGGGGCGATGTGTGAAAAGGTCACAACACCACCCCAGGCTGTGTATTATCTGTGGTTGGTGATGTATATTTTCCTCAATTCGTAAATATGGTAATGAAAAGGAAGCACACACCCTGAATAATCTCAAATGGCTAAGAAGAACTCACGACATGATGAGAGAATTGTGCCACATAGGAATTCCTTCTGATAGCTTATTTTATCTTAGTTTGTCTTATCTAAATAAACTAATATCATCTCAAAGCAGGAAACATGGAACCTTACACTACATGAGCCTGGAGAAGACAAGAAAGTTCAAATCAATTATATTTGGGAAATATTGTTCAATGACTGCCATGACCAAAGAGTAAACTCTTCTTTCAAGTTTGTTTGTATGTGCCTCCCTTTGAAATCACTTGTCTTATTAGATTTTGACTGCCATGACTTCAAAAGAATACGAATCGCCCGATACCATGAAGACCACACGCCAGTAATGTGTATTATTTTTATATAGCCTCGATATAGTTCATCGACTCTCCTTTCACACACGACTTCCACAAGGGCAATACGATTATATAAATGCCAACCAATCTTCATACAATAAAATAAGCATTCCACTCCTAAGATAATTCCCATGCATAATATTGAAGAAATATTTTCCTTAAAACGATTTCCAGTGAGATTAATATTGCTCAGCTCTGGCCAACTTGACGCCAAACTCATGAAATCCATCATGTTTTAAAAATAAAACTTAATATTGATTTATCAGCAATAAAATATTTGTTTCCCACTTCCTAGCAATAACAACTTATTTTGAAGATTACCAGTGGAATAAACCTTCAATTGAAAGCTTGATCTATATCTCTTGAAAGTACTCTTATTTTGTAAATTTGTCTTCAATGGAGACTTTAAAAATTATGCAAATCTTCCAATTGTTCCACACCAACTGAGAAGCCTACTTGACCCCTCCCAGACCATCTAGGGTAGATCAATCTCACTAACAAAAATGGTGACTTGAGAATTTTTGTCCCGAGCCTGTAAATCTGAGAAACCCAGAAATATTAATGTCAGAAAATATAAGCCATTCTATTGTTTTCATTATCACAATCGCACCATCTTGATCACTTAACAAATGTTCATGAGCACTAAGTTAGTATGAAATTGCTGCCATCTCAACTGTCTTTAATAATCTTTGATGTCAAACCTTCTGGATATATTCTTATTTCCAAGGATGCTGACTTCTGCTTACACAAATCTGATAAGGTTTTGTCTTAAACCCGCTCTGATACCATGTTAAAGTACCAGTTTTAGCCTGTAAATTTTTTTATTTTATTATTATTATCTTCAGTACTCAATGAGATCACACATCTCATAATATATATGCAAGAGGTGCCCTTTCACCAAGGGACACCATACTTTATTATTAAATAATTAAATATTAATGATTGTATATTAATATAATATTAATATTATTATATTATTAATAATTATAACTATAATTATATTATCACAATTAATAATATAATTATATTATCTCACAACTAATAATATAATAATTATATTAATCAGTATAATTATTATCAATATAATCACAAGCTCTGTGTTATTTATGTAGGCCTGTGGATTCCGACTACAGCTACAATAAAATCAACATCTTGGCCATTAATTGTGAATCAATTTGGGCCATTTATTTGTAAAGGGAGCACTATAGAAGGCTTCTCTCTCTCATTTGTAAAAGGTTGATAGTTTAGAAATAGTGAATAGCATATTAATAGTTGATAGATCAATAGTTCAAAAATAGTTTAGTAGTAGATAGCAGCTAGAGTAGAATAGGAGGAGAAGACATAAATTGTTGTGAAATTTGTAAATAAACATTGAAGCTATATGGTGGAATGTGTTGTTTCTTCTCCAATTGCATGGTTTCTTGTTGGATCTTCATGTTAGATAATGTTGATTAAAAACGAAAGGAATTGTACATGATTAATGGTGAAATTCTTATATCCATACCACTAGCGATTTGCTGATTGTAAGTTTGCCTTGTGTGGTCAACTAGAATTCTTAGTGAGATTAACCTCAATTGCTATCCACACTTTGATATGCATTGCCTTGATGGTGTCTTTGTTGTTGTTAGTAATTTGAATATCACGTGCCTACCTTAGGAGATCGCACTAGCTTTGTAGAGTTGTTCGTTGATGGCGAAGCGAAGCTTAGTTGAATTTCATCCAATCATTCATTGTCTTTTGCATTCTTAGGAGCAGTGTAGTCTTCCTAAATCCATCTCTTTTGCTCTTTTTATTCTCCAAGCAAGTAGTTAGAATCTAAGTTCCAACAATTCAAGCATTCAAGTATTCAAACGTAAGGCCCCTTGGAGTAACATCAATCACAACGACCAACTGTGCTTATCCACAAGTCGTGATCCGACTGTAGAAACCTTGGAGTTGTCTCATTTGATCGCGAAGCATAGCATTTGAGAGACTTTATTCAAGAGAGGATAAGATACCTTGGTATTTTATTCTGTGTTTGAAGTGTCTAAAAAACACATCAACAAACACCATATATGCTGTTTGAATAGGTAGAACAACAACCAAATAAAACATATAGATCTAAAACACAACCTGTGCAAATAGCAATCAATTACTTGACATCAATGGCAAATATTCCAACAAGTGGGAATTCAATCTAACTGGCAAGAGGTTTTCTTGTCTTATGCCCTAACGAAGGTAGGAATCCTAAAGATTAGGTAATAGTATAATTATCCTTTTAGGGGAAAACTTATTAAAAGAATTTCCCTTATGTTATATCTACGGTGAATCGATCTCTATGACAGGATCAAATAAATATTTGGATAAAACGAATATATAATTATAATACTAATTTAATTAGCTAGGTCAATTGAGTCAATATACATTACTAAATTAAACTAATAATGACTAGTAGTTTAATTTAAAATAATAACTTTCACTATTACAAACCATAATAATAATCCCATTTTTATTGATGTGGTATTTTTAACTTATTTTGCTTAAATTAAATATTATTGGTTACCCCAAGAATAAGTGAATATTGTTTATTAGGGATTTAACTTATAAATTTAAAGTTTTGTTAAACTAATTAATTAACCTAAGCTAAAATTTCAGTCATTCAATTACAAGTCATTGTGCCAAGGACTAATGAAGAGAGGTAGAATACTAGAAAAGCCTGTGGATCACTTGTAACCATTAATTCTCATAAGCATGATGTAGGTAAAACTAATCTTCTCAAAGAGTTCAGATGTCATTCAAAGCATAACACATTGAGGTTATAGTCATAAGGGTCTAGCT
This sequence comes from Cryptomeria japonica, assembly GCF_030272615.1. Lineage (NCBI taxonomy): Eukaryota > Viridiplantae > Streptophyta > Pinopsida > Cupressales > Cupressaceae > Cryptomeria > Cryptomeria japonica. The sequence continues at coordinate 108,687,724 of NC_081411.1, read as the reverse complement.
TACTTCTAGTCCATGAAAGCTTTCAACTATGTTATTGGGTCCCTTTGGACTACCCGCCACCCCCCTCAATGCACATGTATAAGTCTAGTTTAGGGCCATCCATAAGTCTGGTTCTCCTCTAGGTTTGCCTAGGGTCTTGATTGTGCATCTCGGGTTCCTTGTGGATCCTTTCCCCTAGACCCCCACGAGGGTGCTGCCCCTCATCCCCATTGGGGTGTCCACTTCCAATCGCACACTAGTTATTGGATCTCTCGTCACATATGAAACATGATTACAATGAGGGGGTGATGAGAGATTGAAATCCAACTGTTGAGTGTGTTGACTTAAACATTGTTGTTGCACAACTTGCCAAAAATCAATTTGGATGAGGCAGCTTGTGCATATGATATGGCTAGTGGAAGTGACATTTGTTGTTGGGTAATTATGTTATATTGTAATTAGAATGTTACGTGTGTTAAGGGTTGGTGGTTACGTGACGGTTGTCGACAGTTGGCACTGAACAACCTGTACCAACACCTATATATATGTACTTGGTTTCCTATTTCAGTGTGTAGATATTGTCGAATTAAGTTATGTTTGATTGCACTGGCATTTGGCCTTAATGAATACAGACATACGAGTTCTTCTATTTACTTGCATTGCTGTATAATGTCACATTTCCTACATTTCTGTACTGTTATGCATTGTTGAACACACACACCCCTCGGGGGAAAACATCTGGCATCGTTTCTAAATTAAACTTGGAATGACGGGAACATACTACATGGCACGACGATGATGGGGCAACCAGTGAGTGGGGACAAGTAGCAATCCCGAGGAAGAGCTGATGGAGTTGTTTGAAGGAGAGGGAGCACTGACAAGGGATTTCACTTGCATCCTACAGGCATCCATCGAAACTTATGTATAGAGTGAGGCCACGACTGAGGACGTCCTTGAGAGCGCAGTGTGGAGTGCCCTTGGCGTAAGTCCGGCTGTAAACCGATTGATGAACAACTTGCTTAGCTTGTTGGCACAGGCGTTCCTTGCTCTCCAAACTCATTGGGAAGAAACCTACCGCGAGACCTGTCGACAACAAATTTTGCAACAATTGGAAGAAAGGAGTCGACGAGAGGAGAAACGTAATGAGAGCCGTTGACGAACCTTCAACCCCATGGCAAGAAGGAATTGATGCCTGTGATGCTGAATAAGGATAGAAACCGTGTGCCGAAGGGGCAGGAAGAAGATGTGCATGAGGTAGCTGCAAGCACGTTGAGGTTAGAACAACAAGCAGAACGTCAGCGACGACTGAAGAAACTTGCTAAAGAAAGCGCAGCTGGCAATGATGGCTCAGGTGCTGAGGGCCAAGTTTCTGTACTAATAGAAACCACTTGGAAGCGGTTGGGGGACCTTTCCCTGACATTGGAAGAGACTGGTGATGGGAGTATGGTAGAGCCGTACATGCCATACAGAGGTGCCGAGACTAGAAGGGAAGAGGAGACAGAGACCGAGAACAGAGAGGCGGAGGATACCGGTGCAACCGAAGGTGTCGGGAGGACACAAGGTCACGATAGTAGAAGAAATATGTTCGGTTCAGGCTCATCACACCCTGGTAGTCAGAGCAACTTGGTGGGACCCAACATACCAAATCTCGGCGGAGTATCTTTTGGAGGACCAGTGTTTGGAGGAGTTCCTGGAGGGTCGAATTAGAGTTCCGGAGGGCAGATTGGGCCGCCGCCAAGGAGCGTGATGGTGAATTAGAAAAAATTGCCTAGTTCAATGGAGACAGGAAAGAAGACTCGGTACGACATTGCCGTACGTGTGAAACAATCTGGTAGGCCAATGGCATGACCAACAGGGTTGAATGGGTGGTGCAATTCCCTGCCACCCTACAAGGGGTAGCTATCAATTGGTACTCCGATGCTGATAAAACAAAGCTGGCAACTTGGGATGAATTACATAAAGCCTTCGAAATAGAGTTTCGACTTCTTAGAAACGACAATGAAATCGTGGTGGAAATCCTGAGTACCAAACAAGGGAAAAGCGAGACCGTTTGAGTGTATAGTTGGCGCTTGAAGGAATTCCTAGGAAAAATGGACAACTAGCCCAGTGATGGATTAAAGAAAAGGTGGTTTGTGGAGGGTTTGAAATCGTCCCTCGGGAGGAAAATGAAAATTGTACCACCCACCTCCTACAAAGATGCCTATAACCGGGCAATGGACTTGGAAAGTGAAGGCAAGACATCCGGGAAGAAGAAAGACAAATCCTCTGGGGAGGACTCCTCCGAGGGAAGTAGCAGCGACGAGGGGTCGAGCAAGAAGCTGCAAGCCCTCCAAAAGGATATGCATCGCATGATGAAGGAATTCAAAAGTATGAAGAGAAGCACCAGCAAGAACGAGGAAGTGTGGTGCGCGGAGTGTACGCAGGAAGGTCATACAAAAGGCTCTTGTCCTAAAAAGGCCGTCTGTGACATTTGCCAAGTGTTGGGACACTCCACCAAAGAATGTCCCTACAACATGAAGACACGAGGGAATCAGGTGCTCTTCACCCAGGAGCAACCGTCACCCTCCGCTACAACGGGCACATCCCAGCCTCAAGCCAATACCACGGCATCATCTGGCGGTTACAAAGGTAACCAAAGGGGAGGAAGAGGCAACAATAATAATAACAATAGCCAGAGTCGAATGCAGTATGATACCAAAGGACGACCGATGATTTAGTGTCGGGCCTACAACCAGTGGGGATATTTTGCGCGGGATTGCCAGAAAGAGGAAACATCGAAGAACTTGTGTAGATGGTGTGGTCCTAGAGATCACGACGACACAAATTGCCCCAAGCCAGGGGTTAATCTTCTCAATATTGAGAAAACTGGTGGTAAAGAAGTACGGGCAATCACCCGTGCTCAGGCCAAGAAGGCCACTTATCCCGACCCCCGTACGGAGGAGAGATTACGGGAGGCAAAGGCCGAGATTGAGCGGGAGATGACGACGGAATGGCGAAAGAATGTAGAAGTGGTGAGTACCTCATCCCGTACTAAAGCAAAAAAGAACATTATTGGGCAAGTCTTGCAGATGGAGGTGCCGATAAGGGTGAAGGACCTTATGATCCAAGGGGTTCTAGATCTACTTTCATGCTCACAACCGACTGTCTTCACTCCACCCCAAGGATACCAACCTAACTTGATGACCCTCGAGCTACTTGAGAAACTTTATTCCTTCAATGCAAAGATTAATAGAAAAGACTCCAAAGACAATCTAGAAAGCAAAAAGTGGGGGGTCCCCATTTGCCATGGGACGATGTGTGAATACCTCACAACAATAACTTGCTGCCTTTTCTTTTTCAAAGAAAAGATAATGACTTTGGTCTTGCTAGTGTTTACTTGCATCCCAACCTCTTGTGAAAAGAACTCCAGAGCTTTCAAATATTCTCTCAAACCTTGGGTAGATTTAGCAATAAGAATAAGGTCATCTGCATACAAAAGTAGTTTCACCATGTAACCTGCCAGTTTGATACCTTCTCCATTGGTATTGTTTAACCACTCTTCAAGTTTATCAATATATAAACCAAACAATGTAGGGGATAGAGGACACCCCTATTTGACTCCAATGTCACTACCAAAGCATTCAGACATGCCTTCCTCAGTTCTGATTTTGGCTCTAACCTGCTCATAGAGCTTGTGAGCAGCTGCCCTATACTCCTTTGGGACCTCCAATTCTTCCATTCTGTACCATAAGAAACTTATTTAAAAGATCAATTCCAAGCATTACACAAGCCACCCTTAAGGGTTTCATAGCTCACATTAGCCTAATGTTGTCACACACTAAGAAATATAATGAAATCGAGCAACATAAGTCAGCCAACTCTAAAGCAAGGCTTGCTCCTCATAACTGCCATCACGATCCATTGTAATCCGAGGAAAACTCTACTATTCTAGGAACAAATATATCACAACTATGGACATGGAGCAGCCTAGATTTATCTTTATCTAGATTTATCTAGACAAAGGAAGCAGTAAATGCATCAAACGAAATGCCTACCAAGCTGAAAATGCATTTACATAACATGAAATACCACTGCCATGTGTTCTCTTTCAATGTCTATAACTAGAAAGAAAATGAAACTAAGCTAGAGAACTCTGGAATAGGTGAATTGCAAGCTCTTCCTAGCCAGTGCCAACCAATGAAGGACTCACTGCTTGCCACCTGGCCACTCCAAAGTAGTTACATGTAATATCCCCACAATTTTTTTTGATTTTGTCACAAAGTTACATTCAACACAACACTTGTTATGGTTAGGAAATGAAAACCAAATGCTGCTGAAAGTAACCCTCCACTTTCTGATCCCCGAGAGGCCAATCTAGGAGGGTGAGAGCATACAGTGTCGAGGGGATCGTTAGATGCCAATAACTGAAAATGATTACAGTCTTCGAGCGGCAAGCCAACCCCTTTCGCTTATACAGCGGGATAATGAAAACAATGCAACCACTTGGCGGTAAACCAGCCAAGGACAAGCTAAAGAACTGAAGAATGCAATCACTCAACCACTTGTTCAACGGGAGGACTAGAAATGAAATTCAAATCAACTCGACCGCTTATGCAGTGGGAGGACATTATTACAATATCCAAAATATAGGCGGCAAGCCAGCCTCTTCCACTTATGCAGTGGGAACAAGATGAGCAATTACAATGATAAAGAGCTGATTGTACTACTAATTAGCACTACAATGTTCATCACAAAATTCAGAATTTAAGTAATGATGCTAATCTAAGCAGGCAACCAGGCCAACCTCTTCCACTTAGATAGTGGGATAGCTAAAAACCAAGAAATTGCTGTTAGTACTACTAACCAGCATCACATTGAATAGAGAAGTGGAAACCAAGTGCTGATTAAGGACTTATAACTGCATCGAACACTCCAACAACTCTAGCAACCCAACCAATCACACTCACCCAAAATACACTGCAAACTAACAACTTAGAATTCTGAAAAAACCATCCACACATAGGGAAAGTCGCAGACCAGCAAGCTAAAAAACCACCAAATTACTCGTATCTTTCTCTATACTCATCGGAAATCCCCCAAACTAGATGCAAATGAAAGATACAAAGAAGGGGATAAGGATAAAATGGATAAACAGTAACTAACAATGCCCCAAACCCAAGACACACAACCCAAAGCATCTCTAGCATAGGGCGTACCAAAGCATAAGTTCGATTTGCAAAATAAAATTCAATACACCATGAAAACCAATGCAAACTTACAGGAAGAATCGCCAAAGGCAGAGAAGATGAATAAGCAAATACCCAAAACGAACAGACACACTCACAGGGAGCTATGAGCGAAAATACGCTTCAGCCACACTAAATCAGCAATCTGAAAACTCACTAACAGCACTCTAGAAATCATAACACCACAAACCTTCATCTTTGTTGAGCTCAATCTGGTCGTCTGGATGAGAAACAGTCACAGGTCAGCTAGGCGCTATCTCTCAAGCACGAAATTGAGGAACTAGGAGGTATGCATCCCTCGAAGTCAGAGTCTGACAGCACTTCAACAACACTTTGTTATCATAACAATAATGAATACCAAAATGAGAGCCCAAGGTTCTTATTTATAACTTTTTCCTCAAGTCGAGCTTCTTTTCCCTCCAATATGGGATTAAACAACCACATTCCAATTTCCTTTATTTGCATTTCATTTCATTTCTCCAAAATCGCCCATTACTTGGTGGCAAATACACTTTATAAAAAAATATATTGATAAAGTGTATTATGGCGTTTAAAGAATAAAGTGAATTATATCATAAAATTGTCTTATTTTTCCTCCTAACATGTCCATCTTGCCTTAACAGTAATTCACTTATAAAATATTTTCCTCAACCAAAAATCACCCACATATAATTAAGGAAATGACTTAGATATCAATATAACTTAAGCAATCCCCTTTAAATAAATCGTCCAACCTTGGCGCCTGACTTAGGAGAATTAATAAAATCTTTTGAATAAAATATGCTTTCCCCTTTCCTAAGTCGACCATCAAATAATTTAAATATTAACCTTAGAATGGAGTATTAATATTTAAATAAATCATTTTAAAATCAAGACTGATTAGAACCAAATGAGCCGGAAACTGAAGTGCTGAAAACCATCAAGTTGAACTAGGTTGGAGCTCTACACTGAACTGCTAAAAATAGCACTGCCTGAAATGACACTTACTAAAAATAGTAAGTTTGAAAACAACTCCATAAAGATTGCTCTTCGAACCTTGTGCATGAGCTCAGAAAACCTAGAAAAACCCAGAAACCTTGACGGTTGTCACCAACTTACTAAAAATAGTAAGTTCTGAAAACTTCCCGGAACTGAATGCATGTCATACCCTTGCGAAGCTCTCAAAAAACCCAGAAGGAATCCACAAGCTGAATTGTAGAATTCTGACTAGTCAATCATCAAACAGCTCACACAGACCTCCACAAAAGTTGGAAACCCTAATTCTGCATTTGACTGGCCTACGGGCATCCAAGGATAGGCTAACAGTCAATGGATGGCATAGTGCTAAAAATGGGGACATTACATTACATCACCATACGGGTAAATAAGAACAGAATACAGATCTAATCTAGCATCTATCTCATCATCAAGAAAAAATTCCATTTGATGAAATTAGAAGGGGACATGGTTTAGGGCATTGTGGCAATATTTTTCCTAAGGAGATTGCCACAAACCACCTAATAGTTATGGAAAGCAATGCACTTCCATGGACTCAAGGATCTATTTTTCCAGCTTGAAATAGCATCTATAAAGAGGTTTATAAAACCTTCAGTTTCCTCTGTGTGGGTGAAATTTCTATTCCCTAAATCTTCTATTAAAATCTACCTTGTCATCTCATGCCTTAAGTTAAAAGAAAGTAGATAGTACGCACTACCTAGCTAACAAAATGGCTTCACTGGTTATTCCTAACAAGATTTAAGAAAGGTGACAGGAAGGTGATCAATTTCTCCCTACATATGACACTGGTTGATAAAGAAGTCATTAGGACTGCTGTTCAAAGGAATTTGAACTGCAGGAACATGTGTTGAGACTCAAGCCAATGATTGGCTACTAGAAAAAGATTCGATATCTTTAACTCTCTCACTTTGTCTCAATAGGTTGCTTTTTCTTTGTTATACTCCTTCATCCATTCTGTGAAACACAACCAGTTGGCAGCAAGTAGAGGATTAAGTTTATGTGCATTCCAACTTGTGCCTCACTCATAGACATAGTACAAGGAAGAGGCAACGAAGTTGTGGGATGTAGATGCAGAGAAAACTGACTTGAATTTGTTGCCCCACAATCTTCACTTATTTGTAGAGTCCGGTATTCAGCACTTTCACTGTGAATGGCAGAGGGGTTGCATGTGGTTGCTCTTATCTAATGATGATGTTGGTCTTATGACTCTCATGAAGCTGATTATTAATTGCATTATTCTAATATTGAATGAATATTTGTTATGACATTCAGGTTTTGACAAATTGATGTCAAATTAGTATATCTTATTTGAAATTTGTAGTATTTATGTTATTTTGGTTTAGCATATGCATATTGTGTGGTATTCTGAACTTAAATTCTTTTTTTAAGGCTGCAGTTTGCAAATATGTATATATTTATGATTTTCATAATTTTTTTTATGGATGTGTACAGCTCCATAAAACAGTTCTGCCATACCAGCAGCTTAGGTTTTATTACAGATGCTTCTGGATTAGATTGTGTAAAATTTTTTGCAACGACGTTTCGGATCACACTCTGTGATCCATCATCAGGATGATAAAGAGAGCTAAAGGAGAAAAATGATGGATCATGGAGTGATCCGAAACTTCATTGCAAAAAATTTTACACAATAATCCAGAAGCATCTGTGATTCTGTAATAATTTACTATGGATTGTGGAAACTTGATATCATCAACTTAGGTTTTACTTTTGTTGTTTTTCTTATAGGTTATTATCATCATCCTTAGTTTCTACCAACAGCACTAGTGCTGGTATTTTCCCAAATAATATTATGCTTGATGACCAAAAAACAATGGAACTTGTGTACTTGTGTGACAGACAATCTTCCTAGTTGGGTTCGATCGAATTAATGTTTTCTTGAATTTACTGTTTTCATCTACATGAAATGGTAATCCATCAGAGATTAGCTTTCATATAAATGAATTTTCATTTACAAATTTTAGTAATTAATTAGCTTTCATATAAATGAATTTTCATTTACAAATTTTAGTAATTACTATGTTGGATTGAAAAAAAAACAGGCTTTTCAATGGTTTATGAGACAATTTCTTGCCTTTTCAGGTGAAACATGTTCCGATGCAATTTAACTCTACAGTAGAATACCTTGGCTCATTTGTTTCACCTCTGATAGAAGAAATGCGAGCACAACTACAGCAGAGTCTGGAATCTATTTCTAAAGCGCAACATACAAGAATAACATTTCATGAAAAGACACGCCTATCAGAAGGTGAGGTAGATGAATATAATATCCATATTGAAAGGGAAAATGATACAGGAGGAGTCAAGAAGGATGAACAAAAATTGAAGTGGAAACCAAAGGACATTCTTGTGCTATCAACAAAATTATCTAAGACTCCGAATAACTTCCATGATGAGTGTTTGTTAGCTTTAGTTCATAGAAGCGAGACAGATACAAGTCCGAATAAATTGAAAGTGAAGATGTATGTGCCAAATGGACATCCCTTTACATCAAAAAATCACAAAAAAAAACCTATTTACTTTGCTACTTATCTCAATAGTATCATACCATGTTGGAGAATCTGGAATGCTTTACATTATTATTTGGAAGATAGGAAAACAAATTTGGTCTTGCTCCATCAAGCAATTTCCTTTAATACAGAGGTATGTGCTGGAATTATCGCAAGCTATATGCATGCAGCAATATTTTTGTTTGGTCTTGGTTTATGAAAATTAGAGGTACATTGCTTGCAGACAAGCAGGAAAATTTGTTCTAACCTGACTTTGATGGAATTTGTAGGATTGCAATGAGGCGAATGCAGAAGTGAAAGAAGATAGTTTAGAGAAATTCAGAAGCAAGCACTTCATGCCTCGTAGCTTGAATGATTCTCAAGTATCTGCTTTAATGCAAGCAGTTAATGCTGTTGAATCTGATTTTTCTTCTTATATAAAATTGATCCAGGGTCCCCCAGGAACAGGAAAGACCTCAATGCTGATCTCACTTCTTTCCATCTTAGGCCATAAGAAGTTCAGAGTACTTGTATGTGCACCCACTAATGCAGCAGTATCAGAAATTGCAATTAGGTTTATCAAAATAGTTACAAGTCCATCTGGAGTCTGTCCTGATAAAGATAATTTTCCTTGTGTGATGACTTTGAGTGACCTCGTACTGGTAGGGAACGAGGACAGATTTGAAGAAGGCGGCAATTTTGGAGATATTTTCCTTAAATATCGAGTTGATCGTTTATCCAAATGTTTCCTGCGAATGACAGGATGGCAGTACAGGGTGACATCTCTTCTTGGTTTTCTTGAATCAGCTATTTCCCAATATGAAGTTTTTCAAGAAACACCTCAAGAAACAGACATTGGTTTTTCAAAGTACACCAGACAGAGACTGAAAAACTTAACTCCAGAATTTTGTGAGGTTGCAAGAACATTATTAAATGATTTACCAGGGGTGTTATCAGGAAAACAGGAATTGAAATGTTTGATCAATGTTGTTGAATCTTTTGTAAATTTTATTGAGAAATATAATGTCAAAGAAAGAATCCTTAGAGAATGCTTTTGCAGTGACAGCAAATGCCTGGAAGAGGCAGCAGGGTTAACAAGTACATTTAATGAGAATATGCTTAAAAATAAGAAAATTTTAAAGGTTGTTCTTTGTTTTAAGAGAAGTGAGTGTATCAGACTTCTGAAAGGGCATTTATCCAGCAGAACGGATATTGCCTGCATGGCCCGAAAAAGCTTCTCGAGTGAGGAAATAGAGCAAATCTGCCTGTCGCGTGCAAAATTGGTATTTTCAACAGTTTCATCTTCTGCAAAAAGGTGCATGAATTTGACTGCATCATTTGATTGCCTGATTATTGATGAGGCAGCCCAGCTTACAGAGGCGGAGTCAACTGTTGCATTACAAATCAGAGGTTTGAGACATGCAGTCCTTATAGGAGACCCATATCAGTTGCCTGCAACAGTTATTAGCCAGGTTTGTTTCTATTAGGTTACACTGTTGCTTTTTCATTTTAGTTTGTCATAATTATAAATTTAATTCCATTTCATGCCTGGTTTGTCAGATATCCCAGAAAGCAGGTTATGGTAGAAGTCTCTTTGAAAGATTACAACAAATTGGACACCCAGTCCATATTCTAAATACACAGTATCGCATGCATCCATCGATAAGTCAATTCCCAAATACGGAGTTCTATGGAAATTGTATCATGGATGGTCCCAATGTTAAAATGGAAGCAGAAGACAATGCATATATTAAGTCTAAAATGTATGGAACATATGCTTTTATTAATATAACAGATGCAAGAGAAGAGGAAGATGATTTTGGTAAGAGCAAGCGGAATATTGTTGAGGCTGCTGTTGTCTTGCATATACTCTCTAAACTGTTTAAAGGTAATGTTTACTTTCTGCCGGAGCAATAAGCTTACCAATATGACAACAGAATTATTTATCAAGTTCAAACGGTAGATGTTGGTTGCTATTGATTTTCTTCATTTATAAATATTTTGTGTTGGTTAATGATAATCTTCTCTTATTTAGAGATGTTTTCTAAAATATAAAATTTGTTCAAACCTTTGCTTTTGTTATTTGCTTAAATTGAGTGTTGAAAGTTATTTCTTAATGTGTTAAGGCTGTTGACATAGGTAAGGAAAATCAGAAGGAATGGCATTATACAAACTTGTAAAATCCTATCTTTTAGTTAGAAAAATGGAACAAATTGTGATTCTATAAAATTTGAAGCAAGTTTGTGTTGATAATACTATTTATTGCCAATAAGTATCATTTCATGTTTATTTTTTGCCTAAAAAATTGTACTTACTAATCATATCTTTGACTGACATCATGTAAAAGCAAGTAGGTGCTCTGTTTATTATGCATATTTTAAATGTTAAGATTTATGTCTATTCTAGTTTGTTAAACTGAACTCCTTTTCAGTTGTTAGAATATATAATATTTATGTTCAATTGGTGGACGGGAATGGTAGTCAAGCAGGTAGTTTGTTGTTGGTACTTGATATAAATATGTATGATTGAAACGGTGTTAGGATTAATATATATTAGATGCATATCTTCTATCTGGAACTCAAGGACGTCAATTGGGTTTGTGTTGATTTGTGTGTTCTAGAGGTTCTAGGAGAATGGGTTTTCTCCCATTCCTAAATTCAATACTTTATTGGTGATGAAGCTTTGAGAACCTTGTAGCTTTCATTTCCGAAAGGGGATGTTCATGTGGTTCCAATTTGTCACCCCTCTTTAGTTTGTCTAGTAGAGACATGTGAGTTAGCCTATTATGGGGATCTCGTAGGCTGGCAATGGTGGATAGAGACTCACACAGGGTATTCAATATCCGGAGTTGGTGTTTTAGGTAGTTTGTGGGCCGTTGGGAGTAGTTCCTTGATTTTAGGGAGATTCCCTACTTTTTAGGAGGTTGTGGCAGTTTCCATATTTGAGGTTCCACGGGACCATACCATGGTTTCAGTTTCAGGAAGATTGGGTGTGTTTCCTAGTTTCTAGGAGCATCCCTAGATTTTAGGGATGGGACTGCCAGTTGGCCCATCTTGTCCGGCATTAGTCACAGACAGGTGACAAAGTCAGATTCATGTTTGGTTGGTTATTTTGGGCTATTATTGGATCTATGGAAATATTTTAATATATTTAAATATTTCCTAAGTTAGCGATTAAATAAATTAAAATAAGGCTATGCATATAGCCATTTCGGAGTAATAAGGGGTTTTTGGCTTCATCTGGTTTGATATGCCTATGTGTTATTGTAATATCCCACTAATTTTTTTTTGTTTTTTTCAGGCCAATAACAATTCATCCACAACAAATAACCCGTTAAGGTTAGAGAAATAAGCAAAACAACTGAAAGGGAACCCTTCTACCTTTTGTTCACCGAGAGCCCAAACTGGGAGGGTGAGAGCATACGGTGTTCCGGGGATCGTCAGCATCGATAAACAAACTGAAAATTACAATGTATGGGCGGCAAGCCAGCCCCTTCTGCTTATACAGCAGGATAGAAACTAAACTTCTTGGCGGTAAACCGACCAAGGGAAAGATTACAAGAAACTGAAGTTCAATCACTCTACCGCGTATTTCAGCGGGAGGACATTACATTAACAATCACTCTACCGCATATTTCAGCGGGAGGACCAAAACATTGAACTTATCACTCGACCACTTATTCAGCAGGAGGATTGAAAATTACAAATTTGTTGCATATAAGGCGGCAAGCCAACCTCTTCCACTTATTCAGCGGGATGAGAATTACAAAGATAGAACTGGTTAGTAGTACTACTACCTAACCTTACAATAATAGAAATGATAGAAGGAGAGTAATGCATATTTCTATAATAAAGATATAAATTCTTGTTACAACCAATCTGCAAGTTGGAAACATAGACCAACAGCCTAGAGAAATGCCAAAATACTCATAACTCCCTCATTTTACATCCAAACTAGTTCAAACTAGTCCCAAACCCACCGTACAACATATGCAATGGTAACCAATCAAAACAACACCCCAAAAAGACCTTTATTTAATTTGCATGCATCCCAATGCAAGGCAGAAAACCCACGCCTAGACTAGGAATTTCGATTTTGCATAATTAATTCAAAACTCAAACAAACGTGCTATAAACTTACAAACTTTATCGCCAGTGCTGGGAAGGAAGATAGGAATGATGCCCATAACTGTTAGTCGCTCCAGCAGAGAGATGTGAGCAAAAATATGCTTCAGCCACAGGCAAAACCAGCAAGCTCCAGAATCACTTCAACACCAAGATGTCTATGGCAAAACTCTGAGAAGGTAGAAGAATGCAAGGCACAGCTAGGTACTGTATTTCAAGTACGAAACCGGGTAGCACTAGGGAGACACACTCCGAAGCCTCAAGTTCTGTCACCAATCCGGCAGCATAACATTACAGATTTTCAAGATGATCCAAATGGGAACCCAAGCCTCATATTTATAACTTCCTTCTTCAAATTCAAATGACATCCTTCCACGCTTGCATTTGAATTTCATTCCACTTACATGTGGACCCAAGTGAAGCGCCCATTCTCCTAAGTCAAAACTCACGCCCAAGAAGGGGGAGGACCCACGTTACACACTTAGGCACATAATGGCGGTGCAAAAGTGAAATAATATCCTCCTAAAATATTTCTCATTCCATAAAACATCTGAATTTCGCCAAACTTAGGATTAAATAGGCATTAATCCCAAATTTAATAAACCAGTAGCCAATAAATAGATTAATTAAATATTAACCTTAGGATAAGGAAATAATATTTAATTATGTTGCAAATGTCTCCCGTACTGATTATTATCACCACCAGGATGAAACTGAGCCCGGACGACCACAGACTGCTGCAGAAATCTAAAACCTTTTTTTTGCCAAAAATAGAATTGTGCCACACAGCCACTTACTAAAAATAGCAAGTCAAGAATTAATGCTCAGAAAAATATGATCATCGCGTCAAGATGCAAAGCAAGGAGGGCTCAGTAGGACAGTGACTCCAAAATGGTTATTCCTTGATTTACCAAAAATAGTAAGTCCTCGTTTCATCGATGCTAGACCCTGATTACTCATTCCACCTAGCCTACAGGTCTCAGGAATAGGCTAATGGACCACTGAAAGAGCATCAATGAGAAGGGGACATTACAGTCCGCCCTCCCCAAAATTGCTTGTCCTCAAGCAACTGTAAGGATGGATGCAATAAAATCTCCTCATTCTCCCACGTAGCATCCTCTGCTGGTAGATTCTTCCATTTGATCAAGTATTCCTTGATCACTCTTCTCCTCAAAGTTCGTTCCCTGAATTCAAGGATAGCTTCTTGTTGACGTGTATTTTGTACACTATCAAACACAGAATAAAATACCCAAGGGTACCTTATCCTCTCTTGAATAAAGCCTCTGATTGCTGAAGATATCGCAGAAAAGGATCAATCAGGATGACTCCAATGTTTTTCGATGTAGGATCTCTACGTGTGGATAAGCTCTCTGTGGTATGATGTGATTTGCTGGAATCATAAGGGGACTTACACTTGATGACTGAACTTCTAATTTGCTTTGAATATTGCTGGAACACAGGCTCTTACTAGCTTTGATTTGGAAAAAAAAAAAAAGGAAAAAAGATGAGGGTGAGGAAAGAATCTAATCCTAATACTAAGGAATGTAGGAGCAATGATTGATCTTTTTCGCGATATCTTCAGCATTCAGATGCTTTACTCAAGAGAGGATAAGGTACCCTTGGGTATTTTATTCTGTGTTTGATAGTGTACAAAATACATGTCAACAGAATTGGCGCTAGAAGGAGGGCTGATCGCGATGAATGCCTTACACCTGAAAATCCAGATTCTATCAATTCATAATTTACAAGGAAAAATCTTAAGGACCTTTTCACCCTCCTCCCGCGTCAACAGAATTGGCGCTAGAGGGAGGGGGTCTTGAACAGTTGGACTTCGAAATTTTATCAATTTATGTTGGCAAGGAGTAATCTTAAAGACTTTTTTACCCTCCTCCACGCTCGATAGAATTGAATTAGGAGTGCCTGACAGCGAACACGAACTCTTGAATCCAAGGAAGATCAGTGGAAAGCTTTTTCTCAAACACTCGATGGAAGTGATACAAAGAAGGAAGGTGATCGCTGGATCGTTAGTTGGACTTACGCAAGAAGGAATCAAGCTGGAATCAGTTGAATGTTCAAGTTGAATTTGAGATATTCAAGATCTCTCTTATTCCAGAAAATCAAAAAAAAAAAAGTGAAAAATAGAAAATCCAAAAAAAGTGAAAAATAGAAAATCCAAAAAAAGTCAAAAATAGAAAATCCAAAAAAAGTAAAAAATAGAAAATCCAAAAAAATCAAAAATCAAAAAAATCAAAAAAGGAAAGATTTCTCAATGGAGCGGCAACAGTTTCACGAGGAGCAACATGTTGATTTTCCTGAACTTTGGTGGAGATTAGATATACAACTTTATCCACGTAGATTGTCCGAGTTTGCAAGACCAGGGCAGTGTCGAGTCCACGAGACAGAGGAACATGATGAAATGCATTGCTTGAAGTACTTATCAAGGATGGAATTGGCAGCGCAAGGAAAAATCTTCTTTTGGGATGTCCCAAGGCTAGAAACAGAAGAAAGCAACTTCAGGGTCAGCTCATTTTGAATGGCGAAATGCATCTTGAGAACATATTGCTACCATTGTGGTGTAGGATTCACAACTGACCTCACTCTGAATTTACTTGCTCAATATGTGAAATGGCTATCAATCAAGTTAGAAACCAGTTTGGAATGCCAACTTTGTCCGAGGAAGAATGTATTATTAACAAATCTTGGGGTGCACATCTCGCAGCCGAATTTAGGAGAACCTATGAACAAGACATCGTTCCAGCATCTGATTGTGAGAAGGATCAATTGTATGTTGACGATACAAATGTACCTGAGGAACAATGTATTACAGTGGATAGCCCACCATGCCTTGCACTTGAAAAGGAATACCATGAAACAAAAGTTGAAGAATCAACTGAGAATACTCAAACAGTGATAAAGGAAGATCTAGGAGTTGAACAAGCAATCAAAGAAGAAGATGACTCATTCCTTGAAAAATTCTCGTTTATGCTACAAAAGGAGATCCTTGAGACTGAACTGCAGGAGGTTTCAAATGGCCTCATTGAAGAAGACAATCAAGTTGAGATGTTGAACAAAGAGATGCAAATCGTCATAAGTGAGACCAGATATGAAAAGCAATTCAAAGGGGTGCTTAAAGATTTCATCACTCTCGTAATATTTGAGGAAGCATTGAAAGAACTTGTAGAGGAAACACAAATGGAATCATTGCCAAATTTTTTTCTAGATAAGTAAGTTACTGTGAGTGATATGATCCATCATCAGCTCCGACCTCCCGAGACTATACTTGAAGACGAGACATCACTTGAGATTATCTTTGATCCACTAGAGGAGATGTTTGAAGCTCAATCCATCAAGAAGACTCTCATTTTTGAGGATATGCTAAAAAAATTTCATAAAGATGCCTGGTTTATGCAAGATGTCTCGGTGAAAACAAAGAATCTTGAAGGGGCGCTGGACTTGTTTCAAGAAGAACTTCCTAATCAAGATCAACTTGTTGTGAATGCTCGTGGAATAGTTCATCACCAATGGCGACCTCCTGAAGCAGCTGGTGACCTTGCTTCCGACAATGTAGTTCCGTATGAGCTTGAAATATGCCAAGTTGTCTCTTTCCTTAATCCTAGCTTTGAAAGTTATTATGATTTTGATTATGGGGATTTTGGGAAAACAATTTGCATCTGGATTGATCATGGTCCTAATGAATTACCTCAATTCATCATTTTGAGTGAAAATTTGCTTGAGTATGAGAGATGCATGGTGAGAGTTTGCCTTTCTGTATTTAAGGATGAATTTGCCCAACTGAGAACCATCACGTTTGCTATGCTCCTGTTGCACAACCTGAGAAACCATGTGAAGTCATGTATATATTTTGCTTCCTTGAGTCGTGTCGAGTCTAGGAGTCTTGTATATAGGTTTAGAGTAGGTTTTCTTTTCGTGTTTTTAGGTTAGGGATTTTTTGAGCCTTGTTCTTGATTTGCCTTGAGTCATTTGACTCATAATCTAGTATGGCTCAGTTAGTTTAGTTGTTTGCCTTCTGTAGATAGTTTGCTTTTGGTGTGCGCTTTAGTTTAGTTTGCTTTGAGTCAGTTCGTCGGTCGTTTGCTTTAGTTTAGGTGTCTTGAGTGGGAGTCTCCATCTTATGAGAAAGGCGTTTGTGTTGTTGCTCACACATTGGCAATATCCTAGATCTTATGTTAGACTCATTTCTTAGATATCTATTCATGAAGTGCTCGAAATCCGAGGTTGTTCCTCTCCAGCTTTATCATATGATCAGGACCTGTATTTGACTTGGAAGGGAATCATTTTCTGTATCTTGATGCCGACATTTGTTGATTACTATATCTTTACACATTAATAGACTCTGAGTCATTATGGTTTTCAGGCAAAACTGTGATTGGTGAAAAATCTAAAATCTGGCTTCACCGCCACCGCAATCCTCAAACCCTAGTAAGCTTCACTGCTTATGAGCCAAAGGAATTGACGGGATGAAAAAGCAATATCAAAAGGAAAAAATGAGAAAATGAAAGAGAAAAATGAAGAAAAAAAATGAAATGCAATGAAATATCAAAATTGGCTAAGGGGAATATGCGAGTAACTCCATCGGGGCTATAGACACCTGGCTGGCAATGGAGCAATGTTTGTGAGCTTGCGGCGATAACCTCGTCGGGACTATGGACGTCTGATTGGCAGCGAGGCTCTATCCAGGTTGCTTTTGAAGTTCGGACATAGTATGTCGCTAATCACAGGGGAACCTGAAGGTTATAATTGTCTTGTCGAGAGGAATGAATTCACTTGCACACACCTGGGTAATCAAAGACTAAGTGTCTAGATCTGGTCAAAGATTTTTCTTCCACTTTGAGTACATTTTCTAATCTCTTGATAAGTTGGGTTGAATTTTCCGAAGGTTCTAGGTGTCGATTGAGTCTTTATCTCTGAAATGTTTCAGGAACATTTATTCAAGGTGGTGCTAGATGTTGTGATGTTTTCACACATCGCCCCATTGCAAATGGGGACCCCTGATTTTTTTTTGTTTTTTAGGGTTTGTTTTTAGTTTTTTTAGGGTTTTGTCAGTTGGCCTTTGCATTTTTGAGTGCTGTCGGGGAGATCATGGATAGCAGGTCCTGCTTGAGTGTACCTAACTTATGGAAGATGGCACAAACTTAGATGTACCTACCCCGGCTATCCATTGGTCAATTTTTCCAAAGAGGACATGTGTCCAAGCAATACAATTATTTCATTGGTCAAGCATTAAATGTTATGTAATGGTTGTAACAAACCCTAATTAGGGTTTTCATTGTAAAATCTTGGCCATTGATCTCGAATTGATCTAAGCCATCGTATTGTATTGAGGGCACTATATAAGCCCTGACATTTCATTTATAAAGGAATTGAAAGCAATAGATAGAAAACAATAGAATAGAGTTAGTGAATAGAGAGTAGTTAGAAGGTGATTAGCAGTTGATAGAATAGCAATTAGAGTAGAGTAGAGAGAGAAGGCAAAGATTGTTGCCAAGATGTTGTTGTAAAAGACTTGTAACTTCATTGAAGAAATGGTGAAATTTATGGGTCAATTCGACAATTTGCATGGTCTTTATACTTCTCATATTTGATTTCATGTTATTAGATGAGTGGAAGAAATGTGCTTGATTGATGGTGGAATTCGTATATCCATACTACTAGCAGTTTGTTGATTGCAGACTTGCCTTGCGTAGTCAACTGGAATCGTTCAGCTTAAGCCTAACTTCAATTATCACTTCTTCATTGATATGCATCAACCTGATGGTGTCTGATGCAGAGCTTTGACAACTGAAACTTGATAGACCCAATCACCTTTATGTTATTTGATGTTTACTCAATGCATTAATGACACCAAGCTTGAAGTCGGTTCTTGAAATCTGATCAATTTTCTAAAACAGAAAAGACTCTTCTATAATCATAGTATTGTAGTGCATAACAATAGAATACGATCAATAGAAGCCATTCTAACAAATTGAGCCAAGTTCAATCAATAAACTTTTGGAAAGTTTTTAGTCTCTTATCTGCTCTCGGTCAGACCCAAAACAGAGTTCGTTCCTTTTATCGTGAAATCAGTTTCTAAGACTGATACTGGTTCATAACATTGATTTTGTATTTTCTTAGGAACATAATACACCCATTTCCCTGTTTAGATATTCATGTATTGAACTTTTGGCACTGTTATAGGATCAATTGGCAATGTAATTTATCCAAACAAGATTTCTTTAAATGTTTTCCACAAACGGTTAAACAAATCTGTGAGAGTTTCAAATCGATACCCCAAATCACTATTCTTTCAAAGCGACTGCTAAAACATCAATCTTTTTCCAATGAAATTATTGACTGCGAATAACGTTTACAAAGACACCATTACTACCCACGGTCTGTCACCAGAATATAGTTTCAGAATTATTTGTGGAATTCACACCATACATTAAACTATGAATTGATACTCATAAACATACGTTCATCACAGCAGATAACTCATGAACCAGGGCAAGTGTATAAACTCGATTCCAACAATATTATGAATTCCCTCCAATAAACCCGATATCATTCACTTAACGGTGAAACCCGATGCTCAACACTTCAACATGTATTCAACAACAAGAATTTGTTAAAACCCGATACCCAGCAAACCCGATTCATAAACAAATTGTTCTGTTCTTTCGAAACCTTCACTCATCGGCATCTTCCCCTGTTTATCAACGGTGATCACCTAAACTTCTCCAAACTGCACATGCATAGTCAGTGATATATTTTACATGTTAGAAAACGTCTCCCATGAATATAAGGCCTTAACATATTCATGGGATGACTTTCATCTTCTAAAACTCTGCTGTAAATGTCATGTCCCCTTTCTAGAGTGGACATCGGAGACGGAGGAGTTGGCCTATAATTGGAGTCTCGTAGGCTAGCAGAGGTTGATTGGGACTCATTCAGTGCATATAGTGATTGGATTTTGGCTTTACAGGCAGTTTGGAGCCAGTTTGGAGCAGTTCCTAGATTTTAGGGGGTATCCCTAAATTTTAGGAGGTCGTGACAGTTGCCAGTCGTGAGGTTATTCATGACCTTTTAGATGGTTTCAGTTTCAAAGAGATTGGGCTTGTTTCCTAAATTTTAGGAACATCCCTAGATTTTAGGGATGAGACTACCAGTGAATCCTTGATTTCCGACTTCAGTCACAGACAGGTGACAGGATGATTTTAGGGTTTGTAATGTCAGTTGGGCATTTTGTGGCTATTTGGGTTATATTTTTAATATTTCCTAAGTTAGCGTTTAATAATTAAATAAGGCTAAGTTGTTAGCCATTTTGGAGTAATAAGGGGATTTTTGGTCTCATCTGGATGCGCATCCTATTGTGTGATAGCTCGTTGGAAAGATCTTGAAATTCTTTAAATCTTTCTCTTTGGTCTCAGGGCAATTCAGTGAGCGGATTTCTGTCTATGGGGAAAAAGGTCATTTTCTAGTAACATGACCACTTTAAAATAAGAAATTATAACATTTCCACTAGACCACGCCACTTGGAGACAATTAGGGTTCGATTTGCAATTGAGAGGGGTTATAAGGGGATAGGAGCTTCATTCTATGATTATCTTTTACATATTTTACATCTTGGATTTGAGATTTGGCTCTGGAAGAGCTTTTCAGCATCTGGGACGCCAACCCCAATGCCTTGCCTGTTTGGGACGTAGCCCCCAATACAGTGGTTTGGATTTATTTGCAGCTATTAGCATCTTGGAGATTTAGTACGGTTGTACCTGGCAGCCACTTTTCTTCCCACGTGCAGCACTTGGAGGGCTGGAATCTTGCCGCAGCTTCATTCCTGGTTATGTTACTCTTTCAGCATCCAGGTTGGGATTATTCCTGATTGTAATCTTCCTGAAATTATTGGAAATCTTCATCTGGTCGAATATTTGATTTTATATTCAAAAATCTGCCTTGAATCGAATTTGTCTTGGTGGTATATGAACTTCATTTTCAGTACTTTGTTCATGTACTTGTACTTCATTATTTACTTGTTGAAAAATCATCAAAATACAAAAAGAATTCAACCCTTCTGCAACTTCTGTCTATTTCTGAAAGAAAATATTAATAAGCAGGAAAAATCAATTTAAATAAATAAAAATTACAGCAGATTGGTAAAAGAGATCCATCAGGGATCTTTCAGTGGTATCAGAGCTTTGATCTTGCCAGCCTGTTGGGTGAAGATTAAGAGTTCTAATTCAGATTTGAGTTTAGTTTGGTTGAAAATCAAATTGGACATTATGACAGGGTTGTTTAGAAATAAACAAGCAGGAAAAGAATTTGAGCAAACACCTTCAAGGAGTTCCAGACAGTCTAAGGGTACAACTCCTTCAACAAGTACAAGGAGAAGGTCTCCTGCCAAGACATTCAATGATATAGTTATGAACAACTATGATAAGTATTGCTCTCTTCCTAAAAAGATACGTGACCACCTTTCCTTCACACAATTCATGGGTGTACCAGTTGAAGATGACTTGATGTTTTCAAGTCCACGTCATCAACCAAGAACAAAACAAGAGTCAATTGAGAGCAAGGGAAGCAAAGGAAGAGGAGCAGATATGATGTTTACCAGTGAGATTGGTAGGAAACTATTTGAAGATTTTGAGAGACATGTAGATCCAATTGGTGCCTCTTTGGTTGGTTACAACGCTGTCCCATCATTTTTGGTGGAAGATGTGAAGGAAGAGTTTGTAACTTCAAGCAATACACAAGACATTCATGAGAGGTTTGATGAGTTTTCAGATTGCCCAAAGACTGATTTTGAATCAGCAATTGATGAAGAACATGAGGTTGAAATGGACAGCGTAAGTTTGGATTCATTTGTCACACTACTTCCTCTTCTCAATTGGGAAGACCATGAGGAAAGTCGAAATTTAATGGTGTGTAGTGAATCCAAAGATTTGTCACCACAGTATGATCATAATTCTGAAGTCCATAACAGCAGTGACATAACTTATCTCCCTCAAGATATGACAGCCTTTGGTCATGAAGAGAATAGAGATTTGCATTCTACATTTGCGGGTGCTTATGGTACAAGCATGGGTTATGCTGATGCAAATAATACAACTCACCATAAGTCTGATTTTGTGTACTTTGGGGCAGCTGATATAAAACATTGCCAAAAGTTGAACGAAGATTGGTTACATAGAGCTGCCCAAGCAAAAACGCTTGCTGCCCAAGCAAGACACCACCTCCAAAGAGTCAAAGAGCGTCACAATCGGTTAGATGATGCAAGGATACAAAGAGAATCATCCATTAGATCTTTATTTCTTCCAAGGGAAGAAAAGGACAGCGAAGATATATTGAATGGAAATAGAAATCAGTTTGATTTTCTGAGTTTGATCAGCAATTTTCCTTCATCTAATGAGTCAAATTTGAAACCTTGCATTGAGAACATTCAAGTTGGGAAGACTAGGTGTGAAGTTTATGAGTTGTTCGGTGGCATTCATAGTGGACCAGCCACTGAAGGTTTATCCATGTTGCAGAACAAAAACATCTACTATTCATTTGTGGACTTGTCACCTCTTTCATATGATAGGGCAGCGATGTACTTATTAATTGGTGACTCAGTTTTCTTAGATGTGATAGTGGGCTATGAAGATCAGCGTGTAAGAGACTATATTTGGTGCATGGCTAAACAATATATTTATTTGGCATCCTCCAATGAAGACATACTAACTTGTGGAGAAATTGGGCAAGTTGCAGCCGCTGATCAAAGGTTTTGGAGAGGTTTCCATCACACTTTGCTTGTTGGAAATTGTCTTATTGATGGGTCCATTTCAACATTGAAGATTGGTGGTATTTATGGTTTCACAGTGGCTATAGAGAGACACGGTATCGACGATGCCTCTTACTATCATTGTCTCTTCATGACAGATGGATGTGGATTTAGTTTTATTTGGGATCCAGGTGTTGATTCATTTGATACATCGTCTTATAGGGATTATAGTATGTTGCTCCAGATATTAAGATTATATGGCACTTATATCAGAGGAGAGCAGCAGGAGCAGTTTATGTCCTACAGGTGGTTTGTGTGGGATCATGGTATAGACATGTGTAGTACCTTCCTTTCGTGGATCCTACATGGGTTGCTTCACTTCAGATGTATAGATGTAGTCGTGGGTGTACAATGGTTGTTGACACTTGGACGGTATGTTCGGAATATCACGAGGATGGAGCTGGAGTTTACCCACTATCCATCTCAGTTTTTCGAGCAGAGTGGGACGACAGTTGATCCACAGGTTGATTGTCATCAGATAGCTGGCGTGGATGAGTTATGTGATGTTACTCCTAGTGAGTACTTTGAGCCAGTTGATGTAGCAATTTCACCTGATTCTCTAGACAGGGTGATTGTTTCATTGCTAGTTGGTGATTACATATTTTTAGATGCCAGCTTGGACAGTGATGATTTTAGTCAGTATTATATATTGTCTAGTGAGTTGGCATTAGATCTTCCGGCACATCAGCAGCAGTGTGTGGCAGTTGTGTGTCACTTGTGTCAGATGGGGTCAGATCACAGAGGGTCTTCCATGGATTGGCATTCATTGGATATTATGACGGATGTTATGCATGTTGGTGATCACAGACACACTAGTGGTCTTGGCATTTATGGATATTTGATCTATGGAGATGATATAGTTTTCCATTGCTCACTTGAGGTATTCAGCGGGAGCTATGCTTCGCTCTGGGACCCAGACAGTGTTGATTTGACAGCACAGGTGCTTCAGCATTTTGAGGAGCCATTCCAAACCGGGGCATTGCATGTTGTTTATATCAGAGATGAGCAGCAGTTACATGCAATGATTTGTTTACATCTTATTTGGGATGGTGGAGGATTGGTGTTTCAGTTGCTTGTGGGCAAGCAACTCCGAGAGGGGAGGCTTGTCATGTCCCCTTTCTAGAGTGGACATCGGAGACGGAGGAGTTGGCCTATAATTGGAGTCTCGTAGGCTAGCAGAGGTTGATTGGGACTCATTCAGTGCATATAGTGATTGGATTTTGGCTTTACAGGCAGTTTGGAGCCAGTTTGGAGCAGTTCCTAGATTTTAGGGGGTATCCCTAAATTTTAGGAGGTCGTGACAGTTGCCAGTCGTGAGGTTATTCATGACCTTTTAGATGGTTTCAGTTTCAAAGAGATTGGGCTTGTTTCCTAAATTTTAGGAACATCCCTAGATTTTAGGGATGAGACTACCAGTGAATCCTTGATTTCCGACTTCAGTCACAGACAGGTGACAGGATGATTTTAGGGTTTGTAATGTCAGTTGGGCATTTTGTGGCTATTTGGGTTATATTTTTAATATTTCCTAAGTTAGCGTTTAATAATTAAATAAGGCTAAGTTGTTAGCCATTTTGGAGTAATAAGGGGATTTTTGGTCTCATCTGGATGCGTATCCTATTGTGTGATAGCTCGTTGGAAAGATCTTGAAATTCTTTAAATCTTTCTCTTTGGTCTCAGGGCAATTCAGTGAGCGGATTTCTGTCTATGGGGAAAAAGGTCATTTTCTAGTAACATGACCACTTTAAAATAAGAAATTATAACATTTCCACTAGACCACGCCACTTGGAGACAATTAGGGTTCGATTTGCAATTGAGAGGGGTTATAAGGGGATAGGAGCTTCATTCTATGATTATCTTTTACACATTTTACATCTTGGATTTGAGATTTGGCTCTGGAAGAGCTTTTCAGCATCTGGGACGCCAACCCCAATGCCTTGCCTGTTTGGGACGTAGCCCCCAATACAGTGGTTTGGATTTGTTTGCAGCTATTAGCATCTTGGAGATTGTACGGCATTCTTTCTGGAGGTTCAGCAATTCTGACAGAGTTCAGCGTGGGGTTTGGGGTTTCTAACCAGTTGGGTGTACTTGGCAGCCGTACGGCTGTACCTGGCAGCCACTTTCCTTCCCACGTGCAGCACTTGGAGGGCTGGAATCTTGCCACAACTTCATTCCTAGTTATGTTACTCTTTCAGCATCCAGGTTGGAATTATTCCTGATTGTAATCTTCCTGAAATTATTGGAAATCTTCAGCTGGTCAAATATTTGATTTTATATTCAGAAATCTGCCTTGAATCGAATTTGTTTTCGCTGTATATGAACTTCATTTTCAGTACTTTGTTCATGTACTTGTACTTCATTATTTACTTGTTGAAAAAATCATCAAAATACAAAAGGAATTCAACCCTTCTGCAACTTCTGTCTATTTCTGAAAGAAAATATTAATAAGCAGGAAAAATCAATTTAAATAAATAAAAATTACAGCAGATTGGTAAAAGAGATCCATCAGGGATCTTTCAGTAAACTCAACAACGGCAAATAAAAAAAACTACTGTTACTATAAACGGCGCAACAGAGAATTCAAATTAATAATAAAGTTCAACCCCAAACAAAATAATGATCAAGGAAGCTCAATACATTTCAGAACATCAGTCGATCATTCCAAAATCAATATAAAAGATCTGGGCCTATTCAAACTTGATGGTCTTTCTTTATTAACTGTTCGCCAAACTGTGTATCCGAGAACATCTGTGTACACTGAGTTCCCTTCGCATACATTAATCCCGGTTACAACTGTTTCAACCCCATTTTTTGTTGGTTACATCCGTTTACAATATTTAAAGATCTTTTAAAAGGTATTTCACTGCAAAAAGACTACATAACCGTTTCACTTTGAAAATCTGAATTATTTAACTTTAAAAACCTTAAAAGGTTCCCAAACACTCCTACTTCCTAGACTTCATGAACATTCTTTGAGACTTGGACATTACAATTAAGTTTCTAGTCTCTTGAAGGACATTGAAAACACAAAATGAGCCTTTGAAGACCTTACAAATAGAACAAGACATGGCACTGTTTGAAAACCACAATATGACTTTGATCGCACATGTTATTCTTCTGATTTGTCTTAATGTCCTATGAAAGTTTCTGCATCTTTGACCTGAAATTGAAAATTGGAGGTGCTCCTGCACCAGTGTCTATGCCTGCAGTGATGATTTGAACACCATAAAACTTTCCTTCGAAGATCGCACTAACCTTGTGGAGATGGTCCTGGGATGTCAAAACAAGACTTAGTTAGAATTTCATCAAAGCTCAATCATTGCTCTTACATTCCTTAGTATTAGGATTAGATTCTTTCCTCGCCCTCATCTTTTTTTTCTTTTTTTTTAAAGCTAAGGCAGTAAAATCCTGTGTTCGAGCAATATTCAAAGCAAATCAGAAGTTCAGTCATCAAGTGTAAGTCCCCTTGTGATTCCAGCAAATCACATCATACCACAAAGAGCTTATCCACACGTAGAGATCCTACATCGAAGAACCTTGAAGTCACCCTGATTGATCCTTTTCGCGATATCTTCAACATTCAGAGGCTTTACTCAAGAGAGGATAAGGTACCCTTGGGTATTTTATTTTGTGTTTGATAGTGTCCAAAATACACGTCAATAGAATTCCATTTGATGCCTTCCCTTTGAGTATTTAAGTACAAAACCTAGAAAAATGAAGGAAGAGGACCGGATTTTGTTGGGCAAGATTTATAGTCCTTCCTTGGATGAAGTACGCCTCAAGTCATCAAGTGTAAGTCCCCTTGTGATTCCAGCAAATCACATCATACCACAGAGAGCTTATCCACACGTAGAGATCCTACAGCAAAGAACCTTGAAGTCATCCTGATTGATCCTTTTCGCGATATCTTCAGCAATCAGAGGCTTTATTCAAGAGAGGATAAGGCACCCTTGGGTATTTTATTCTGTGTTTGATAGTGTACAAAATACACGTCAACAGAATTGGCGCTAGAAGGAGGGCTGATCGTGATGAATGCCTAACACCTGAAAATCCAGATTCTATCAATTTATAATTTATAAGGAGCAATCTTAAGGACCTTTTCACCCTCCTCCCGCGTCAACAGAATTGGCACTAGAAGGAGGGCGAGTACTATCATGCCTCGATCATTATCAAGTTGTTCATAGATAATCATATTCGCAAGGAGTTGTGCAGGACTTTTGTCCCTCCTTCTAGCGTCAATTCTGTTGACGTGTATTTTGTACACTATCAAACACAGAATAAAATACCCAAGGGTACCTTATCCTCTCTTGAGTAAAGTCTCTGAATGTTGAAGATATCGTGAAAAGGATCAATCAGGGTGACTTCAAAGTTCTTTGCTGTAGGATCTCTACGTGTGGATAAGCTCTCTGTGGTATGATGTGATTTGCTGGAATCACAAGGGGACTTACACTTGATGACTGAACTTCTGATTTGCTTTGAATATTGCTCGAACACAGGATTTTACTGCCTTAGCTTTAAAAAAAAAGAAAAAAAAGATGAGGGCGAGGAAAGAATCTAATCCTAATACTAAGGAATGTAAGAGCAATGATTGAGCTTTGATGAAATTCTAACTAAGTCTTGTTTTGACATCCCAGGACCATCTCCACAAGGTTAGTGCGATTTTCGAAGGAAAGCTTTATGATGTTCAAATCATCACTGCAGGCATAGACACCATCAGGTTGATGCATATCAATGAAGAAGCGATAATTGAAGTTAGGCTTAAGCTGAACGATTCCAGTTGACTACGCAAGGCAAGTCTGCAATCAACAAACTGCTAGTAGTATGGATATACGAATTCCACCATCAATCAAGCACATTTCTTCCACTCATCTAATAACATGAAATCAAATATGAGAAGTTACAAGTCTTTTACAACAACATCTTGGCAACAATCTTTGCCTTCTCTCTTTACTCTACTCTAATTGCTATTCTATCAACTGCTAATCACCTTCTAACTACTCTCTATTCACTAACTCTATTCTATTGCTTTCTATCTATTGCTTTCAATTCCTTTACAAATGAAATGTCAGGGCTTATATAGTGCCCTCAATACAATTCGATGGCTTAGATCAATTCAAGATCAATGACCAAGATTTTACAATGAAAACCCTAATTAGGGTTTGTTACAACCATTACATAACATTTAATGCTTGACCAGTGAAATAATTGTATTGCTTGGACACATGTCCTCTCTGGAAAAATCGACCGATGGATAGCCGGGGTAGGTACATCTAAGTTTGTGCCATCTTCCATAAGCTAGGTACATTGAATCTGGACGTGCTGAGGTGGATCAATCCGACTGGAGAAGTGATGACTAGGATGCCACCTCATCTGACACTTGTAACTTGGTAGATATTCAACTGGATGTTGTTGAGAAGCTAGCTTTAATTAATTCATCTGGAACTATCTGCTTCTTCAACGAACCCTTGCTCTGACTTCTTGTGTCCTTGATTTGTAGGATGATGATGTACCTCGCCTTGGAATGCTGGATTGGAAGAGGTCGCCCTTGATGATGTTAGTCCGACGAAGGCCATCCTTAATGAGAACCTCCTTGATTTGGCTTGATTTTCCTTGAGGAGAACCTGCCGACTTGTAGATCCTCCGGGCTTTGGAGTCGCCATCTTGATACCTACACAACATTTCAAAATTAGATATATATCTTGAAATCTAAAAATTAAACTTTAAAAGGAAGATTCAAGATTTTAATTAGGAAACTTGATGATAAATCTTGAGTTATCATTTCCTAATTAACCATACAATACTTAGACTTTTGTAAAAAATGTCTAAAAAAATCAAACCTTGAATAAGTGTGTCAAGATGATTTTGCCATACCTCCTCTTGAGAATTAACTCTAAGAAATGATGTAAAAATAGATGAATTTTGGCTAGGCAAAGTGTAGATCAAAGCTCTCCCTTGGATAAAATGCACCTCCTTTAGCTTGGAAAAGAACTCTACCTTCCTCTTCAAAAATCTGGAAATTCGCCTCCGAATACCTTCAAAAAAAAAAAATTCTGGAAATTATTCTCCATTCTAGCAAAAAATTCGCCTCTCCAATAGCCTTCAAGATGAATTTCGCCCTCCTTAGTCTCCACACTTACGCGGAACTAGATTTTGAAATGTAACTCCTGGAGGTCTGAAACCACTCTCAAACATCCTGAAAGTATATATGGAATATAACTTAAAGTATAAGAAATGTTATATTCCATAAAAATTATCCTGTCGGAGAGTTCGAAAAGTCAAATTTCGCTCCTGTCCTTCACTGAGGATCCAGAGCGCATAGCGCTCTTGTCCCTCTCAGGAGGACCAAGGCAAAAGCACTCCTGTCCCTCTCCAAGGGACCAGGGCGAAAATACTTATTTGAGCCATTCCTGGCCTTGTTTGGTCAAATTGAAACATCAAAGGCATAGTGAAGGACAAAATGAACATGATAAAGCATCCAGACTTGATTGAAAGCAAAGAAATGATGAAGTTTTTGCCTAGAGGGTCAAAAGTGCTCCTGTCCCTCACTGAAGGACCAGAGCGCTTTTCTTTATATGCACAATTTTAGACCTCTTTTGGACATTAACTTTTATTCATAGCGTGAAGTAAGATGAAATCTTCCCTAGCAAAGGAATTTCGAGGTGAAAAGTGAGACATTTTGGCTTAGAAGGCAAAAAGTGCTCTCGTCCCTCACTGAAGGACCGGAGCTTGAATTTCAAATTTGCACCATTTTTGCAAGATTAAAGTGATTTTACGATTTGAAGAGGTCAAGGGAAGCATGTTTTGTCCATTGAATATAATTTAAGTGGTCTACAAAGGAGTAAATCAACCCAAGTGACAAAAAGTGCTCCTGTCCTTCATTGAAGGACCATGGCACTTTTTCAAGTTTCTCCTCTTTGTTTGATATTTTATGGCAAAACTTGACTTGGATGGGAAGGACGAATGGTGTTTTATGCCTTAGACGCAATTGGGAGTTTTAAAGAACAAAGAAGTACGCCAAAATGTAAAAAGTGCTCTCGTCCCTCTCCAAGGGACTAGAGTGATTTTCCAAAAAGTGCTCCCGTCCCTCTCCAAGGGACCAGAGCGATTTTCCAAAAAGTGCTCCCGTCCCTCTCCAAGGGACCAGAGCGATTTTCCAAAAAGTGCTCCCGTCCCTCTCCAAGGGTCCAGAGCAATTTTCCAAGAAAGTGTAAATTTCTGGCAAAGACAAGGCAAGTTTGTGATTGAAATGAGTGGAAGAGGACATGATTAGCCCATTGAAGATAATTTGGGAAGCTAGCAAAGGACGGATAAGCTTGAAGTTGAAAAAGTGCTCCTGTCCCTCACTGAAGGACCAGAGTGCTTAACATGTTATCTAGCCTTTCTCACCAATTTTGGACAAATTGAGGCCAAGGCGCAAGTTTGAAAAAGTGTTTAAAATGCCTTGAAGTGGAATTGAGATGCGAGAGTTGCAAATTTTGACGACAACTGGCAAAAGTGCTCCTATCCCTCACCAAGAGACCAGGGCGCAATTTCCAAATATGACTATTTACCTTGCATTTTGAAATGATATTTTTATTACCAAGGCTCAAGATGGAGTGAAATGTGATATTCTACACCTGGAGGATAATTTGAAGTTGATATGATCGAGAATTCATGCAATGGATTCAAAAGTGCTCCCGTCCCTCACCAAGGGACCAGGGCGCTTTTTATGAAACAACAAATTCCACCCGAGATTATGCTAAGGCAAAGTTGTGTGAGATGGGAAAGATCTTCTAAAGCATGGTGAACAAAGGTTTGACTTCAAAAAATTGAGAATCCTAGCCTAAAAATGAAAAAGTGCTCCTGTCCCTCTCCAAGGGACCAGAGCGAAGTTAATGGCATTCATTATTTTTTACCATATTTGGGCGTTAATATCCTCCAAATCGCATTAGATGCCAAATTGCTAACTTTGGAATATTTGAAAAAAATTAATTAAATTGGCATTTAATAAATTAATTTTGGGACTCAAAAAATTGAATTTCTATTATAAAGGCATTTAAAATTAATTTTTGTGAAATAAAAAATTAAAAGTTGAGCGCACAAGGCATTATTTTGTCTTTATTTATCAAGTCGGCCTTCTTCTTAGTGTTTTTTATATTTTATTTTAAGGCTTATTTGCTAGTTCGGCCTCTTGGAGGAAAGAAGGTGAGCGCTCTATATAATAGGGGGGTAATTGTTTCAAGTTGAAATCATTCATTCATCCCTTCTAAAGTGTGAAAGTGTGGAGACTAAGGAGGGCGAAATTCATCTTGAAGGCTATTGGAGAGGCGAATTTCTTGCTAGATTGGAGGATAATTTCCAGATTTTTTGAAGACATTTGAAGGTGGATTTCCAGATTTTTGAAGAGGCTAGTGGAGTTTATTCTTTTTCAAACTAGAGGAGGCGTACTTCATCCAAGGAAGGACTATAAATCTTGCCCAACAAAATCCGGTCCTCTTCCTTCATTTTTCAAGGTTTTGTACTTAAATACTCAAAGGGAAGGTATGAAGAATCATTTTTTGAAGTTCTTATTCGAGACTTATTATGGTCCCATTGCAATTTTGTAAAGTCTAAGTCTTGAAGATCCAAATTCCATTCATTATTAATTTGAAAATGTGTAGTTCTTGATTTATCATGACTTTTTTCAAATTAATATCTTAAGTTTTACTGTTGAAAGGTCTTAAATTTCATGCTTTGAGGTTTGATGCTCAAAGACTAACTTTAATATTTTGTGTAGGCATCAAATGGAGATCCCGGAGTTGTAAAATCAAGCCAGATCAAGGATGGTCTCCTCCAAGACGATCAAGCAAGGACAAGGGCGACCTCCTCCATTCTAGCATCGACAAGGATGGCTTTCTTCGATCAAACATCAACAAGGGCGACCTCTTCCAATCCAGCATTCCAAGGTGAGGTACATCAATCATCCTGCACATCAAGGACACAAGAAGTCAGAGCAAGGGTTCGTTGAAGAAGAAGATAGTTCCAGATGAGTTAATTAAAGCTAGCTTCTCAACAACACCAAATCGAATATCTACCAAGCTACAAGTGTCAGACGAGTTGGCATCCTAGTCATCACTCCTCCAGTCGGATTGGTCCACCTCAACAATGTCCAAATTCAATGTACCTAACTCATAGAAGGTAGCACAAACTTCAATGTACCTACCCCAGCTATCCATTGATCAAATTTTCCAGAGAGGACATGTGTCCAAGCAATACAATTATTTCATTGGTCGAGCATTAAATGTTATGTAATGGTTGTAACAAACCCTAATTAGGGTTTTCATTATTGAATCTTGGCCATTGATCTCGAATTGATCTAAGCCATCGAATTGTATTTAGGGCACTATATAAGCCCCGGTTCTTCATTTTGTAAAAAAAATAGTTGGAAGCAGTTAGAAGATAGATAAAGAGTAGTTAGAAGGTGATTAGCTAGTTGATAGAATAGCAATTAGAGTAGAGTAGAGAGAGAAGGCAAAGATTGTTGCCAAGATGTTGTTGTAAAAGACTTGTAACTTCATTGAAGAAATGGTGAAATTTATGGGTCGATTCGACAATTTGCATGGTCTCTATACTTCTCGTATTTGATTTCATGTTATTAGATGAGTGGAAGAAATGTGCTTGATTGATGGTGGAATTCGTATATCCATACTACTAGCAGTTTGTTGATTGCAGACTTGCCGTGTGTAGTCAACTGGAATCATTCAGCTTAAGCTTAACTTCAATTGTCGCTTCTTCATTGATATGCATCAACCTGATGGTGTCTATGCCTGCAGTGATGATTTGAACACCATAAAACTTTCCTTCGAAGATCGCACTAACCTTGTGGAGATGGTCCTGGGATGTCAAAACAAGACTTAGTTAGAATTTCATCAAAGATCAATCATTGCTCCTACATTCCTTAGTATTAGGATTAGATTATTTCCTCGCCCAAATCTTTTTTCCTTTTTTTTTTTTTTCTAAATCAAAGCTAGTAAGAGCCTGTGTTTGAGCAATATTCAAAGCAAATCAGAAGTTCAGTCATCAAGTGTAAGTCCCCTTGTGATTCCAGCAAACCACATCATACCACAGAGAGCTTATCCACACGTAGAGACCCTACATACAAGAACCTTGAAGTCATCCCGATTGAACCTTTTCGCGACATCTTCGGCATTGAGAGGCTTTTTAGAAAAGTCTAAGTATTGCATGGTTAATTAGGAAATGATAACTCAAGATTTATCATGAAGTTTCCTAATTAAAATCTTGAATCTTCCTTTTAAAGTTTAATTTTTAGATTTCAAGATATATTACTAATTTTGAAATGTTGTGTAGGTATCAAGATGGCGACTCCAAAGCCCGGAGGATCTACAAGTCGGCAGGTTCTCCTCAACGAAAATCAAGCCAGATCAAGGAGGTTCTCATCAAGGACGGCCTTCGTCGGACTAACATCATCAAGGGCGACGTCTTCCAATCCAGCATTCCAAGGCGAGGTACATCATCATCCTGCAAATCAAGGACACAAGAAGTCAGAGCAAGGGTTCGTTGAAGAAGCAGATAGTTCCAGATGAATTAATTAAAGCTAGCTTCTCAACAACATCCAGTTGAATATCTACCAAGTTACAAGTGTTAGACGAGGTGGCATCCTAGTCATCACTTCTCCAGTCGGATTGATCCACCTCAACACGTCCAGATTCAATGTACCTAACTTATGGAAGATGGCACAAACTTAGATGTACCTACCCCGGCTATCCATTGGTCGATTTTTCCATAGAGGACATGTGTCCAAGCAATACAATTATTTCATTGGTCAAGCATTAAATGTTATGTAATGGTTGTAACAAACCCTAATTAGGGTTTTCATTGTAAAATATTGGCCATTGATCTTGAATTGATCTAAGCCATCGAATTGTATTGAGGGCACTATATAAGCCCTGACATTTCATTTGTAAAGGAATTGAAAGCAATAGATAGAAAGCAATAGAATAGAGTTAGTGAATAGAGAGTAGTTAGAAGGTGATTAGCAGTTGATAGAATAGCAATTAGAGTAGAGTAAAGAGAGAAGGCAAAGATTGTTGCCAAGATGTTGTTGTAAAAGACTTGTAACTTCATTAAAGAAATGGTGAAATTTATGGGTCGATTCAACAATTTGCATGGTCTTTATACTTCTCATATTTGATTTCATGTTATTTGATGAGTGGAAGAAATGTGCTTGATTGATGGTGGAATTCGTATATCCATACTACTAGCAGTTTGTTGATTGCAGACTTGCCTTGCGTAGTGAACTGGAATCGTTCAGCTTAAGCTTAACTTCAATTATCGCTTCTTCATTGGTATGTATCAACCTGATGGTGTCTATGCCTGCAGTGATGATTTGAACACCATAAAACTTTCCTTCGAAGATCGCACTAACCTTGTGGAGATGGTCCTGGGATGTCAAAACAAGACTTAGTTAGAATTTCATCAAAGCTCAATCATTGCTCTTACATTCCTTAGTATTAGGATTAGATTCTTTCCTCGCCCTCATCTTTTTTTTCTTTTTTTTAAAAGCTAAGGCAGTAAAATCCTGTGTTCGAGCAATATTCAAAGCAAATCAGAAGTTTAGTCATCAAGTGTAAGTCCCCTTGTGATTCCAGCAAATCACATCATACCACAGAGAGCTTATCCACACGTAGAGATCCTACAGCAAAGAACCTTGAAGTCATCCTGACTGATGCTTTTCGCGATATCTTCAGCATTCAGAGACTTTACTCAAGAGAGGATAAGGTACCCTTGGGTATTTTATTATGTGTTTGATAGTGTACAAAATACACGTCAACACTTCTGGAACCAAAACCAACTCCCTCCTCATCAAGTGGAGGTAACTCAGCTGAAGCAACAACATTATGTCCCAAAGCCTTCTTAAGGCGAGACACATGAAATACATTATGGATCCTGCTGCTTGCTAGTAATTCCAACTCATAAGCCACTTCTGCAACCCTTCTACTAACTCTGAAAGGCCCATAGAATTGAGGCTTCAATTTATCAACCCCACTCTTCTTGAGAGTAGACTGTCTGTAGGGCTGGAGCCTCAAATAAACCATGTCGCCCACCTCAAAGGTGCGCTGAATACACTGCTGATTAGCATACAACTTCTGTTGATTCTGTGCATGTTGGAGATTGTCCCTCAAAATTCTCAGAATATCCTGACTTTGCTGCATCATATCCTTTGCCTGCGGGGTTCTGCTATCACCAAATACCAAGTCTGTGAAGCTAGGTGCTTCATAACCATATAGAGCCATGAATGGTGACATTCGGATGGACATGTGATAGGAAGAATTGTAACAATACGCCCCTAGGTGAAGCCACCTCACCCAAGTATTCTGCTGCTCCGAGACATAGTTTCTAAGATAACCTTCCACCCACTTATTCACTATCTCGGTCTGTCCATCAGTTTGAGGGTGATAATTGGTGCTTGGAGTGAGCACAGTACCACACAATCTGAAAATTTCCTGCCAAAAAGCACTTAGGAACTTGCTGTCCCTATCACTCACAATGTTCTTCGATAAACCATGCAATTTGAATACCTCCCGGAAGAACACTTCAGCAACTTGTGCTGTTGTAAAAGAGCTGGTAATGGCGAAGAAATGAGCAAACTTTGTAAGTCTGCCCACCACCACATAAATACTATCCTTTCCTTGAGCCCGAGGCAACCCCGTAATGGAATCCATGGAAATACTTTCCCATTTTTGACCGGGAATAGGCAAGGGTTGTAACAAACCAATAGGTAGAGTGTGCTCATCCTTGTTTTTCTGACATGTATGACACTCTTTAATGTACTTCAAAACATCATTTTTAAGCCCCTTCCAAGAGAATCTCTCTCGGATCTGCCTGTATTTCTTGAAATAACCTTGGTGACCAGCAAGGGGAATGTCATGGAAGGTCTGCAAAATCTTCTCTTTTAACTTAGATTCAGGTACTATGAAAATTCTTCCCTTGTACAATATCAATCCTTCAACCAATTTGTACCTTTCATCATGAAAAGTACCTTGTATAAGACTGATTGCAAACTGATTTTTGGCATAATCAGCAAGCAATAACTCTTTCCAACCAGCAGTAAGCTCGCAGAGTGAGCTCAAATGGGGCCTCCGGGATAAGGCATTTGCCACCACATTGTTTTTCCCTTTTACATACTCAATATCGAAGTCGTAAGCTTGTAGCTTACTCACCCATTTCTGCTGTCTCTCATTCAGATCCTTCTGGTGCATGAAGTGCTTAAGACTGTTGTGGTCAGTCTTGACAATGAACTTACTTCCCACCAAATATTGTCCGAATTTTGCACGTGCATGCATTATGGCAAGCATTTCCTTGTCATAAATGGAATATAGTCTCTCAGGACCTCTCAACTGTCTGCTCTCAAAAACTATAGGGTGCTTATCCTGCATGAGTACCGCACCAACACCTTCTCCAGATGCATCACATTGTAGCTCAAATGGCTTGGTAAAATCGGGCAATGCTAAAACTGGGTAGGAGCTCATGATCCTCTTAAACTGCTCAAATGTTGTTTATGCCTTTTCGGACCACTCAAAAGCCCCTTTCTTGGTAAGATCTGTAAGGGGGGTAGCCAACTGAGAGTATCCCTTTACAAACCTCCGATAGAATCCACACAATCCCAAAAATCCTCTCAGATGTGTTATGTTTTCTGGAGTAGGCCAATCGATGATAGCCCTAATCTTTTCAGGGTCTACCTTCACACCACCTGCATTGATGATGTGACCAAGGTAGAGCAACTCTTCCATCCCAAATTTGCACTTGGATTCCTTGGCAAACAAGGATTTAGATTCTAGTATGCCCAACACTTCATCCAACTGTTGAAGATACTCTTTCCAAGATTTGCTGAAAATCAGGATGTCATCAAAAAATATCAACACAAACTTCCTCAACTGTTCTTGGAAGATTCTGTTCATGCATGACTGAAATGTAGCAGGAGCATTAGTCAAACCAAAGGGCATGACTAAGAACTCAAAGTGCCCAAAGTGGCACCTGAAAGCAGTCTTCTCCACATCTGAAGCTCTCATTCTAATCTGATGGTACCCCAATTTGAGGTCAATTTTGGAAAAGAGCACTGCCCCATGTAGCTCGTCAATGAGCTCATCAATCCTCGGAATAGGATACCGATTCTTGATGGTTTTCTGATTCAGCGCTCTATAATCCACACACATGCGCATGGTCCCATCCTTCTTTCTCACCAGAACAATAGCCGAAGCAAAGGGGCTTTTGCTAGGCCAGATGTAACCCATGTCAAGCAATTCCTGAATTGCTTTCTCGATCTCATCTTTCTATTTTTTGAGGTATCGGTAAGGAGTAGTCATGACTGGCTTAGCTCCTTCCTCAAGCTCAATAATGTGTTCAACACCTCTTTCAGGAGGTCTGCCAGGAGGTGGATTTTCGAACACCTTGCGTCTCTTAGTTATCAAGGCTTGAATGTCTTCAGGATACTTTCTATGCTCTTGTTGTGGTTCTGAAGGTATCACCACAATATTGCTCTTATCTTTGACCATTGCTGAAATGTCTAAGGAATAGTTGCCCTTATCCACCAATGGATTGGAAGGCATTATCAAACACTCCGCTGCCCACTCCACCTGATTATGGCGGATCAACCTTTCCATTCTTTTCAAGGATACAACCTTAAGTCCCCCATGCGACATTCCTCTCAAAACTACCTTTTTCCCTTCAGACATGAATTTCAGCTCCATGGTTTGTAGGTTTAGTGTGATCTCACCAAGAGATCTCAGCCATTGAATCTCGAGGACTGCATCATTAGTCCCTCCAATGCTTACCACAAAGAAATCATCTCTGATTTCATGATTTCCCAACTTCAGAGACATGTTGGAAATCATTCTATTACAGGATATAGTGGAGCCATCTGCTACCATGACTTTGAAGCCCTCAACTTCCTCTGCCACTAGTCCATTTTTTGCAACAATCTTTTCATCAATGAAGTTGTGCGTTGCACCTGTGTCAATGAGAGCTATGACACGATGCTCTCCAATTACACCCCGAACTCTAAAAGACTCATTTTTGTGAATGCTCGAGAGTTGAGCAACCACTCCTCTATCTTCTGACCCAAATTCAGCCCCTTCAGGAGCCTTTTCATAGTCGCTGTCCTCAACTTCAGTCTGCTGTTCTGAAATTTCAGAATCTGATCCATCTTCGGAATAGCCTTCCATTTGATGTAAATTCCCCTTTCCATGGCACCTATGCCCGGGAACCCAAGGTTCTCTGCAAGAATAACATAGATTCTTTCTCCGGAGCTCTTGACGGAGCCCATCATCCATTCGCGGAGGGAACCTCTTGGTCTGATTAGTGAATTTCTTCTTATCCTTTCTGAAAGGGAAAGGCTTGGACTGAATTTTACTCTTAGGGGCAGCCAACTCCATACTTCTAGATTTTTTAATAGCTTCTGCCAGTGTGGGTGGATCAAAAGCTTTGACCCATCCTCTCAATGGTTCTTCAAGTCCTTCAGTGAAAAGGACAACTAGTCACTTCTCTGAGATGCTACTCACCATGACTGACAAGTTTTGGAATTCAGTCACGTAAGTGTTCAAGGAACCTTGCTGCCTCAGTTGTGCAAGTTCTCTAAACTTCACCTCTGGATCCTTGGTGTCAAATCTCTCAATTAGCTTGTTGGTGAAATCAGCATAGGTGGTGACTAAGTTGTGACCAACGGTGACCAACCCATGGTACCACCATTCGTGGGCCACTCCATCCAAGTGCAAGGTAGCAAACTTGATGGCATCCTCCTCCGGCATCGGTCTCAAGGACAAGTAATTGTCCAACTTTTGTACCCATGCTCTGGCAGTACTCTTAGTGCTCCCATCAAAGTGTGCTAAGGTCACTCTTCCAAGAGCTTGCTGGAAATCTCTTGGGGCAGTAGACTTGTAGTCATTCCTCCATCCTCTTTTCATTTTCTGATTCATGAATATATCTAGAGTTAGGATATCTCGGATCTCACCAGGAAGGGAAGCATACTCCATGTAGCTATTTCTTATCTCATCAGCTGTGGGTATCTCTGTTTCAGCTTGTTGTACTTCTTTGGGCAAAAAGACAGGCTGTAAAGGCCTTGGGGCTGAACCTCCATTGTTACTCCCGTTATTGCTCCCATTTCTATTGCCTACAGGAGTGTTAGAAGTGTTGGCTTCCGGTCCATTGTTGGGCTGATTAGGAATCCCAACAACGTTCTGGTTGAGCTTTGCCAGCAGTAAAGACATCATGTCCATCATGGCATTGAATTGCCTCTTTGCCGTCTTGTCGGGTGCCTCATTTGTTTCTGTAGTCTTATCTGCCATTGAATCCACTAAATCTGAGGTATCTAGATTCTTCCCTCTGATTCTCAATACTTCTGAAAATGTGTCCTCTTCGGGCACTATAGGAATTTGAAACTGCTGTCTCTTCTGCTCTCTGTTGTAGTGTCTGACGTCTCTCACTCATGGAGACTTCTGAACCCACTGACTCTCACAGGCTGACAGGAAAACCAGCTCTGGTACCACTGTAATATCCCACTAATTTTTGTTTGTTTTTTTCAGGCCAATAACAATTCATCCACAACAAATAACCCGTTAAGGTTAGAGTAATAAGCAAAGCAACTAAAAGGGAACCCTTCCACCTTTTGTTCACCGAGAGCCCAGACTGGGAGGGTGTGAGCATACGGTGTTCCGGGGATCGTCAGCATCAATAAAAAAACTGAAAATTACAATGCATGGGCGGCAAGCCAGCCCCTTCTGCTTATCCAGTAGGATAGAAACTAAACTTCTTGGCGGTAAACCGACCAAGGGAAAGATTACAAGAAACTGAAGTTCAATCAATCTACCGCATATTTCAGCGGGAGGACCAAAACATTGAACTTATCACTCGACCACTTATTCAGCAGGAGGACTGAAAATTACAAATTTGTTGCATATCAGGTGGCAAGCCAGCCTCTTCCACTTATTCAGCGGGATGAGAATTACAAAGAAAGAACTGGTTAGTAGTACTACTACCTAACCTTACAATAATAGAAATGATAGAAGGAGAGTAATGCAGATTTCTATAATAAAGATATAAATTCCTGTTACAACCAATTTGCAGGCTGGAAACACAGACCAGCAGCCTAGAGAAATGCCAAAATACTCATAACTCCCTCATTTTACATCCAAATTAGCTCAAAACCAGTCCCAAACCCACCATACAACATATGCAATGGTAACCAATCAAAACAACACTCCAAAAAGACCCTTATTTAATTTGCACGCATCCCAATGCAAGGCAGAAAACCCACGCCTAGACTAGGAATTTCGATTTTGCATAATTAATTCAAAACTCAAACAAATGTGCTATAAACTTACAAACTTTATCGCCAGTGCTGGGAAGGAAGATAGGAATGATGCCCATAACTGTTAGTCGCTCCAGCAGAGAGATGTGAGCAAAAATATGCTTCAGCCACAGGCAAAACCAGCAAGCTCTAGAATCACTTCAACACCAAGATGTCTATGGAAAAACTCTGAGAAGGTAGAAGAATGCAAGGCACAGCTAGGTACTGTATTTCAAGTACGAAACTGGGTAGCACTAGGGAGACACACTCCGAAGCCTCAAGTTCTGTCACCAATCCGGCAGCATAACATTACAGATTTTCAAGATGATTCAAATGGGAACCCAAGCCTCATATTTATAACTTCCTTCTTCAAATTCAAATGACATCCTTCCACGCTTGCATTTGAATTTCATTCCACTTACATGTGGACCCAAGTGAAGCGCCCATTCTCCTAAGTCAAAACTCACGCCCAAGAAGGGGGAGGACCCACGTTACACACTTAGGCACATAATGGCGATGCAGAAATGAAATAATAGCCTCCTAAAATATTTCTCATTCCATAAAACATCTGAATTTCGCCAAACTTAGGATTAAATAGGCATTAATCCCAAATTTAATAAACCAGTAGCCAATAAATAGATTAATTAAATATTAACCTTAGGATAAGGAAATAATATTTAATTATGTTGCAAATGTCTCCCATACTGATTATTATCACCACCAGGATGAAACTGAGCCCGGACAACCACAAACTGTTGCAGAAATCAGAACCCTGTCTACTGCCAAAAATAGAATTGTGCCACACAGCCACTTACTAAAAATAGTAAGTCAAGAATTAATGCTCAAAAAAATATGATCATCGTGTCCAGATGCAAAGTAAGGATGGCTCATAGGACAGTGGCACCAGAATGGTTATTCCCTGACTTACTAAAAATAGTAAGTCCTCGTTTCATCGATGCTAGACCCTGATTACTCATTCCACCTAGCCTACAGGTCTCAGGAATAGGCTAATGGACCATTGAAAGAGCATCAATGAGAAGGGGACATTACAGTTATAGCTCGTTGGAAAGGTCTTGAACTTTGCTACATGATTCTCACCTCCCGGAGTCTTTTTGGATGCTTGAAGCTATTTATTCGCAATAAAGTGATATTTTTCTATAGTTTGACGCCATAATTGGGAAAGTGTCACTTTAATTATAAAGCGCAAGCTGTATTATTCTTTAGGGTTTGACTTGCAAAGGGAAAGGAGTTATAAGGAGATGAAAACCTAATTGATATCATCTTTGATCATTTTGAAACTTGCGAATTTGGGAATTGCTC
The DNA here is from genome assembly GCF_030272615.1 of Cryptomeria japonica. Taxonomy (NCBI): domain Eukaryota; kingdom Viridiplantae; phylum Streptophyta; class Pinopsida; order Cupressales; family Cupressaceae; genus Cryptomeria; species Cryptomeria japonica. The sequence goes on along the minus strand of NC_081411.1, from coordinate 108,646,442 downwards.
TGGAAGAGTGATTTTGGTCTGGGACGCAAACCCCAGGTTTGAGCTTGCTGGGACGTAGCCCTTAGCAGGAGTTGACAGTGGATTTATCAAGGATTGCACAGAGATTGTCAGAGGTAGAAGACACATCTTCTTGGCTTGAAGATTCAACGTGCATATTTGGGGTTTCAACAGGGTGGCTGGTCTATTTCAGTTGGCATGTGATTTGCAATAGCTTCCATGCCTCCTTTGCAACCACACCTTGTTTGTATGTTGGCTTTAAGGGTTGTATTCAGCTTATTTGGTCTTCCTTGTTCGTTGCCAGTAATATTCCTCCATCTGGCATCAATCTAGATTGAGAACAGCTCCAAATAAATGTATGGATTCTTGCTGAATACAAAACTAGGTTATTTGCCTGGTATGATTTGCAGTATTTTCAGATTGCTCAAGTGTTCTTACATATGAACATTGTTTATTGTTTTATTTCACAGTTGTTGCTATTTATCAATTACTTTACTTATAACATCAAAACTCCAAAAGAAACAATCCCTTTCTGCAACTTTTGTCTATTCTATAAGATCACCGGAAAATTACAAAAAATATAGTATGTTTAATTAAGAATTTACAGCAGCAACAGCAAAAGGATCCATTTGGGATCTTTCACAATTTTCACATAAGGGAAATATTACAAGAGAATTGTCATGGAGAATTTTGAGTTAGCTTGGAGTTTGTCTGCAAAAGATAGACCTTTGTTTTAGAAGCTAGAATGGAAAGAAATGATATGGATACTGTGAGTGAAATATTATTTTTGGAGCTAGAAATCTTCAAAATATTTAAGCCGAGGATGGAAGAAACCTTCAAGCACGAGATTGTACATAAAAGTTCATCATATAAATACACAACTGAAAGGTAAATTTTGCAAACCTTCAACCCTTGAAGACTCTCATATACTTCATAAATTAGATAAATCAGTCCCTTTGGGCCTCATACATGGTTGTATTCAATGCTGTCCCTATATATCAAATCTCAGTATTTCTCCAACCTGCTGTTGCACACCAAACTACCATAAATTTGAATGCCATCTATTTATGGGTTAGGCTGACCAAATATGCAATATCAGCAATTCTCTTACTGCAACTTGTACGGTACTATAAAATGAATGGATAGGGTTTGCAAACAAATAAATACCAGCTGTCCTCCTGTGTGTTGATCTCATCTTTTATATTTGCAAGAAATAAAATGGAATGACTCGCTTAGTAAAATAATTCTTCTTACAAATTTATTCTTTCTTGCAAACTTCAATAAATTTGTTACCAGCAATTCCTTGATCTTGTAAAAACATGACAATCTAGCTCAACTATCTTCACAAATCTTTTACAATTCAACAAAACTTACTGTAGTAAGCTGCCCTTTTTGCCTTTTTTTGTGTGTTTGTAAAGGTTTTTGAATGATAAATGAAATGCATAATAATAGAGATATTTGCAGCAAACTAATAACTTAGAAATTTGACAAAACTCAAAGATACATAAGGCTGAAAACTCCATATTTTATTTCTGATCCGAAAGTACATTTTTTCTCAAATGTAAGAGCAACTTGTTGATGTATTTTCTATGACACCTCAAACACAGAATAAAATACTAAGTATCCTATCCTCTCTTAAACAAAGAAACCTCACATGCTAAATAATATGATCAAGTGAGACAACTCTAAGGTTTACAATGCGAACAATCGATTTAATGCTTGAGATAGACTTAGTGATGTATGATGTGATCTTGCTGGTGAACACAACTGGAACGTGGGATCTATACTAGCTTAGAAAAATAAAAGATAAAAGAGATGAAGGGTTGAGAAAGTCTATGCTACTCCTAACAGTGTAAGAAATGATTGTTGTCTCAGTGCAACTAAACCAAGCTTTGCTTTGCCATGAGGAACAACTATAGAAAGATGGTGCGATCTCCTAAGGATGAGTGAATGATTGTCATATCACCTATGCACACCAACGTTATGAACAATGAAAATATAGCAATTGAAGTTAAGATTTTAATCAAGTTCGGTATAACGTTGCATTGCAACTTGCAATCAACAAATACCAAGTGGTATGAACATTAGGCTTCACCATTTATCAACAATAAAATCTTCCATTCATCTAACACATCTAAAACTATGAGAAGTAGAGACCATGCAACAAGTAATAGAATTAAAGGTAGAGAGAACTGAAGCAATAATAATTAAAGATAAAGTAATATGTGCTTTTGCTCACTTTTCATTCAAAATCATTGCATCCTTATAGGATTCCAAAATCCTATTTTATAGGAAACCTCCTATAACAACTCTACTAAATATATGAGCTGATTTAACAACTCAACTTCCTACAACCAAGTGCGTACAACCAATATACCGACCCATTAACAAACCATGTGACTAATAATAATATTAAGTTGTTTCTCAACAACTTAATATTAATATGACACTTATTTACAACACATATATCAACTTCCCCCTAAACATTTTATGCTTAATTATTTATGCATTCTATGATGCAATATTACCACCTATGTGAACACTAATTCCCAACACCCCCCCTTAGTGTGAACATGGGGTGAGAATAAATCTCAATACTTGATGACCACACACAATAGCTAACCAAACACTATAAGAGTAGGGACAGACACATCTACTCACGTCAAGCAATAGTGGAACTAGCCTCACAAACACATCTACCCATGGATCCAAGGATAGGGACAAACACATCTACCCAAAAACAAGGTCATGAACAGGTACATACACTTTTGCTCACAACAATTATGATTGGGGACAAACAGATCCAATCATAATCACCAACTCTTGTGATTGGGGACAAACACATCTAGTCATCTTGTGAATGGGAGAAAACACATCCATTCACAAAAAACCAACAATAATGATTGGGGACAAACACATCCAGCCACTTACATCATCTTGTGAATGGGGATAAAGACATCCATCCACAACTTACAAAGCTTGAGAACCCAAGTCTTTGTGGTCGCGTATGTAACCACCATTTGAGATCATTGCCTCTCTAATCACAAATGATATGAGACGGTTACCGCTGCAACTGGAAACCGATCTTGGCTTTAGTCAGTTTGGCACAAATAACTTTGTCACTGATGCAATTTCACGACCTCATCGCTAGTGACTAATGAGAGGTCGTTGAATTTCGTCCAGCCTCCTATGCCTCCAACCTCCAATAGATTTGCTTCTTAATTAGCAACTTTTTCTTTTGAGTCTCATTTCATCACTTGTGAAGAAAGAATATTCCTCCCCTCTTGATGTGAACTTCTTAGGAGTGCCGAGTACCACCGATCATGCACTCCAATTACAATTGAGATAGTTTTTATTTTTTTGACACTTTGAATTTTTGACATACATTTTTTTTATGACAATTAACGACTCATACATTGAAGAGGAAAAAATAGACCCTATTCTAAAAATAATGATACAACTTGACTTTGAGTTGCCGATGCACAAGAACTTGACCAAGCAGAGATGCGAGCCTGCAAGTTATCAATGTTGAATTTACAACTCTAGTGTACAATATGATCCTCGAGCTCGATGAATAATGGTGCAAGAACTGCTATCCAGATGGTGATCCATGCACGAGCTGATGAATACCAATCTTCCCTCAGCAAAAAAAATAGACAGCAAGATATGCCCAATCTCAAAATCTTGGTAAAAAATTTACCAAGGAAGATCATAGCCGCTGCCAAGCAATACTACACTGTGGAAGTGCCTCATATGACAAACCACCAGCATGGCCAAAGCATATATGATGGACTACAATATGATTCCGTCTTCAAATAATAACCATCTAGATTCCAAACAATGTCATCCACCAAGAAACTAAGAACGTGCCAAGAATGTAAGATTGGGATTTCAGGATTTGCTAAACAAATGATGCTATAACCTCCATAAAAATAGTGGATGCGAGTCCAACCACAAATTGAAGCACCAGCAATAGCGATGCATTAGACAATAGGAAAACCAACATAGGTAACCTCCAATCAAATAGCCCGATCACATGACAAGCATTGGGCAATCATAATGAGCCCGTAAATAATGTAGAAGTCACAAACAATATACATCTTAACCCATTAGATCAAGGCAAAAAACAAGCCAACAAAGACAACCCTGACTAATATATAAAGAGCTTGATCAATCTTAGCAAAGAGATTAACTGATCTGCTTGGAGAAACTAATCCTTGAAAGCCATGAGCTGTGTTGTGGCTATGTGAAGGTTTGATCACCAATGTGCAATCAAAATATTGAATGCCAATCTATAAGCAACATGGGATCTGGGATGATAGTTCCACCCAAGGGCATTTACAGGTTGCACTATAATGATGAATTTACCACCAGATTGCATGGCCTAGGAGGTAGAAGTATACAAGCAACAACAAATATGATTGAGCCACCAAACCAAGCACTTGTAATACACTATGATACAATGAATCGAGCCTTAACTTATGTCGACAAACAAATAGTAAACCTCGATCCATTGCATGGAGCCAGTGAACTACCCGCAAAGTGGAAACTATAAACCACAATCAATGCAACATGCACAGACCAAATAGAAGGGTTGATCTGGCTCAGACAATGATGTCGCCTCTTCAAGGATAAAGAGCCAATAAAGATAAAAATGCATTCGATCTGGTAGGAAGTCGCCAATAATGCTCTATGAGCAGTGACTCAATGAATCACGCAAGCACAAAGTGAAACCCAATCTGAACATACGATGTGGACATTCCACCAACGGCTATGGCTGAAAATACTTCTTGCTTACAATCACAGTGACATTTAGCAGAAACTAGTAGCTCTATAAGTGCGTGCAAACCCAGGTAAACTATGTTGTAGCTCAGAGATAATTTGACCACAGAGGTGGTACAACATCTTAATAGTTGAAATTGAATTCATAGCGATGGAATGTGTCTAATCCACCTAGCGAGCCCCAATCCAATGAGTCTGAATGCGCTAATCAGTGAAGCGTTGATGCAAATGCAAAAGCTAGTCTCGATTCAATGCAAATGTGTGTTTGAACCAAATGCATCTCCAAATCCATAGCTCTTATAATAGCAATTACAACTACAATAGAAAAAATCTATCCCACGTCATTCTCCCGCTCTGATACCATAATAGAATTAAAGCCAGAGAGAACTAAAGCAATAATAATTAAAAATAAAGTAGTACGTGTTCTTGCTCACTTGTCATTCAAAATCATTACATCCTTATAGGATTCCAAAATCCTATTTTATAGGAAACCTCCTATAACAACTCTACTAAATATATGAGCTGATTTAACAACTCAACTTCCTAAAACCAAGTGCATACAACCAATATACTAACCTATTAACAAACCATGTGACTAATAATAATATTAAGTTGCTTCTTAACAACTTAATATTAATATGACACTTATTTATAACACATATATCATCACCCCCCAAAACATATTATGCTTAATTATTTATGCAATCTATGATGCAATATTACCACCTATGTGAACACTAATTCCCAACAAGAAGTTGAAATAGCACACAAGATCCACCATATCTTCAATGAAAATATTAGATTTAGATCATACTGATAGCAAATAACCAAATTAACACAATGGACACACAAAACACAAGAGTACCCTGGGAAAACCTCCCTCTTGGAGGTGAAAAACCCAACAATGAATCTTAGTTTATATTAGACAGTAAGCAATTCGAGTCTTTACAACTTTGCTTCAACACTCGAAGCAGCATATAAATCAGAACAACAGGATGATAATTCTGAACTAGGGCACAAATAGTAGCATGATAAACTTATCTGCAATATCAAGGAAGGCAACTTGCTGTCATACAGATCAATCGCTGACTAGGAATGTGATTCGCTTCCCCTGAGTTAATTCACTGTCTATGGAAATGCATCGCTGCAACAAGGGTATAGTTCGCTGTGTAGATGTGGCTAAAATCGCATTGCTACGACTCCATCCGGCCAACGCAGAATAGAATGTACTCGTTGAGTATCCTATCCTTTCTTGAGATAAGGAAATCCCTAATGCTGTTTCAATTGATCAATGGGGGTGACCTCAAGGTTTCAATTGTCAGGTCTTGATTGCAGGATTACTCAGTGATTGATGTGATTTGTTGGGATCACAAGGGGTCTTACGATTTTGCAACAAGCTGGTTTGCTGCGATTCTCAGACTACGAAATAAAATCAAAAGGGAAGGGTTTAGGAGACCTAAGGACAAGGATGATAACAGTTGATGTAGCGGGTAGACAAATTTCGATAAACCAGTTCTTGTTTCGCTAGAGACACCCTCACAACTAGACAAGAACGGTGCAAGCTCCAAGGGATGAAGGATTTTTAGATCAGAGACACTTGTTTTAGGCACCCAATTCTGGCGCAACCTAAAACGAACACCTGCAGTTGAACTAAGCATAGTTTGGGTTGAGACTTACCATGCACAATGACCTACAATCAACAGACCCCCAATGGTATGAACCAGAAATGCATCAAATACCCCTCTACACTTCACCATTAAAATCCCTGCACTCTAAAATTAGCCAGCTGAAAGAAACCATGCAAACAGACTAAAACAAAGACAACAAACACCATATTTCAATGTTCATATATTTGCTTCAGCTACCATTACAACAATTTCTGCAGCATCTCTATACTATGCCTAAAATTTAACCTATTCTAACTTCTAAAATCTAACTACAAAATTCTAACTAGAGTCTAACCCTTTACAATGAGAGGCATCCTTCCTTTTATAGATTTTACAAGATGAATCGATGGGCAAGATTGACTGCATCCAAGGGCTGCAACCTGCCATCATGCCCATTAAACTCTTAGTCATCCACCCAACCACTATCTCAACTACCTACTATTGTTTGGCTTCAATTTGGGTCTATTCGGTAGTTGGACATAACTGACCTGTGTCCCCTTTGTTTTAAAATATCTTGAGTGGGGCCCACAGGCAGTTTTACATTAAAACAATTTCAGTTTTCCAAACTGAATTTCTAGAATTAAATCCAGCTGTGTATTTCTCAAGAATGCATATTTGGAGTGCTTCTACGTGTTCTTTGGTCTTTGGTCTCGGTGATGGACCTCAACTCTATGATCTGATGGGGCGCTTCTCTGTGCTTCGTTCCAATCTTGCGCTCCAAGATTTCTTCTTCTTCAGCTTCCAGCTTTGCTTGCGATCCTTCCTCGATTTGTGTTTCAGGCTTTCTCTTGGTTCTTCTTGACAATGCCTTCGGCCTGCGAACAATTAATTTCACAATTAATCAATCAATTTGAAAAATTAATTAAATTAATTGGACAAACATTTAAATTTTAAACGATGTCGGGTTTCGTCTCAATTGAGTTCGGGCTTGATAAGCTCTTTGTGAGATGCATCTTTAAATGTCGTCTTTCTCTTCGAACGTGAAATCCTGATTCTTCGTCTTGATTCATTCTCCAAATTAGACAAAATTCAGGTCTGAGATGTGAACTGCGAGATGTTATTTAAATTTATAAAATGTCTTCGCCTTCTCTTTTGGCTGACTACTCCATTTTAATACCACCCTTCAATTTTGGCAAATTTAACCTCTCTGCGCGATTTTATCTGGTAGGTGAATGATTCATTTCAAATCGCAATGGCCCCCTTGTGGATTTCGGCCTATTTGACTAGAATGTGAAATGATCTTAAGTTTTACAAAAACTTCGAACTGTTTGCACAAAATGTGCGATTTTGGGAGATTTGACTTTCACTTCCTTTCGGCCAAAAGAAACTGAATGTGCGATTTCTTGATTTCGGGTCCTAAGAAGATTTCGGCCTCTTAGATGAATATGTGAGCCTTTAGTTTGTGTTTCGGCCTAAAATGGGAAATGGTGTGATCTTGTTGTTTTGGTGATTTTCGGGCAAGTGCTTATTTTGCGAGTTGGAATTCCTTAGTCTTTTCGGTAGATTAGAAGACTTTGACGTGATTCTCGCTTTGGATGCTTTCTTTGCTATTTCGGCCTCTTCTCATATTTCGGCTTGTTAAGCCGATTTTTTATGTTTTAATGGATTTCGGCCTAGAAGGCCACTTTGAACTTCTAACATTTCGGCCTAAAAGCATACTTTTCATGATTGTGAGGATTTTCGGCCTTAAAGGCCATTCTACGAGATTTAAACCTTTTATTTCACTTCGGTGTGAATGCTCATTTTCGCAATCTAGGGCTTAATACATTTCACATTTTCGGGCACATCGAGTGTTCCGTGCGATTTTCATTTTGCATTAAAACTTTCAAGCTACCAAGCCAAAATGAGAGGCATGATTTAGGAGTTTATATTTTCGGCTTAGAGAGGAGTTTTGGGAGAAATGGCAAACTTTAAGTTTTCGGGCCAAAAGGAGATTTAGCAAGTTTTGTCTCATTTCGGCCTGAGAGGCCGATTTGAGAGTTTTGAAGCAGTTTTTACATTTCGCGTTTTGACGCCTAACTCAAAAACTTGCGCATTCTCATTAGAATGCGAGATCGACTCCAAGATCGACCATTCAATAGAGAATGCGCGCGACTTTTACTTCGTCCCACTCTTTTCATTGTTTTTGGCCTATGAGGCTTTAGGCGATTTGGTGATGTCTTTGTGTTTTTTTCGGCATGATGAGGACTTTTGAAAGCCAACTTCGGCTTGTGAAGGAGACGCGATTTTAGGGAATTTGGGTAGAACTGGCGACTTTGGTTGCCTTAAAAAATTTGGATTAAAGGCCGAAATTGTGAGCTTGTTTCAAATTTCGGCTCAAGAGACCGATCTGAGAGTTTTGAAACTTGGGGCATTTTGGAGGATTTGAGAGGAATGTATGTGAGCTTGCCTTGGATGATTTCAGATGCTCTCCTCTATAAACCAAAACTCGAGAGCTTAAATGAGAATGAGCAACCTCTTACTCGACCATTCTGTTTTGCGAATTCGGGATTTCAAAGTGTAAATTGTGCGACCTCTACTTGAATATCTTCCCCTCATGCAGGTAGACCAAAGACAAAATCGGGGTCCCCTATGAAGCAAAGGGGCAAGGTGTGCATAATGCACAACACGCTGCACTTGAAAGGATAATTCACTAATAATTTGTTGATGGAATTCGCTAATCTTAGGAAGTGTTAATTCGCTGATTGAATGATTGTGTGTTTGATGCATGGATGACCTTTGTATATATATGAGCTTTGGCCACCTTATTCTCCTTAGGTCGGCTTTACAAGATGAACCAATAATAATAATGTGCTCTAAGATTGCCGCCCAATATAGGGTCAAACCAATAAGCATTTACAAGTTGCATTGTTTGATATAGGGTCAGACCAATTTACAAGTTACATTAAAGGTCAGCTCTATTTACAATCACAAGGTACATTTTTATTTGCACATTAATGTGACTAAGGCCGATAGGCCAATTAGTCACCCATAGGATAGGTTGGCCCTAGAAGGAATCCGATCTAGCTACAAACATCAACAAAAAATAGTATGTTTATTACAACAAGCCTTGGCAACAATCTCCTTTCCTCCTACTCTACTCTACTTCCAATCTCTTCGGCCACTAACTATTAACTATTAACCTTTTCAAATGAGAGAACTGAGCCTTATATAGAGGTCTCAATACAATTCAATGGCTCAAATTGATTCGAGATTGACGACCGAGATTACATGATAAAACCCTAATTAGGGTTAGTTAAAATTGACTCCATTCAAACAATGAAATAATTACATCTTGATGGACATGTCCTTCCTTGAATGATGACCAATAAAAAAATAGGTTAGGTATGTGTTGTGCGAATCGCACACCCATCCCCGTCTTGGACAGGGACCCCCAGTTTGTGCCTTTCTGTCTTTGCGGAAGAGGAAGGGGATATGAAGGGTCAAGTTGGTGAGTGATGGAGTCTGGAATGTCATCTTGATCTTCAAATGCCCTGAAATTTGGCTAAGTCTGAAATGTCCTGATCCTGAAATTTGGCTAAGTCTAGAATGTCCTGATCCTGAAATTTGACTAAGTCTGGAAAACTAAGGAATCCTCCAAAAACTAGAATTTGCAATATAACTCCTGGAGGTCTGAAACCACTCTCAAACATCCTGACAGTATATATGGAATATAACTTAAAGTATAGGACTCATACTTAAATGTTATATTCCATAAAATGATCCTTCGGCGAGATCTTGACAAACACGCCCAAGTGCCCAAGCTCGCACTTCTTGAGGAAAACGTTTAAAATCGCTAAAATGCCCAATTTCGGACCTTGGGGCAAAAACTGAAAAATGTGAAATGTTGCAAAAAGACCCTTTAGGTCCGAATTTCACTTAAAATGCCCAATTTCGGACCCTGGGGCCGAAATTCAAACTTTTCTAAATTTAAAAAGGTGGTTTAGGTCCGAATTTCACTTAAATGCCCAATTTCGGACCCTGGGGCCGAAATTCAAAGTTGTGCAAATTTGCAAAAGGTGGGCTTAGGTCCGAAAATGCATCCAAGTTTGCTAAAATTCAAAAAACTCCGAAATTTGCAAAACGTGTTTATAGGTCCGAAGTTTTACGAAAGGCATTTAGGTCCGAAAACTTTTCTGACTTGCAAAAAACGCTAAATGCTTCGAAATTTGCAAAACTCGCCAAAAGGTTCGAAAATGATAAAGTTGCAAAAAAGTTCAAACACTTCGAATTTTGCAAAAGATAGGTTTAGGTCCGAAAATGCTTAAAAGGTTTGTAAGAAACCCCAAGAGCTCCAAATTTCGCCAAAAACATCAATTTCGGACCATGGGGCTGAAATTTAATATTTGGAAGAGTTGCAAAAACCCCCAAATGGTCCGAAATTTCACTTAAAACGCCAATTTTGGACCCTAGGGGCTAAATTGGAGAATATGATGAAATTACAAAAGCGATGGAGGTCCAAAGTTTTTTAAAAAAAAAAAAAACTTGCAAAAAGGCGTTCAAAGTCCGAAATTCGTTGAGTTTGCAAAAATAGGGCTAAGCATCCGAAAATTACAAAAAACGTCTATATGGTCCGAAAATCACCCTTCAGCTGGAATAAACTCCCCATGCTCTGAAAATATCTCCAGTTCGCGAAAACGCAGAGTTCGTAATTTAGAAGATGGAAACATGAAGTTTAAAGTTTGCAACCCCCCCGCCCCCCCCCCCCCCAAATTCTTCGAAATTCACCAGTAAAGGGCATAAGTGTTAGAATTTTAAAATTTGTAGAAGCTCTTCAAACCTCCAAAATCGTGCTATAAGAAGTTTTCAAAACGCCCAAGACTCCAAAGGTAAAATCACGTAGAAGTAAATCGCCCAAACACCATCAAGACCCAGGATTAGATTTCACATTCGAAGAGAAAAGAGAAGCATTTTCAAGATACATCTCACAAAGAGCTTCTCAAGCAAGACATCGTAATTAAATTTAATATTTGTTAAATTAATTAATTAATTTTTCAAATTGATTTATTGAAGTGAAATTGGTTGATTGATCGCAAGACGTCATCGAAGAACCAGGAGAAGGCCTCAAACGCAAATCAAGGAAGGATCGCAATCCAAGGCCAAGCGCTGGAAGCTGGAGGATAAAGATGCAATGCAGGATCAAAGCGATGAAGCATTGGGAAGCATGCCACAACCTGAACCACAGAGTTGAAGTCCACCAGCATGATTGAAGACAAAAAGCAAAAGAACACTCAGTCTATGCATTCTCAAGAAAGTGCACAACTGGATTTAATTCCAGGAATTCAATTTCTAAAAACTGAAACTGCTTTATTGTAAACTGCCTATGGGTCCCGCGCAAGATATTTTTGTGGATAACTATTCCCAACCACCAAGAAGACCGGATAAACCCGAATTAAAGCCAAATAGTGGTAGGTAGTTGAGATATTTGTTGGTTGGATAACTGAGAATTTAATGGGCATGGGTTAAAGCTGCCTACTTCTGGAAGGCAGATCAGGACCCTTGGATGTAGTCCATCCAGCCCTCTGATTCAAAATTGTAAAATCTATAAAAGGCAGAGGCCTTTCTTTTGTAAAGGGTTAGATGGTTAGATAATTGGAGATTGTTAGAGGGTTAGAGATTTCAGTTAGATAGTTAGATTTTAGAGTTAGAATAGGTTAGATCTTAGGCATAGCATAGAGATGTTGCAGAAATTGTTGTAATGGCAGCTGAAGCAAATATATGAACATTGAAATATGGTGTTTTTTGTCTTTGTTTTGGTCTGTTTGCATGGTTTCTTTCAGCTGGTTAATTTTAGAGTGCAGGGATTTTAATGGTGAAGTGTGGAGGGGTATTTGATGCATTTCTGGTTCATACCATTGGGGGTCTGCTGATTGTAGGTTACCGTGCATGGTTAGTCTGAACCCAAACTATGCTTATTTCAACTACAGGTGTTCGTCTTAGGCTGCGCCAGAATTGGATGCCTAAAACGGGTGTCTCCGGTCTAAAAATCCTTCATCCCTTGGAGCTTGCACCGTTTTTGTCTAGTTGTGAGGATATCTCTGGCGAAACAAGAACTGGTTTATCGAAATCCGTCTACCCACTGCATGTGCTGTTATCATCTTTGTCCTTAGGCTTCCTGAATCCTTTCCTTTTGCTCTTTATTACGTAATTCGAGAATCACAGCAGACCAGCTTGTTGCAAATCGTAAGTCCCCTTGTGTTCCCAACAAATCACATCGACCACTGAGTAATCCCGCAGTCAAGACTTGACAATCAAAACCTTGAGGTCGTTCCCATTGATCAAACAAAAAACAGCAGTAGGGATTTCCTTATCTCAAGAGAGGATAGGATACTCAGCGAGTTTATTCTATTCTGCGTTGGCTTTATGGAGTTTGCAGCAATGCGATTTTAGACCCATCAACAGTATGTGAAACAAAATTTGATGAATCGCCATGTGTCACTCACTCCCTCCTTGGATAAATCAGGTTCACTGAACTTAGACATGTTGACTTGTCATGATTTGATTGGCTTGATAATGATTAGGCGCCAACTCAACTTGCTCATCTTGTAAATCATGACAAAGTGATTGAGCAATATCTCTTGATACTCAACATTTTGTAACTGCTTGGGACTTGGAATACTTTAACTACTCCCTTGGACATTCTTCATAATGCTTGGAATCCCACTTGATGCTTTGGATTTCATCCTCATCATGACACAAATTCGCCTCTCCTTAGTGTAAGTCTTAAATGTTGCAATCACCTCATGTATGAGCATCTTGACCGAGGGGATGAATCCTTATATCGATCCTAACACTTGCCTTGTTGAGGTGTTCCTTTCTTGATGACTTTGATCTCTTGTTTTGTGAAGACCTTCATGTTGAACGTAATCTCTTTTCTTGTGGTGGAATTTCCTATTCAAGCTCCATACGTTTCCTTGCACATTGCATCGAACCCTAGGTGCAAACCCATGGTATCCAAGGATAAAACTTTAAAAGTGCTGGTAATTGAATCTGATGTCATCCTTCTTGGAAATGTGAACATTGCCTTAATTTGATGTCCTTAAGATTCCTTGTCTTTGCCTTGAGTGTGCTGATGCTGAATTCCTCCATTCGGTTCCTTGGATAGCTAGATCTTGCAATTACATTGTCGTTTTCCTCATGTTACTCTGTAATATCCCTCCACATGTATGTTTAATCCATAGCAATCAAGGATAAATGTACATTAATCAAGGGAGTCGATTAACAAAACTAACCATTCCATTGGTTAGTTACTTCGAATCAATGAAGGAGTGCGTTCTAACAAAAATACATGACTGCCTAACATTGTGTCTCCTTTCGAATATAAGTTCAAGTTCAAAACACTCAAGGAAGCTAACATCGTTGTTTTTATTATCTATTTTTATTTGTATCCCATGGGATAAGCTGTGATGTCCTTCATACGGGCAATCCACAAGCCAATACTGATCACAGCTTTAAGATATCAAGTATACAGGGAGACAATACAACCAAGGATCCATAGATGTCAGTATAACACTGGCAAGTATCGATCAAAGATCAGTGAATCAGAAAAGTATAATAACTATTATTGAAAGACTAGTCATCACGAGTGGATAAAATACCAGTGGGTACATAAACTGTTATATATCAGAGATTAATAAGGAATCGATTATAGAAAGAAGCATTTAAAATGAGGATACAACAATCACCATAATTCGTCATTAAGGAGGAAGAACTAATCAATAAAGAAGTAATTATAACTAACCACTTAATTACTAAGGGACACGATTATAAGCTTAACAAATAAATCTGTCTCTATCTCCCAATGAACACACCCGATGGAATGTATGAATATATATTAGTAATCATTTCATTGCAAAAGCCATGGAATGGTTATTATCTGAAATTCCATTTCCAGTTTAGGTGAGTGCCAAAGCAAGGAAGGTCGAAGACCCAAAAATCAGGTAAATACTCCCAGCAACCGTACATCAGAATTAACTCCAGTAAGGGGCAAGATAATATTGTCAGAACTATAATCTTCGATTACATCACTACTGCAAGATAATAGATCCGAATCAGAATGCAGTGGCTATATCATCTCAGTAATAATGTAGATCAGACGTTGCAGGGTTTAAGTGACTGTAAGGAGACAGCAGTTCGGATTGTCATAGGCAAGATCAATCATGCCTCAGTGTATATTTGTTTATCATCATCAATTTAAGGGGCCCTTGCACTTGGTGCAAATGTTCTTCAGGCCACTCAAGCATACCCTTTTATTGTACCTATCAGAAATAGCAAGTGGCACTGCTTATCATTGTGTCTTACATCAGAATAACCATATTCTCAATTGCACAAGTTTATTGTAAAAATCAGTGTAATTCTGAATTGCCCCTAAGACATTGTAATCTTAAAGGGAACATTACATAAGCTCAGTCTGAGCACGAACTTTAAGTCCAGAACCGGTTGCAGAGATTACATTTTAAATCCGACAAGGTACCCACTGAATGCAAGCAATTTACATTAAAAATCAGAAATGGCATCCTTCACAGTTATTGTGAAGCATACAAGGCCGAATGCCAAATATCGTAGCACGTCTTAAACAGATTATTTATAAGACACAGCTCGCATCACTGAAGGCATAATCTGCCATATCAGAGACAATGAAGGTACTAAGTACCGATCTGAATATGAACATTGCATAGTTCCCACAGCATATCAGAGATAGCAAGAGATTCATCTTATCGCATTAATAAGGTTTATATGCAAATCTAAATATTATATCTATTGAGTCAGCATAACAGTTACAAATCATATATTGTTTATAATATCCGCTGTGCAAGTTTGTAGAAATCCAAATATTCATATAGCAAAACATACTTATCATTTCTCCATATAAGTGATAACACTGTTATTATTCTCAGTTACAAGTTAATTGTTTAGAAAGAAGAAGTTGATAATTGAAATATTGATCCATTGTTCTAAATTCACAAGTTGTCCAAAACAGGACATTACATGCTCATTCCATGTGGCTGAGTACTCATGTTGTGATAAATAAAGATACTCATTATGCTTTCTTATGTTCATTATGTGCTTATCTAGTTCGATTCTACATGTATAATTTTGTCTACTTTACTATGCTAGTTGCTTATCCATAGAAGAAGTAAACAAGGATTAGTACCCAAATGGTATTAACTTTAAGCAATGACTATGCATTCCAAAAATAAATTTTAAAAAATCCTTAAATTCAATTTATATATTTCATATTTGTTTAGCTAGACAGTTTATACAACTTATGTCAAATGTGAATTTGTTTCTTCCTTTATTAAGTGTGCCCTAAATCTGTCTTAACAATGTTTAATGAGTAAGTTAAAAAAGTTAAAAACATGAAAAAGGTGAAATTTTTATTTCCCCTTTAGTGTTAGGCAACTTTGAAATAGTATTATACCAATCAGGGAAACATGAAACAAAGTGTTTCTAATTTTAAATATTAATCAGTTTGTGCTGGCAGAGAAGGCTTGAAAACTAGTGTAGGTGTAATAGCACCTTATAGTGCTCAAGTTAGATACTTGGAGAGTAAGATAAGGGATAAGGATGAATGGATGAACACTATTGATGTAGAGGTCAAATCGGTGGATGGGTTTCAAGGTGGGGAAAAGGACATTATCATAATTTCCACTGTTAGAACCAAGTACACTGGCTTCCTTTCTGATCGGAGACGTGCAAATGTTGCTTTAACACGTGCACGGTACTTTCTCTATCTGTCTCATTTCTTTAGGAATTGGTGTTTTGCAATCTCTTTGCTTCATTCTTCTTTTTACTTGAATTATCGCAAAGAGATTATGTCCCTTCATGGACATTAATATAAACTTATATGTCACAAATAATATGCTACTGTGTTGTCGATAAACAGATTCTGTCTTTGGATTGTTGGAAATGGGTCCATGCTTGTTAAAAGTAAATCTATATGGAAAAAGATTGCAGAGGATGCAATCAAGAGGAAGTGTTTTCTAGATCCAAATGTTGACAGCGGAATGGTGAAAGCAATAAGAAATGTGAAGGCTGAGATTGATCAACTTAAAGATCTATTCAAGAAGGATTCCATCTTGTTCAACAACACAGTTTGGAAGGTAACTTGGATGCTAAAGTCATTCAACTTCACTGCTATGAAAATATTGATATAGAATCTCTTTTTTTGTTTTCTAATGTATATAATTAATTTTTCTCATAGAAGTCCATCACTCAAACTAGTCCCATTATCTTTTAAAACCATCTTCAATATTTATATTTAAATATAAGGCCAAACTTTGTGTTTCTCTAGCTTAACTAGAAATTTCTTATGCAATATCTTGAAGGTACTGGATATATTATGTTTAACCTATAACAAACTTGAGATACCTATTGAAAATGCATGTTCATGGTGATTAAATTACATGGTTGAAAGAGTGCCGCTACATGATAGGTTTGGAAATGTATTCTTGTTATTAGTTTATTTGCAAAGCTTGACCGAACCTGCAGAAGCTTTCATGAACGGACAATTTCAAGCAAGATGGGTGCATGAGGTTAAACCTTATCTCAATTTAATCACTGGACGTTGAGTGTGGTGATACCTCCCAGATCCTTGGTTGAACCTTCACAATCAAACTAAAAAAAAATCACTGAAATGTCAACCTACCAAAGCAGACATCAATATTTTGAAAAATTTGGGGCCTTTTACTAACTGATTAATATGGGCAATACTAAGCACTATAAATCGAGGGTTCCGGCATGGTAACAATGAGTTGTAATGGATTTAATTTTGTTAAGTGAAGAAAAATATATTGCGATGTCTAGTACTTCAAGTTTTATTGTTCTTGATACATATGTTCAGAAACAACGTTACCATTTAATTCTGAACTCCTTAATCTTTGTTAAAGAGGTCTTTATAAAGAATGCCTTGATCGAATTGGAAATTATATTGCCCAAGTGATTGGTAAAAATCATGCATTTTAGTTCATAGACAAATTTCCTGTGTTTCCTTGCTGCAGAATTAGTGAAATTAGTTAGTATATTTTCTTAAATCAAGGGCTTGGCATGCCAACGAATGTGACAAGTGGAGCTTTATTGTCCCAGAAAAGAATAATTGTCTTGACTCTTTAAGAATTTTATTTTGGTTTATGGATTTCACTTGAACTAATTAAGCAGATACACAGATTTTCACCAGAAGCTTTACAATTCATTACATAGACTCTGGAAATATCACATCTTTAATGATTTAGCATAGTCAGACAATATAATGCTTCTACCTTATCCTAGATTGTGGTTATCAAATGCATGTTATCATTAGCATTCACAGATTTTTTTTTGTTCATTCATAAAAAATCACCGATCCATATTGCCACTACATTTAAAGAGATTTTTTTTTAGATAGGGTAAAAATTTACAAAGGAGCATGACTCTAGTATTTGAACATTAAAAATATGTTTCAAATTCTTACAAAGTAAATTTTACTTAAAAGATCACAACATGATATCTGCAAATTTCAGTCACAGTAGAAACCCTTCTCTGTATCACCAGTAACTGGCTTATATTTATCAGCATCAACCCCTTAACAATTTTCCACATTAGCAAGACCAAGTCCCTGTGTCATTTTCTCTAGTCCCTCTGCAATTTCACCAACATTAGGCTGGATCTTTTTCTGGAGTTCATCAATTCTATTCCTGATCTATGTGACAGCATCTATCATTTTATGAACTCCATTTTCATCTGTACATTCAATAAAGTATGGATACTGTTGATGTGTTTTGTAGGACACTTCGAACACAGAATAAAATAGCAATTTTTCTATCCTCTCTTGAACAAAGAAACCTTATATGCTAAATAATGTAATCAAATAAGGAAACTCCAAGGTTTACAATGCAAACAATCGACTTTATATTCTGGATAGACTCAGTGATTCTGATGTGATAATGCTGGTAATCACAAAGGGACTTATGTTTATGAATCGTATATGGAATGTGGACTCTAACTTAAAACTCAATTAGAAAATAAAAGACAAAAAGATGAAGGGTTGAGAAATCTAATCTAAAACTAAGGACAATGATGATAAAGGATAGTGCTTAGATAGATGGATTCCATAATCAAGCCTTGCTTTGCCATGAGGAAACAATTACACAAAACTGATGCAATGTCCAAAGTTAATAAATGATTTTCACATTGCAAACATCCATTCAAATAACAAATGCTGGCGCAATCCAAATGAACATCCACAATCAAACTATTGCTCAATGAGGTTCAGACTAACCAAACACTGCACCTTGCAATCAACAAATTACAAATGGTATGAACACCAAGGAATTCACCACATATCGTCACATTTCCCCATTATAATCAATGAACTTTAACTAAATTTGAGAAGTAACAAGAAACCACGCAACAAGTTGAAATAAGACAAAATCCACCATATCTTCAATGAAAATAGTATGTTTATTCCATCAAGTCTTGGCAACAATTTCTTCTCCTCGTACTCTACTCTACTTGATAACTATCTATTAAGAGTATTAATCTTTATATATGGGAAGTAAATGTCTTATATAGACATCCCAATTACAATTCAAAGGCTAGAATTAATTTAAGATCAATGTCTGAGATTACATGATGAAACCCTTATTAAGGTTAGTTACAACTAACTCTTCTCGGCCAATGAGAAAATTACATTGCTTAGGACACATGTCCCTCTTTGAATGCGGACCAATGAAAAATGAGGTTAGGTACATGGAACTTAGTGCCCTCCATGTGTAGTTTTTGATGAGTCAGGTACATTGAACTTGGACATGTTGACTTGGAATCATTGGATTGGTCGATGATGATCGAGCACCACCTTAGTGTAGAGATCTCTTGATACTCAACATGTCCAAGCTTGACTGATTTGATGGTTCATATTCCTCAATTGCATCATTCTGATCAAGTCTCCAACCTTGATTAACTTTTCTAAAACTATCTTCTTTCCTTGATCAATTTTTTTTTTTTGATCTTCTTGTTCGGGAAGTCGCCTTCTTGTGATGAAATTCAACTCCTTAGATGTTCTTGATCCTGAGCTACTCAATGTGGAACATTTCCTTGCCTTGGAATGTGGACCTTGACTTAATGTTGTGGAATCCTTATGTTCACTTTGGTCTTGAAAATACTTGTTTTCCTTGATGTAGAGAAATCTCACTGATATCTTGAATGTCTCTGATTTTGACCTTGAGATCTCAAGATTGTTGTAACATTTTCCTTTGCAGGGCAATGCTGTCTCGTCTATATTGCATCTTCTTGTTGTATGGTGTTTGCCATGCAGTAAAGTCTTCATCTTACTTGGGTCTTGGATCTTGACTTTGATCTCCACTTTTGCATGTTGTCATCTTGATTTCTTCATCCTAAATTGTGAAGTGTTTCTCTCTCATTCTGTGAAGGCCTCCTTGGAGTAGCTCCTCTTCCACCTTCATTGCCATCTTTTATCTTTGCCTTGTTGAATCTTCCACCACTGGCCCTTTTCATGATTTAATTCCCCATGTGAAGTGTCTCTTCTTCATGCATCATTCTTTGCATCCATCATTCCTCACGCTCCCTTGCAATTTTTCCACATTTTGAACTTGATTCCATACTATCATTTGCTTGCAATGTTCCCAGAAAAGAACACATTAAGAAAAATTATAATAATTCAAATCTGGAAATTGCACTTAAAATTGCTTGTCTTTGCACTTGAAATCTGGAAATTTGCTTTAATATCTGGAAATGATTGGTATTAATCAGAAATTGCTAATGAATGAAATAAAATCTGCTGTGATTTTTACAACAGTTTTGGTCTTTCTCCTTTGATCTCCCTTGTTTCAATGTCTTTTGCTCTCTTTTGCAAACTGTAGGTGAAGTGAATGGTGTTTGAGTTGTGAAAATAATTTTCACATTAACTCCTCATCACATGGCATCTTCCTTACTTGAATTGATCTTTCAAAACCTTAATGTCGCTGATGATGATCAGAAACTATTGATGAAAGCAATCAATTTCTGATCTTTATTTCGAATCACCTCTGCCCTTAATACCTCAATCTACTCCTTGAATTCACAGGTCTGCTCCTTGAGTATTTGCTCTGCATTGAATTGCAAATGAAATTTTATCCCTCCTTGTAGGATTCAAATGACCTAATTTGGGCCGACATAGGCATTGTTTTTTCAATTTGAAATTTAAATTCCTTTTACATGGGCTGACTTAGGTGTTTAATCTCTCTTGAGTGGGTTTTAGAATGCTTGATGGGCACTTCAAGACACAATTAAGCGGTATTGAAGGACAAGTCTGGGTGGTAATTACATGTTGCCTGGGACTGATTCAAGTCGGCTATATGTATTTAGTTTGTTCTCCTTTCCCTAGGCCAGCCAGCACACAATATTGCTTGGGTGCCTACAAATATAGGCCAAGATCTCTCCTCCAAACACAATTTCAAACATGATCATTCCTAGTTCTGCTCTGTAAGTGCAAATCAGGTCTGACCTAGTGATTTTCTGAGTTTTAGATCTGATTCTGTAAGGTGGGTTTGGAGGACATTCAAGGACAACTTAAGGCAGATTCTAGGTGGACTTAAGCACTGAGTTGAGTGCATTTGAGGGGTGCAAAAGGATTGATCAAGGCAGATCTGAGATGTCCTTAAAAACAAGCCCTTTCCTAGGCGGGTTTAGCAAGTGTGTAAGGACAAGGACTCAAGGTGGTAATTAGGGGTGTGAAAGGACAAATGTTGAGAAAGGCTACTCAATGTGAATGGACAAATCAAAGTGCAATTCCTTGATGAGGAAGGACAAAGTCACTAATGCTGGGCGCTAATTCACTAATGTCCATCGCCCGATTATACGCATCGGTGTATGATGACGGAGGTATCACTTTCATTTTCTTTCTCAGCGAAGGGACCAATCCATCAATGAACCACCTTTTCTTCAACCTGTCAGCTGGCTGGTTCTCCATCTTACTTAGCAACTCCTTGAGCTTAGGATTGTATGCCCCATACGTTCTCACACTTCCCTTGTTTGGTATTATAAATTTCAGCCACAATTTCATTATCGTCCCTTAGGAGTTTAAATTTCTCCTAGAATGCCTTCTTCATGCTATCCCATGATTTTGTGTGTTTATCTTCCAACTCTGAAAACCAATCAATGGCTATTCTCCGTAACATTGCAGGAAATGCCCTCAACCAGTAGTATTTACCTAACTGACCGCTTGCCAACAAAATGGTTTCGCATGTCTTGTAGTGCCTCATAGCATCGTCTAAACCGTTCCCTGTGAACTTTGGCAGTTTCTACCGATCCACATTCGGACTCACTAGAGGAGCCACTATCTTCCTCGCTTACCTTTTCCCTTGTGTGACGAACCTAGGTGGACTGTTTCGACCGCTACATTTCGGTGCTTTCCCTGCACTCTCGGTCATGCGTGCATCCTCTACATGTCCACCTCCAGTGTCCCAACACTCTAGGTAGTTCTAAGTTTTGACTCATTCCTGTGCTCCCTCCATTTGGGGGTCTATGGTTTAGATCCTCAAACTCTTGTTTCCCCTAAGATAGATAGACGACGAAATATGTCTATGAGTTCATGATTTCTCTCTTCATACTCCTCATCAGATGTTGATTGTACAAACAGATTGTCTAATTGTCTAACTGGATTTTCTCCAAATGTTTCTCATAATCTTCTTCTTTGTCCTCTTTGTTCTACGATTCTTAGAGATTGCCTGATCGCTTGGTCTTCACCACCCTACGGCCTCTTATCGCCGTGATTGTGATCTAAAGGCATGAATCACTCAAATTTGACCTGATTTCTTTTAAGGCAACAATGTCAATTGTTTACTGCTATATCTGATATATTAAATACAAGAAGTAACAATAAAGATGACAATGCATACCAGATACATGAGTAAAATATATCTATATTTGCACATGAAATTATTATAGAGAAGAAGACTAGAGATGTTAAGCCAAGGATTACAATTGATCTGACTTTATCCTCCTACCTTCCTTGATGTGCACAATATATTCAAAGGACCTGATGGCTGCCAAGAGGAACACAACCATCAATCAACCAATGCCTATATATAGCATCTCAAACATAGAATAAAATACCATGTATTCTATCCTCTCTTGAACAAAGAAGCCTCATGCTAAACATTGTGATCAAATGAGATGACTCCAAGGTTCACAACGCGAACAATTGACTTTATGTCTGGGATAGATTCAGTGAATATGATGTGATCTTGTTGGAATCACAAAGGGACTTGCGTTTATGAACTCCATTGGAACGTAGAATCTTATTCACCTCACTTGGAAAATAAAAGATAAAAGGGATAAAGGGTTAGAAATCTAATCTAATCCTAAGAACAATGATGACAATGGATGATATTTAGATAGACAAATTCCCTCAAATTAAGCTTTACTTCGTCATGATGACAACAACTACACAAACTTGATGCAATCTTCTAAGGAAATGGAAGATTTTCACACTGCAAATACATATCCAAATATCCAATGTTAGTGCAACTTGAACAATCATCCACAATCGAACTTAGCACAATTACGAGGTTCAAACTAACTTTACACTGTAGCTTAGAGTCAGCAAACCACAAAAAGTATGAACCAAGGATATCATTCCAATATCTTCATAAGCACCTGCCATGATCAATGGACTCTAATTAATCTTGAGAAGTAACAAGGAACACAACACAACACAACACACACATCCGCTTGGTACCATAACTTCCATGAAAGTATTGAATTTATCTCAACATAAATTGTCAACAATTTGAAGTTTCCTCCTCTTTTATTACTACTTCTAACTGCTAGCTATTAACTATTGTCTATTCTCTGACTATTAACTATTGACCTTTACAAATGAGAGATTTGAACCTAATCTAGAGGTCTCAATTATAATTCAAAGGCTTAGATTGATTCAAGATCAATGGTCGAGATTACAAGATAAAACCCTAATTAGGGTTAATCACAACTAACTCCATCCGCCCAATGAGAAAATTGCATCTTGATGGCTACATGTCCTTCCTTAAATTCTAACCAATAAGAATTGAGGTTAGGTATGTTAAACAATATTTGATAAATCGCCATGTGTCACCTGCTCCTTCATGAGATGAATTAGGTTCAATAAACTTGGATGAGTTGATGTGGCAGAACTTGATAGGTTGATAATGACTAGGTGCCAACTCAGCTTGTTCTTCTTGTAGATCATCACAAATGAAGTGTTCATGTTGGGATGATATCTCTTGATACCCAACATTTTCAAGCCGTGTGATGGTGATGAGACATATTCCCAAGTTGTATCATCGTTGTGACCAAATCCTTAACTTTGATTAACTCTTCTGGACCTATCTGCTTGATGACATTTTACTTTCCATTTTCTTGTTTGGGAATTTTCCTTCTCTTGTGATGCATTTCCATCCTCATGTTTGGGAATTTCGCCCTTGTTCTTTCATAGATGATGTTTTATCCTTGTTCATCTTACCTCCTCCTAACAATCCTTGGTCTTGAAATGTGGAACATGTTCTTGGTATGAGTGAACTCCTTATATTGACCGTGATTCTTGCATTAATCCTCACCTTGGACTTGGAACACTTCCCCAACTTGGTGAAATTCCTCTTGACGTAGGAGTATCTCCTTGTACTAGCTTAGGATCCTGGATTTTTGAAGGAAATTCAAGATAATTGCAACATCATTTTTTGTAGAGTTAAAATTGTGAAATGTATATGTTGATCTCCTCCATTTCTTGAAGTTGTGATGTTGTTCTTTGATGTAACTAGTTCTTCCATTTTGCGGATTTGCCTTGGAATGTAGACCTCCATCCTTGTGTGATTTCTTAGTGATGTCCTCTCCTTGTGAATGTCTTGAACCTTTGAGTTTGTAATAATCTCCTTGTATGATAATGTTGCCTTGATCCTGAAAAGATCAAACCACAAATCACTAATTTTGTACATATAAAAATATATTAACCCTCAATTCAAATGCAAGTGAATTAAAATAAACATATCTTGAGCGCATTTTCATGATGAATAGGGACTATGCAAGGAAGGGCGCATTCTAGATAGTGTCAAGGACTAAGATTCAAGCTAGACGCAAATCCATAATGGTCAGGAACAAAGCATCAAGTCCAAGGCAGGTTTGAGACATCCCAAGGGACAAAATCATTTGGGCGTGAATTAGATGTGTCTAGGGGCAAATGTCAAAGCAGGGTGCGAATTCACAGTGCACAAGGACAAAATCACTGAGGTGCAAATTCATGGTACACAAGGACAAGAGTGCTGGGTGCATCTCCTTGGTAAGGAGGGATAAATAAGTTAAAGGCGCATTTACAGGGTAGTCAGGGACAAGGATTAATAGAATGCAGGGCGCATATGGGATAGTCTTGAGGACAAGAAACAATGTAAGGGAACAATGCAAAAGATGGGTGCAAATTCCACGTGTTCAGGGACTAAAGACAACTCATTTAAGGGCGCAATCTAGATGTGGGCCTACAAGGCAATCTACAAAGTGACTAACATGCAGTTTCAATTAATGTATTGTCAGGAAGCTGTCTTACCAATGGGGTATTTGGCGCCAAGTATACCAATAGCAGCAGAAAATCAACTCGGAAATTAGTGAAAATTAATGGATTTAGACAAGCTTGATTAGAGAAGGAATATGGCACAATAGCCAATTGAAGTTATGTGGAGAACAAAAATTTGGCACCATAAGAATGAACTTTGAGCCCTGTGTCTTGGAGATTATGTTTATCGCGATTGTGTAATAAAACCGAGAAAGTTTACACTAACACAGGCAGGCTCATGCAAAAATCAAAATTTACAAAATCACTGATAACAGGCCAGTCAGATTATAAACCTCTGACAAGACAATATGCAGAGATGAAGCGAATGGGTTAATGCCCTTTTGAAACAAAAAAATTCTAATTCACTTTAACAGATTTTTTAATCTTGTCTTCCTTTTTCCCAAACTCACAATCCCCTGCAAACATGCTCTTTCAAACAGAATGACGAATTCTGCTGCATACATGTTTATCAACAATGTCTAATCCAACCGATAATGTTTATCAACAAAATGATAAATTCTGCTGTATAATTGGGAAAAGACACTTCCATGGAAACTGAATGCAGCAGTTGCACATACCACCTAACTACTTTGATAAACTTAGCTTTTTATATATTGCTTACTCAATGAATCGATAAAAAGCACTGTTTTAATTCTAATTCCAATATTAGAATTGCATGTTTTTACTGCTCTACTTTCCTATGGTTTCTCCTATGATCATTTATTTTCTCCATTTATTATTATAATGGCTCTCGGATGCATTTTTCAGAAGTGTTTTGCTTGAATCTGTGCATTCTGTCCATATTAATTTCTTTCATTTGTATTTTGTCAGGTTACATTCAACATCGAGTTTAAAGAATCATTTAGCAACTTGAAGGGTGTAAAAGAGCGAAAGCAAATAACCAACACAATACTAAAATTGGCAAATGGTTGGCGAGAAACTGGTAAACATGCTGGTTCTTCACAGAAAAGTCTTATAAATGTATATGCAACCGCAGGAACACATTTAGTGTGGACAACTGATGTTGAACGAGAAGATGAAGTATTCCAAGTACTAAAAATATGGAATGTTCTTACCCGTCAAGAAGTTCCTGGCCTCATACAACGCTTGGAAAATATTTTCTCGACATATACTCCAGGGTACAATGAGCGGTGCAAAGCAAAGCTTTCGGACAAGTATGTTGTATTCTCCTATTGAATGAATCTTTATATTTATTTATTCATTTTATTGAAGAAAAAAGACTGGTTACAACAACATTCTCTGAGAGTTTAGGGTTCCCCCTGCATAGTTATCTGTACATATATTTCATTTGCAGTTATAATGTTAAGTTTGCTTTCATTTGTTTATTTGATTTCAGAATTCAAGATGTATATTTGATTGTATTTATTAATTAATTGAAATTTAAAATATAACATGATTCTGAATATTAAAAAGATTAATAAAAAATCAAAATGTATAACCTGAATGTTAAATAGGCATTGCAGAACTCTTCTTGTCCCAATGATTCACTATTGTAACAGTTTTATTTTCAATCCCACTGACTTATTCTTGATTGTTCAGACATAAAGATGATTATTTTCTTTCTTTCTTAATTATGCTGAATAGTGGTTTCTGTGATAACCCTTGAAATAAATGCTAGTTGCAAGATTATGAAAATATGCACTATTTATTCGTGTTTTCAAATATTATTTTAAATGAAATTAAAAGATGAAATGCCTGTAGCTCGTCTTTATTACCATAAGAAGCGATAAAGTGATATGAGCTCACTTATCATATTTGTTCTATTTATTTTCATCTCCTGATCTGATGAATATCTTGTTCCAGGGATAGAAAAACAGTTCTACCAAGGCGATGGGAGGAGGATCCTGGGTTTGTTTGGTATAGGCCTGTACATAAATCAGAAATGCCCAAGACTCGACGTCGGAAAGCTTCTAAAAAAGAAACCACTTCGTCGAAAATTGGCACAATCGAAGAAAGTTTCTCGCAAATGAAATTATAAAAAGTCTTTAATATATTTCTTCTTTCAACTTTCAGATTCATTCTGGGTTGTTGGAAGAGTCAATTTTTCAACAGAACTTCAAATAACAAGGGCTGCAAGGCAGCGAGTTCCTGCCAAGGCTGGAAGAACAATTTTGATTTTTTTTTTAATTTGTTTGTGAACATGTAAATTACCAGTTGACATAAAAGTAGAAAGAAAAAAAAAGAAAACAAAAATGTTTTTTAAAATATTATAGAAGAGGCCTATAAATCATGCACTCAAATGGCAGCTCCTTTAATGTAGCATGTATATCAATTTTTGCAGCTAAAATGAACTGCAGATATTCTCCAGCCAAATGCCACAAATAGCATTGCCGACTAGAATAGAAACACTCCAACTTTTACAAATATTAACCATTCTTAACTAAATGAAAGCTGCACTTCAATGTTTTAATCTATGTTTATGATTATAACAACAATGCCATTGTCTACTGACCTAAAATCTATTCCACATAAATATATGCAAATAAAATTAATGATCTATTCTACATAAACGTATGCAAATAACATTCATGTCCCTTAATATGTTAATACACAAGATTTGATTCTACTTTTGCAAATGTCTGGGTAATAAGACAAAGATACTAGAATTAATAAAGCAAAAAACCATTACACATGGTGCTGCAACATCAGGTTACTTAGTCAAACACATAATGGCACAACATCATTACACTAAATTTGAACTAACGTGTTAATGGACTTGCAAGAAGCAAATAACATCAACATCAATCAATGCTCAATTATTTTTCAGTTTTATTCTGTATTAGCTGGGAAAACCTTCACCCATACCCATACCATTATAACCTGTAAATCACTATTTATAAAAATTGAAATTACTTTCTTATGTACACCAACGAACCATTGCCTTACAATTTTCAAAGAGGGAAAAAAAATAATCTAAACAAGAAACACAATTTATTTATTTTTAAATAGAATGAGATCATTTTTTGTAAATGGGATCCAGCTTCTGAAAAATTAAATTTTCGACCTGACCTACAACTTGAAAGTCATGTTTATGTCACTATAAAATAGTGACTTTAGACATATTTTTGATGACTTTTTAACAAAGATTTTTTTTTTTTTTCATTAAAATTTTGTGAGAAAATAAATTAAATGGCATCAATCTACACACCATTTTTCTCAATTTAAAAAAAAAAATTAAAAAATGTTAAGCTTAGGTCTACTTATTATTGCCATACATGAGGATATTTCAAAACAACAATTATGACTAAACAAATAAAAATTATTAAATTACAAAAAGATAAGATAATTAATCTTTAGTGCCTTACAAATCTTTTTGCAAAAGAATTTAGGAAAATATTATGTCAAAATATGCTTGTTGGACATAAGCATGTTATGGTCATAAAAAGTAACTTTTAAATAATATTTTTTTGACATGTTTATTGAAAATCAAATTTTATCATTTGGGTATTGACAAAAAGATATATTCTTTAAATTTTTAGGTCAAATAAAACAAATTGTGAAAATTAAGAAAAACACTTTATATTTAGGAAAAAAAAAGTGAAAAGGAGAAGGTTATGATAGATGCCTTGATAAAGAAGCAATTAGTTTTGTCCCAAAGCACAAATATGTAGAAATATATTCTCGAGTATACATAATCCAAGATATTAGACACTTTTGGAAAGGAATAATGTATGGCTAACAAAAGAATTATTAGCATAATAAATATTGTGAAAACAATGCCCTTTCCAAAAATATAAGGTTTTTAAGGAAATAGAATAAAAGTATTAAATACTAAAAATAAGAATGAAAGAATATCATTAAAAAAATGCTATAATCTATAATGACTGCAAAATCAATTTCACTTACATCTAAATGTATGAAAAAATTAAACCCTAATGCTAACTAGCATGGATCGAATAAGTTAAAAAATAGGCACATAAATAGAAATATCAAACCCTAAAATAAAGCCGTATCAATGATTAACAATCATAAAAATGATAGTTTAGATTAAAAAAAAATCAAAAACTAATGCATGTCTGAAATGCCCTAAATATTTAGGAAGAATGTAGGTTTTGTAAGATTAGTTTGACTCACCGAAATAAAATAGAAAAATGACAATATGCTAATTCAGTAGAATACATAAACATATGCACACATAAATTAGCAATTAATGTCAAGCTAAAGCTAGATATATTGTTAATACAAGCATATAGTTTAAAGTTAAGGAGCCTTGGGAATTGAGAAGCGCAACTTTCATTTATAATTAGAACTTTTGAGTTGATATTGGAAAAGGATGTTAAAAGATTATCTTAGTTTAAGAATTTTTGTGTCTAGTTGGTAACTTCCAAATGCTACTTTTCTAAGTTTGGGGTTTTATTACAATTTAATTATATAATTTTTTTCATAAAAAAATTCAACAAGTTTGTTTATAAATTAATAATACAAAGTTCTAAAAATACTTGAAACTTTTTTTTCAAGAAGATTTATAATATTTATCAATAACATACATTTTTTTTTCATAGTTAAATATACAATTCATGATTGCTAAACAATTTATATTATGAATAGTACATGTAGATTAATTGAAGCCGAGTAATAGGAATGAAATTAGGAGTAAAGGTATCTTATATGATGTGTCATGAAGAATCTAATAAATTGAAGCCCAGTAATAGGAATGAAATTAATTTTCCATGAGAAAGAATAGTCCACTTAACACCTGTCATCTAAGTCATTTTAACTAAAGTGTACACTGAAAGTGGACAACATATTTTTTTTAAAGAAAATGAGTACATAAGCTTTAAAATGACCTCCTATAACCCAACCTTGAGACAACATAATTTTTGAAAGAAAATGTTTATAGAAGCTTTAAAACTACCTCCTATACCTCCCCCACAACATAATTTTTAAAAGAAATTGAGTATTGAAGCTTTAAAACAACCTCCTATTTTGTAGGTTACAATAGGCTTTCCTACCTTGTAGGGTAGGTTACACCATACTTTTTCTCCTATAGGGAGGGAGAGAATATAGGGAGGGACGGCCCAACCCCCTATCAATTATATTGTTTATTTTAGCAAATTGATTAATTAAGAGGGTTATTCCGAGGTATCAATTCTATTACTTAATTATGAGGGAGGGAATATAAGGAGGGAGGGTCCCTAACTCTATCAATTATATGGTCTATTGCTTATTCAAGCAGGTTGATTAATTAAGAGGGTTATTCCCCTATCAATTATATTACTTAACTATGAAGCTTCACTTAAAGTAAAGCTCAATTGATAACTCATAGCAAAACCCTTCAAAAAAATTATGTCTTTTAATTATTCTCTTACTTGTTTATTTTTATTTAAATGATGTTTATATAATATATTGAATTATATAATATTCTATTAAATTCAACTTTATTAAATTAAATTTCACAATTATACATTGAAATTGGCATCCAAATGCAAAATATAATTACCTTTGATATATATAAGATTTAAATATAAGAAACGCAGTTTATTAAAATAATAGTAACAAGAATTCTGACCAAACATATAAAACTTAATAATATTCCATATTTGACAACTCTTTGCTCCGTTTAAATATAAATAAGAGAAAAAATTCTATTAACCATTTAACAGATTAGAATGATATTTGAATGTAATGGTATTGAACACTAGCTCTTCAAGCGTGACTTACCCGTAGTGACATTACAATGAGCAGAAGAATGGCAGGGAAATTCTCCTTTGGCAGACGAAAGGCCAAGAGACTATTCTTAATAAATCACCTCCCACCATTCATTTTACCCGCCAAAGGAGAATGCCCCTGTATTTGTCCTGGTCACCACTTCTTCCTGCTTACTGTTGATGCCTAGCACACTTGTCCGGAGGGTCTATAAATGCACAGAAACAGAGTATATCCATTAGGCATATCCTTTTTCCAGACAAAGGAATATGGTACAATGTTGTGGACATGTACCACCTGAAATTAGTGATCTAAAATTGTTCTGAAGCCATTGCTTTAGCTTTACCACCTGATTCCCTTTCAACATAAAACTATCATTGTACGATAGAGTGTAAAATAAAATTCACCGCATCACAAGAGACTATTTGGAAAAACTTTTGAATAGGTTTCTACATATAAATAATTAGTTAACATTTAATAAGAACATTTGTTAAATGTGCAACTTAATATGAAAACATACATGCGTGAATATATTTGATACTTTATATTAAAATGTATCATCATTATAATATGCTTTTGATTCATTTTGATTAGGTTGTTTTTACCATAATGATTGATAGGTCCCATGTCTTAATTGAAAAATGTGGAAGCATAGTAAACTGCAACGTATTCTGCAATAGCTCTAGTGCAATGCACTGCTCGAGACTTCGTCGGACATGTGTTCTCTTTCCTCGCAGTGGGGTGTGCACTGCCTCCTCCTCTGCCATCTACAGACTGCCAAACACTCAGCCCTGCAGGCAACAGGGAAATCCCGCCTCGTTCCATGTGTTGGCAACAATATCGGTCTAAAAATTTAATCCAATGAGAACACATAAAATTCATTCATTAATGCATTTTTCTTAAAAAATGTTTAATTCAAACAATTTAAACATTGAGAAATAGGAAATTGCATTTCTTAAAATTTTATGTATGCAATGTGATTGGCTGGAAGACTAATAACTATTGGAAAGATAAAGAATGCCTAGACAATAGTTCCTAGAAGACAGGAACTAATAATGTACATATATTTATATATAGCCTTTTCTAATCAGAATGTGGTCTCTTTTAATTCATATTTCTACCCATTCATTTAGATTCTCATAGGTGTCTTACCATTTGTGTGTCCATCCGTTAATTCTTTTTTTATTTAGGCTTGCTTTTGTTTTTGTTTTTCTTTAATTAAAAATATAGTTATCTTGTACATCTTTGAATTATGCAAACTTATTTCTTTCTTTTTCTTCTTTTTATAATCAATCTTGTTCTACAATTAATTAATTTTGTTTCTTTAAGCTCGCTATCAGTTAATGATGGATCACATAGTGCAATTTGAAATATATATGTAAAAAATCATATAATCAAATTCATAAACAACAACAATCATCCTAGAACTCATTGAAGAAACTTAATTGGCCCAATGACCAACCCTTGTTACACCTTTCAAACATGTTTATATAGCATTAAATTCAACCTTGATGCTGGGGTAGAAATACATGTTTTATCAACAAATGTGTAGGTTACCCATGTTTATTTCATCTCCACATAATTGTGCATTTGAAACCATCCCCTTGCATTAGTGACCACATTCCTTTGTACACAAGCCACATTTTTTAGGGGTCTATAGATGATAAAAGACATTTGAAAGTCTTATTTTGTGTAATCATCTCTATTTGAGACCTTTAATAATGTCCTAGGTCATGTCAAAAAGTAGAAAGGCTTTTTTTTTTTCAAATGGTGTTTTTTGAGAAAATGCATGCCAAAGGGATTATAGAGAGCAAAAACATGTGTAAACTTTAAAATTGTATGTTAGAAGGGGGAACCTTGGAATGGTATGTCAGCAAGCTAAACCCATATACCTTGAAATGAAGGGAAATGGGAACAAGGGACTATAGAGAAAAGACATGTGAGGAAGGGAAATCTCTATACTTAAAAAAGAAGAGAAGTGGGAAAAGGGGACTTCAAAGGAAATACATGCATTAAAGAGGAACCTTTAAATGGTATGTTGGGAAGGGAAACCCCTATACCCTAGTGAAAGGAGATGGAAAAAGTGAACTTTGAAGGAAATGAATGCACAAATGGAAAATATTGAAATGGTATGTTGCGAAGGGAAACTCCTATACCTTGAAATGAAGGGAAATAAGAAAATGAGGCTTTGAATAAAATGCATGGTGGAAGGGGAACCTCAAAATGTGTTGCAGACCCCCATGAAGGGTTGTTGATTCAAGCAACTCACCTAAATATCAATAGAGATTACAAGAACAAAGAAATAGAAACAAAATAAACATTATATTAAATAAATGATTCACAAATATTTGCAACAATAATATTGTATATACTTGTTACGTTGTTAACTCACAACATGAACACTCAATTTTTTTCAATTTCCATCCCCCCTCCTACAACATGACTCATTAAACTAGAGAGGAAATATAACATAACATAACACCCACACAAACTATTCACTCTAAACTCACTCTTCCTTCCACAATAAGACAACTACATATTTTTCTTCCAAACACCACCAAAATGACTATCATCCTAAATACCTTACAATAGCTATGACTTAGGAATTGAATTCTTTGACCATAGAAAACTATCTCTTTCCACTTTACCAAAAATTGTTCTGACTCTTATCCTATCTCAGATTAAGAGAATAGTAGCAACTTTTTGTTTTTTAATTAGCCCATCATTCCACCTCTCCATTGAAAACAAAATCTACCTTAAATAAAGAAAAAAAATGATAAGGTTGTTACAAGAGGCTAACCAAGTCCATGACCCCATGCAAATTTTGCCAAAAATTTGTTGAAATACATCTAAAAGTAAATTAAATATCTACCCTTACCCCGTGTCAACTACTAGTGCTAAAAAGAAAGTTTTAAAAATGGACACTAACACATCTAATGCCCGTTTGGCATCACACAAGTTGCCAATTCCTAGAATAGAATCTATTATTGACGATGCTCCACTCACTAGACAGAAAGAAATATTCCATAAGTTTCATACTTTGAACATTTGGAGAATCTTCGGATTAAAATCCCATCTTTGTCTTTGATCCAAATAATTTCTTCATCTTTCTGACTTTTATTCATTACTCTACGTACCTTGCCTCCTCTTATTTAGTATAAGAGCTTGATCACTTTTGAAGCTAATTATGGGTAGAGGGTTTTTTGAGCTAATATTATCTTGACTGAGAGGTTGTGTAAAGATCTTTGTTGTAGGAACATATGGCAAGTACATTTAGATATATATAGAGAGAAATTTAATGGTGGAAAATTTGAGCTATAGAAGCTTAAGATGGAAGATATACTTGTAGATCAAGAAATATGGGCTATGATATCCATATAAAAACTAGCCAAAATGCCTAGGATGATTGGGATCTAATAGATCAAAAATTCAAGTCTTATAAGGATATGTTTGGGAAACTTTGTATCACTAAATGTCCATGAATAGAAGACTATGTCAATATCTTTGAAAAAATATTGGAGATGTTTATTAGGCCAAATGCCTCGTAAACAAGTTATTTTTGAGAAATAAAAAGTAAAAATCGAAGATAGAGGATCCATAGCATATCACCTAGATGCATTAATATGCTAGTTTCTCAATTGGATTTTGTTGGTGATAAAATAGAGGGTTATTGCATGCTTATGTTATGTTCTTTTCTAGAATTGTGGAACCACCTTGTGATGACTATTTTGAGTACTACCACCAAGTTCAATATGGATAAGGTGGTTGCATCATTAGTACTTAAAAGAGAAATAATTTTTTTTGATCAGCTAAGCAAGCCCTTGACGTTCATGGAAAACTGAAAGTGAAAAAAAAAGAAGGATAAGAACTCTAAATCGAAATCTTCTAGGAGATCGAAGTCTCCTCAAAATTCCAAGGTGAAATATTGGAACTATCACAAAATTGGTTATTTCCAAATGAAGTGTAGGGAGGAGGAAAAGAAAAAGAAAGTTAAAAAGGAATATCTGATTATGACTAATGAATCCTCTTAGGATGATGTAGATGTTTTTGCCATAGCCTTCACAATGTATGCATCAAAAAATGTGTGGTTGATAAATGTAGGTGCATCTTTTCACATGGCCTCATATAAAGGGTTGGTTCACAAAGTATGAAGAATTTGATAGTGGGAAGGTGTACTTGGGTATTGATTCTCATGTGAGGATTGTTGGCCATGGAAAATTCTTGATTCAATTCCCTAATAGATGAGTGAAGGGGATCAATGGTGCTCTACATATTGTGTGAGGTGAAAAATGATGATGATTGTTGCAAAACCACAAAGATCCAACCACAAACAATCTTAGTTCTACAATGAAACATTCACCATACATCAATGAAGATACCTAAAATCATGTAAATCAACAAATGAAATAATATTACCATTCACATGTCAAGTAGGGTTTTAATCTCCCTTGTCTTCTATCTCCATTGATCTTGCTTGATATATATTTGCTTTCAAATTTTGTATGTGCATAAAAGCTCAACAAAGAGTGGATTATGGTTGTGAAGTCACTTGATTGCAAGAAGGCTTTATTGCATAAAGTACTGATTAGGGTTGATAATGATGAGAGATTCCTCTTATATAGAAGATACTTTAGAAAATGGGCGGATAAGATTAAGAGGTGAATAGATAAATGGTCGGCTAGGGTTAAAGGGTAGGTAGAGAAAATGATAAAATATGAAGGGGGTAGGTAGAGGAAAATTAAAAGATAAATGACATGTCATAGAGTGAAAAAGCTAATGAATTAATTAAATAAATAAAGATTTATTTAACTAATAGATGAAGTGGGGCCAATTAAATAAATAAAATATTTGTTTAATTTAGGGAAAAGATAATTTAAATAAATAAAAAATATTTATTTAAATAGGAAAATGATAGAAAATGATAAATGAAAATTAAATAAATAAGAATTTATTTAATTAATAGAAGACTTAGGATAAAATAATTAAATAAATACAATATTTAGTTAATTAAACATGAATATTTTAGGTGTCTACACATATCCTTAGTTTCACAAGAAACTGATTTAGAGTGAGTTGTCTCTCACCAGTTTGTGCTACTTTGTCTAGGTATCTCCTCCAAGCTACACAAGAACCATCAAATGATTCTACATCTCACACCCTCCAAGGGTCTGCAAGACTTAACCCCTTTGACCTTCCCAAGGTCCTTAGGCTAGGATAAGTACTTGTTGTTTTGTGAGTTCCATTTTCTTGGTTAGGAGACCTTGTTTTCCCACTCCCTTTCACACGCCACTGGAGAGTTCAACCCCTTTACCACAGGATCTTCATTCCTCACACTACACACATTAGGATTGATGATTTTTGAAGGATTCCCAACCCTATTCCTTACTCAATATCTTTGACACTTGCTGGTTTGGTGTTTTACAAACAAACTGCACTTTTAGGCCTAACCGAAGACCTAATTCCAGTAGCCCTGTCGGCAGGGTATTCTGCATTTAACTACTAAACTTCCTTAACAACCCTATGAACCATTTTACATTATAGACACCCTTTTGGGGTTTACATACAATATATCAAAACCGGAGGTGGGCTTTGTTATTAACATATCTAAACCTTACCAGTTAGTTAGGCCTATTTGCCCCTTCCTAGGCCTAGAAAGTAGGGATTGGTCAAAAATCCTTCACCGTTTTGATTTCCTTGATAAATGGATGTTGATTTTATGTTTTTACCTCCACATGGTATTCCAATCCAATCATAATTCACCTCCACTCACCGGATTCACCTAATTAGGGTATGTTATCCATGATTCCCAGTGCTTGCCAACTCAACGTGTCGAGCCTAGGGTATGGTGGCAAGTCTTTGGTTCAAATTCCCTCTATCTCAAAACCAAAAAGAAAACATAGAATACATTACAACTTAACATTCCACAAGGTTTTAGAGAGGATATCCACCCTGGAACGTTAGGTTGGAGCCATTTTGCTCTCAAAACCCCAGTTTTTAGGACTCTTGAACCCCTTGCAACATAATGAAGATTATTCAGAAATTACAACACTTCAAAAATCCAAAAAAAAAAAAAATGAAGGTAAAACACCAGTCTAACAATCCATATCCCTTTTTTGAGATTCTCAATCCGTACAAGTCGTACAACTTGCAAAGAACAAATTATAACTTAGGAAAAACACATCAAGGAGGAAACCAAATTAGTTTATTTGCTTCAGATCTTCCACAACAACAACAACAACCATTTATCATCGGTCTTTCCAAGCCTTATACTGGCCTTGGAGTAGTTACACATGCTCATAACCAACTGTGACAACCAACTAGCCATTGGTGTATGAAAATGTTGCAAAGTTGCTATGAGCAACTTTTGCAACTTTTGCAATTTGTTGCATAGGTGAACAACTTTGCTCAAACCCAAACTTGGTCACTTTAAAATGACTCATATGACCTTAACAAACTCAAAACAACATCAATCAACCTACATTAACCCAAAAATAACTTATCCTATTAAGTTCTCTACCTGACACCCTTAAGAGCTCTCATGCCAACATTGGTCAAACAAAGACTCTTAGGGCCCTTACAATCATTTGAGCACACACTTAATGGCATCTTGGACTTATTACAAAACTAAAAACATGATTCCAACATCTTGGAAACAAAGTTACGAAAATTTGCTAAGTTCCCTTGCACCATACTCCTGGGGTAGCAAAAAGCTCAATCCATTGAGTGGATAGGGCTTGAACAGTGGTTCCATGCCGTAGTATATCTCCTTCAAACATCCATGTAGCTTCAGAGTCAGGGATACCTATCCATTTAACCAGGCAGTCTCTATAGACTCCTTTCCTAGTCCTTTTGACAATCTTGATATCCAAAATACAATCCAATGTCACCAGTTTGCTTAGAGGGAGGTCTTGTACCCAATCTACATCTTCAGTAACAGTAGATTCTTCTTGATTTGGATTTGACTAAGTTCCTTTATACTGGAACAAATCACATACATTAAAGATTGGTGATATACCCAAGTTTGGTGGTAGTTCCACCTAATAGGCATTGTTGCCATACTTATGCACAACCTTAAGAGGTCCAATCTTCTTCATACATAGATTGCTAGGCTGCCTGTTAGGGAGTCTCTCCTTTCTCAAATAGGCCATAACTAGATCACCTACCTTGTACTGTACTTCTCTTCTTTTTTTGTTTGTTTGTGTCTTGTATTTCTCATTGTTCTGCTGCAATGAATTCTTGACTTGTTCATGGATCTCCTTCATATTCTTTGCAAAGTTTTCACCTTGAGCACTCCTATTGTCCATGGAATTGAGATCTCTGAGTTCTAAAATACCCCTTGGATGACATCCATATACTATCTCAAATGGACTCTGGTCCATTCTCCTATTGACAGAGTCATTGTAGGCATACTCTGCTTGTCCCAATACTAGATCCCAAACTTGACCATGTTGTTTGGTGAGACATCCTAGTAAATTACCCAAGGACCTATTCACTACTTCAGTTTGACCATCAGATTGTGGATGGTATGCAGATGAAAAATAAAGGTTAGTACCAAGTTTCTTCCACAAGGTTCGCCAAAAGTGGCTCACAAATTTTGTGTCTCTATCACTCACAAAAGTGGTAAACCATGGATCCTCACAATCTCTTTGAAGAACAACCTTGCTATGTAGGAGGCATCATTAGTGCTTTTGCAAGGCACAAAGTGTGTCATCTTGTTGAATCTAACCACTATGACATAGACACTGTCATATCCTCTTGGAGTTCTAGGTAAACCAAGAACAAAGTCCATACTCACACACTACCATGGCCTTGTTGGTATGGCTAGAGGCTGATATAAACCTGCATTGCTGGAGGTACCCTTATCCCTTTGACAAATAGCACATTACTCCACAAACTTCCTAACATTTGACTATAGTTTAGGCCAATGGTAGAACCTGCCAACCTGCTCTAAGGTCTTGTCAAGACCAAAATGTCCACTTAGACTGCCTTGATGCTTCTCCTTGATGATATTGTCTCTCATAGAGCACCGTGGAATGAAAAGTAGGTGTCCTTTAAACAATAAGCCTTCCTGCAACATAAAATCCGAATAGGCAACATGACAAGCATTAACAAACTTTGAGCAAACATCATACGCTTCACCAAAATCTGTCACCTTGGTAGAGGTCTTTGAGGTCATTTAGCCCCACACTTTGTAGTTGTAATTCTTGAATGGTTAGAACCCTTCTACTTAAGGCATCTGCTACCTTATTGGTGACTCCTTTCTTGTGCTTAATGGAAAAGGTGTAGGCCTGCAAATACTCAACCCACTTGAGGTGTCTTTGGTTCACTTTCTCCTGCCCATTCAAAAAACTAAGTGCATGATTATCAGTGTAGACTATGAACTCTTTAGGTAACAAATAATGCCGCTACTTCTTGAGTGCTTGTACCATGGCATATAACTCTAGATCATAGGTAGAATACTTTTGTTTTGCTTCATTGAGCTTCTCAAAAGAAAAAAAATGCAACTGGGTGACCTTCTTGGCTCAAAACAACCCCTATAGCCAAGTTGTTGGCATCACACTCCACAGTGAAGAGATGATTGAAATTAGGGAGCCTAAGGTAAGGGAGTTCTGCTACCTTTTGTTTTAACAACTCAAACCCCTTGTCTATTGTGCTAGTCCACTTAAATTGACATTTTATCCTACCTTTGATGGTGTTCAAGATAGGTGCACACACATGGATAAATCCTCTAATGAATTTCCTATAAAAAGAAGCTAAACCATGGAAACTTCTTACATCTCCTAATGACTTAGGAGTAGGCCAATTCACTATTGCTTCCACTTTTGATGGATCCATTTTTAATCAACCTTGAGAAACTACAAAACCAAGATACACCAATTCATTTTTTAAAAACTCACATTTATCCAAGTTAATCATCAACTTTTCTTGATGTAGCTTCCTCAAAACTTGATTAAGATGTTTGATATGCTCCTCCTTTGACCTGCTATAAATCAGAATGTCATCAAGATAAACAATGACAAACTTACCAATGAATTCTGCAAGAACTTCATTGATGAGTCTCATGAAGGTGCTAGGTGCATTTGTGAGCCGAAAGGGCATCACCAACCATTCATAGAGCCCCTCATTTTTTTTAAAGACTGTCTTCCATTCATCACCAGGTATGATCCTAATTTGATGATAACCTGACTTCAAATCCACTTTAGAAAAGTAGCAAGCTCCACCTAGGTAGTCCATTAGATCCTCAATCCTTGGCATTGGAAACCGGTATCTAATTGTGATTTTGTTTAGGGCCCTTGAATCAATGCACATCCTCCACTTGCCATCTCTCTTAGGTGCCAAAACTGTAGGCACTGCACATGGACTTAAACTCTTCTTTATCAATCCCTTATCTAGCAATTCTTGCACTTGCTTTGGTATTTCCTCATTTTGAGTAGGTGTCATTTTATAAGAAGCTTTGTTTGGAAAATTTGAACCAGGTATGAGGTGTATCTAATGGTTAACATCTCTTATAGGGGGTAAGGCATCTGGTATCTCATTGACAACTATGTCTTTGTACCGGTCTAACAAGATTTGTACTTCTTCAGGTATCATCGGTTTGGTTTTGGTCTTTGTCTCTTCATTGGGTTTCACTATAAGAGAACATCCTTGGTTCCCTTCATCCTTCAACAATTTCAAGAACTCTTTCCCACCAAGCAACATAACACTTGTTCCAACATGTCTTTCTTCACCCCGATCAATCAAGGGATCCATTTGAAACTTTCTACCCTCCTTAGTGATAACATAGGAATTCTTCTCCCCATCATGTATGGCTTTGACATCATACTACCAAGGGCGTCCCAACAACATGTGACATACATCCATGGGTAATATGTCACATAGCACACTATCCTTGTAATCTCCTATTTCAAAATCTACCCAGGTTTTCTCATCTACAAGCACATGCTGACCTTTACTCAACCAAGATACCTTAGAGGGGGTGGTATGTGGAAACCTTTTCAATTTTAGTTTGTCTACCATCTCAACTACTACAGTATTCTCACTAGACCCTGAATCTACTATAACTTTACAAATCTTACCATGTGATTTGCAAGTGGTTTTGAAAAGTGTCTTCCTTTGTGTAGGTTCTTTGGACTGTGGTACCTTCAACATGGTCCTTCTTAGCATCAAATTATCTTCATCTAGGACTAGTCCTGCCTTGCTGATTGGTGAGGTAACACTTTGACAATCCTCTTCTTGCACCAAGTGGGTTCTCCTCTCTCCCATGTGAGAGCTTGAAGTCTTTTCAGGACACCAGCTCATGGTATGCCCCACTTGATGACAATGGTAGCATTTGCCAGTGAAGACTGTGGTTCCTCTTCCCGAATTGCCAAATCTACCTCTATAGTTATTTCTCCCTCTAGAGTTGCCTCTAAATTGTCCTCCTTTGTTAGGATTATCACCACCGGTCTTTATTTGATTGCTTTCTTCATTCTTGTTGGGATTATAG
This sequence comes from Cryptomeria japonica, assembly GCF_030272615.1. Taxonomy (NCBI): domain Eukaryota; kingdom Viridiplantae; phylum Streptophyta; class Pinopsida; order Cupressales; family Cupressaceae; genus Cryptomeria; species Cryptomeria japonica. Next base: position 108,605,311 of record NC_081411.1, on the reverse strand, counting down.
CCCCTTCCAAAGGTGCCTCTTTCTTGGAAACCTCTGCCACCTCTACCCCTTTGATTATGTTAACCTTTCCTTTTGATCTTATCTTCTGCTCTCAAGGATAACTGAAAGCATTTATGGACTGTGTCAGGTGCTATCATGTTGATCTCATCTTGAATGTTCTGTCTAAGGCCATTTAAGTACCTTGTAACCTTCTCCACTTCTTCCTCTTGCTTCCTATCTCTTAGGGTAACTTTGTTGATACTCCTCTGTATAGGTACTCACATCCATTTCTCTTTGTTTCAAATTTTGCAACTTCTTGTGCATCCGCACCTCATAATCTATAGGTATGAATTGATTTTTTAATCCCGATCTTCATTCTCTCCCAAGAAGTGATCTTCTTCCTTCCGGTTTGTTCTCTTTCTTCTTGCATCATGTTCCACCACACTAGGGTTGATCCCTTCAATCTTGACTTAGCCAAATTGACCCTCTTTTCTTCTACAACTTCCTTGTATTCAAAATGATTGTTTAAGGCTTCTATCCAATCTAATAACTCTTCTCCATTTAGGCTTCCAATGTAGATAGGTAAACCTTCTATGGTGTCTTTATTGAGTGATTTGAGGGCATCCAAGAAGATTTTTTTATCTTTGTACAACTCCTTTTTTGTTATGACTCCTATCACATCTGCATCTTCATCATCAGTTTCATCACCCCATTCAGTGACCTTGCCCTTGCCTTTCTTGGTTTCTTGCTCCCGAGCTTCACTAATCATGTCTTGGACCAACTTCCTGATGGCCTCTTGGCTCATTGCCTTTGGTGGAATGTTGTTGGCTTTTGTCTGGGTCTGACATACACCACTTTTTTCAATCAATTGGCTTTGATACCACTATGATGTAGAGTGAGTTGTCTCTCACTGATTTGTGCTACCTTGTTTAGGTATCTCATCCAATATACACAAGAACCATCCAATGATTCTACACCTCACACCCTCCAAGGGTCTATGAGAATTACCCTCTTTGATCTTCCCAAGGTCCTCAGTCTAGGATAAGCACTTGTTGTTTTGTGAGTTCCATTTTCTTGGTTAGGATACCTTGTTTTCCCACTCCCTTTCACACTCCACCGGAGAGTTCAACCTCTTTACCACAGGATATTCATTCCCCACACTACACACATTAGGATGGATGATTTTGGAATGATTCCCAACCCTATTCCTTACTCAAGAGCTTTGACACTTACCGGTTTCGTGTTTTACAAACAAACTGCAATTTTAGGCCTAATCGAAGACCTAATTCCAGTGGCCCTGTCGGCGGGGTATTCTAAATTTAACCACTAAAATTCATTAACAATCATATGAACTCTTTTACATTCCAAACACCCTTTTGGGATTTACATACAATATCTCAAAACCGGAGGTGGGTTCTGTCATTAACATATCTAACCCTTACCAGTTAATTAGGCCTAATTGCCCCTTCCTAAGCCTAGAAAGTAGGGATTGGTCAAAAATCCTTCACCGGTTTGATTGCCTTTGTGAAATGATGTTGATTGAATGTTTGTACCTCCACATTGTATTCCAATCCAATCATACTTCGCCTCCACCCACCGGATTCACCCAATTAGGGTCTGTTATCCATGATTCCTAGTGCTTGCCAACTCAACGTGCCAAGCCTAGGGTATGTGGCAAGTCTTTGGTTCAGCTTCCCCTATCTCAAAACCAAAAAGAAAACATATAATGCATTACAACCTAACATTGCACAAGGTTTCAGAGAGGATATCCATCTTGGAATGTTAGGTTGGAGCCATTTTGCTCTCAAAACCCTGGTTTTAAGGACTCTTGAACCACCTGCAACAAAATCAAGATTATTCACAAACTACAACACTTGACGACTCCAATTCAAAAAAAAAAAGAAGTTAAAACACCAATCTAACAATCCATGTCCCTGTTTTGGGATTCTCAATCCGTACAGATCGTACAACTTGCAAAGAATAGACGGTAACTAAAGAAAAAACACATCAAGGGGGAAACCAAATTAGTTTATTTGCTTCAGATATTCCACAACAACAACAACAACCATTTATCATCAGTCTTTCCAAGCCTTATACTATCCTTGGAGTAGTTACACATGCTCATAACCAGCTGTGACAACCAACTAGTCGTTGGTGTATGAAAATGTTGCAAAGTTGCTATGAGCAACTTTTGCAATTTGTTGCATAGGTGAGCAACTTTGCTCAAACCCAAACTTGGTCACTTTCAAATGGATCATATGATCTTAACAAGCTCAAAACAACATCAATCAACCTACATTAACCCAAAAACAACTTATCCTATTAAGTGCTCTACTTGGCACCCTTAAGAGCTCACATGCCAACATTGGTCAAACAAAGATTCTTAGGGCCCTTACAATCATTTGAGCACACACTTAATGGCCTCTTGGCCTTACTACAAAGCTAAAAACATGATTCCAACATCCTGGACACAAAGTTAGCAAAATTTGCTAAGTGCCCCTGCACCAGAAACATTTATCTATAAATAAATTGAATGACGTGGGTGTGTAGGTTGTTTATTAAAATGGTGGGTGTAAGATGACTATAGGAGTTATGGTGGTTGCTAAAGTGTTTGGATTTGAACTATATTTAAGTTGGATGCATGCACAGTGTGGTCAAGGCTAACAAAAATCACTCCCACTTGTTCTAATACCTTACAAGATTTGGTATAGAATGCTTTATACCATTCAAGATTTGCCAAAAGATGTACTTGCACAAGATCAAAGAGATTCAATGAAAGAATAAGAGAGAATGTTTTATTCTATCTGTTACCTCCCTCATCATCAAAATAGGGGTGCTTATTTAATCTGGGCTTGTGTAAGTCTCAATTTTTGTCTTATTCAAGTTTTTGTTGAACTCAAACGTGTCAGTTGAACCTCTTCTAAGTTCAAGGTTCAAGTTCAAGCGGAGTATGTTGTATCGTGGCTTAGCTTTAAAGAGTTAGAGGCCTTTGTAATAATTGTCTTTGAACTTTAACTATTGAACCTTTTCAAATTTCAAAGTTCAAGGTTCATGGCTCAAAGTTTCAAAAGTCGAGTCCTGTTTGAGTCATGTTCTTGTAATATGTGAGTGGTGGCATTTTGGTGTCTTTGTCTTGGTTTGTCCTTTTCAGTTCTTTTGAATGTGAACTTTTGAACCACGTTTGAGAGAGCTCAAAGTTCAAGGTTCAAGGTTCGATGGATCGATAGCTTTGGAAATGAAGAAGCGCCGCATCATCAATAATTACATAAGGAATATTCTAGATTTAAAAGGTGAACCTTGAGGGAATGAGTTGCGATGAGAAACTGTACTTGAGAATAATCATTTAAAAGAAAGGTATGAAGGGAACAAACTTGTAATTAATGAATTATCAGAATTAAGTCTTTTTGGAGTAATTTGGCACGGATAAGTATGCAGTTACAAATCATAGCAAATTGTGTGACCTATTTTTAAGTCTGCCCTCAAGATTTGTTTTGTTTTTAAAAAATAATTACTTGCCTTCTTCATTTGCCCAATTTGGTAAGTAAAGGATTTGCACATGCGATATTTTTTGTTCTTGACCCTTTGAATTTAGAGCTTTGCATGAAAGGTGAGTTAAAAATCTTCCTCCCATTCCTGTGATTTCATATTTGAAAGGTTTATTTGTTAATTCAATTGGTTCAGAGGGTCTCCCCTGCTGTGATTTTTCTGTTTGTAAATCTAAAATGAGACCAAAATTGCCTAAGATAGACCAAATGTCATGGTTGGTTTGTTTCTTGCCTGAATTAGGGGATACTTTTCTGTCGTCAGTAAATTTAGATGAATTTCATGAAAGGGCACAAAATTCTTCTAGTTCTCCCTCAATGCAAAAGATTCTAGATAGTGGGTTAGTAGAAGCGGTGACTTTCCCTCCAACAGTGTCATGTCTTGAGCTGGTTTTGGAGTGCATGAATAGATATGACCCTGTTCATATATGTATAAAAGGTGTGGATGGTGAGGTTCTACTTAAGATTAGTCGGGAGGTCATTACCGCTGCAATGAAAATTCCTGAGAAAGAGTGGTATGAGGATTGGACAGTGTGTAAGTCTCAGGGGCTCTTCTTTGAGAAGAAATCATTCTATAGAAGTGTCATTCCTAGACACTGGTTGTTAAAATTTAAGGGGATGTTCTCGACTGCCGAGTCCATTAACCCGAGAACACTTAATTAGAGAGGTAACAAATATAGTCATCATGTTACACAGAGTAAGGGGGAACCAAATTGCTTTCTATTGGGAAGATTGGATGTACTTCTTCATTTAAGTCATCCTTGGTGATAACATATATATTGACTGGGAATAATTGATCGTAGACAAGCTACTTGAGGGTTTTAGTTGCTTCGGTAATAAGAACTTCTATATGTCTTCATATCTCCTATATTGATTGGCATGTGTTAGTCCATGGTTTGGTTTGCATCATGAAACATGGATTGATGGTATGGGAATATGTGAATATCACCCACATCTACAACAACATAGGTCTTGTGAAAATTATCATAAGTTTCATGATATATTTCTAGGTGGGATGGTGTTTTAACTAAGGGGGGAAATTTATAAAAAGGTTGTCAAATGAAGCCATACAGTTGATAAGCACTTATGGAAGCTACTTTATACAATTTCCTAGGTTTGCTTACCTAAAGGTAGGAGGTTTTGAAGGAGAACCCTATAAGTTTCCTAGGTATGCATTTGACAAGCAGATTTTGATGGAAATATGCAGGCAACTAGCCTACATTGATATGAAGTACAAAGCTAAACATCAGTCATGTATCTCATTTCCTATTGAATTGACACATTTCATCTGTAATAGTGTCTCTGATCTTTAAATTTAGAATTAGAGTTTAAGAAGTTGAATTTACAATTGTATGGACCTCGAGTTAATTTTAATGTCAAGGGATTTGTTGTTGCACATCTAACATTGAGAAAGGATTTCACTCATGTGCCAAATATGGTGCACTTCTGGGCTGACTGTTGTGGTGAATTTGAAGTCAGGAAGAGGGCACATCAAAGGTTCACCTTACAGAAGGTCAGGGTTTATGATCTAAAAATGAATGTTGCTAATGTTATAAATGATGATAGTGAATTGATTGATGCTCAGTTTATAGATAGTAGACATAAAGGAGTGATTCCAGAAGTGGACTGGGATAAAGAAGAGGAGGATCAGATTCAAGCAAGAACATTTCCAGTCATTAGAAGGACTGAAAAATGGTTAAGAGGATGAAAAATTGGGAGAATCTCAAGAAAAATCTCAACTTCACTGGCTAAGGTTCCAGTAGCTAGCTCTCTTGTCACACCTTGTGTTGTAAGTTCCTCCAAAACATAGGTTAAGACTGGACAGACAATGAGGCCAGTGGGGGTCAATAAGGAATCGACTCCTACCAGGATCACTCGGTCTAAAACCATAAACAAAGTAAAACAACCATATATAGATTCAGTAGTAGTTGATTTGGATGCCCCTCCTGACATGGACAACACTCCAGCCCATCCAGACTCAAAGGTGTAGAACATTGATAATGTAAGTGATAATCAGTAGGTGGTTGATGTGACAAATACTGCTACCACATTGGTGGTAAAGAAGGGAAAGGAAACTAAATCTGGACCTAATAAAGCTCTTGTGCACACTGGACCTCTGTGGTTAGACAACACTCTCAGTAGTAAGAAAAGGAACATAGTCCCTGCTTCAGTTCCATTGGAAGATATGGTAAGTAAATGCCTGGGAAAGACACCCAAGGCCAAGAAACTAAAGACAATCTCCAAAATTGATTTTGATGACAACACATGTAATTGAACAGCAGAAATTGCTCGCCCAAATACTGATGAAGTCGTAGCCAGCCCTATTGCAAAGGATTTCACTGTTGAAAAACTAAATCTTGGTGTCGGAACCCGAGCAGCTAATTCCTACCATCTTGAAACATTGCCCAAGAAAATACTCAATAGAACATGGAAGGATGAGAGGGATAAGCATGAGATGAAGGAAATTCTAAGGAGAATGGCAAAGTATATCGAACCAATTAATAATCCAAACCCTCAACCTCTGTCACATCTTCCAACGTCCTTTGACCCTAAATCATCTGCTAATCAAAAGACTCCAGAACAAATAGAAAAATGCAAGCTCATTACTGAAACTGTGATGGAGTGGTTAGAAGGAATTCGGAAATCAGGTGCAGAGTATTTTATCAATTTGAGAAGAGTTTATGATGAGGCGTTAATGGTGATGAAGGAGTTGGAAACTAAAATCACGATTTGGAAAAAAGAAGAAGCTAAATGTACAATGAAAGCAACATAGATGCAAGAAGTGCAAATCTATGGGGTAATGAAGTTTTTCGCTGATAAACCTATAGCTGGCTTAGATGATAGTATTCTGTATATTTGCTAGAGAAACATTGAATGAAAGAATTCCTTAATAAAGCAAGCTTATGAAGAATCTGCAAAACTAGTGGATCAACTTGCAGAATTAGTTGCATCCATGTGAAATGAACTTGTGTGCATCGAAATCAAGTATCTAAAAGATGATCGTAAGACCCTCAAAGCTATGGAGGTTATAACAAAATCATTTGAAGGCAAAATTAATTATGTCAAAGAGGAAAAGGACCTAGTTCTAGATGATCTGTCCACCATTGCAAAGATTGAATCTCTTCTATTTTTGTACATCAGACACGTAGACAGTCATTTCGACAAAGTTGCATAGGTTTGTAGGGAAAAAGAGGTCTGGAAGTAGAGGATGATACATGTGGGACTCCCTTAGGGTGCCTTAATTCGGGATTTCTCTATTGCTTACGTTGGATGGAAGAATGAATCAACTATCAAAACTGATGAGCCCAATTAGAATGATCCATAACCGTTTTTCGATTTTGACAGTTTGAATTTGTGTGTTTGAATTTGAGGAATTTATTTTTGTGTGAATGATTTTTTGTTCAAATTGATTTCATTCCTCATATTGAAAATAGTTACAAAGTTAGGAGTTAAAAACTCTTCTTTCTTTTATGTGCATTAAATTGGATCAATTAAGATAGTCAGTGAGCTATTTTCTTAAATTGATATATGAGTATTTTGCATCTTCATAACATGTTGATGTATGGAGATGAATGCCTTTAATGCTTTCAGGTTAAAAGTGTACATGAACTCATAGATTAAATTAATTCATTGAAGATCTTTGAAGGGAGTTGTACCTTAATTCAGAGGAGAATGAATTATTTTCGTTTATCCAACTGTGCAGTTGCAAATTTGTCTTTAAAGGGTAATAGAGGTTAAGTGAAGAATAGAGATTTTGAAAAAGACAAATCTGTTAACAAACACTATCAAAGGATGCAAATATACATTGAGAATTGATTAAAGTACAAAAAGGAATCTCTTGGTTTAATAGGCCAAGATAAAACATAGGATTGTAGAAGAAAATGACAAGTGTGTTAATATTATGATAGGAAATAAAGTGATAAGTATCCTTATATATCCGAAATAAAATTAACTAGTATTTATAAGATTTAGGTGTTGAAGGAGTTAGGTAAAACACTCTATTCATGCCAACAAAAATACCTTATTTTTACCTTTTAATCTCTACGAGTAGTCAAATAAGAAATAGATATTGGGGAGTCTGTGCACTTAGCCCCTACATGTATCTAGGACTAAGAATAATAGCACTATAATCATTGATACTTGTTCTTTGGTGAGAAATACTCTAGAGTGTGTGGTTGGAGAAGGAGGAGGTGATGACTCCATAATGTCAAAGGAAACACTAAAAATAGTCAATCATAAATAAAGAGAGGAGTAATGAATGGAAAATTATACTTCACAATGGTAATGAAGGCTTTTCATAAGGAAAGTGATATAGAATGTTCAAATATTGCAATATGTTGAAGAACTAAAGAGAATGCTATAAAATGTTGCAAGGATCCCAATAGAGTTCAAAACTACATGAATCTAAGGAACTTTCCATCTTGGATAACATAAGAAGGAGCCCAATTAATATTTAGACATGTAATAGTGATTGTTTTGACTTCTAAAATTGTGCAAACAATTATAAAAAATATTTTGGAACTTGAAGGACATTAACAAAGTTAGAAACAAACACTATAAACTATACAATCAAGGGAATTAGAATGCAACATGTATATTCATGTATCACACTAGAATCCAAGAACAATGCACTTAATAACTTAACATGATAAAAAAAAAAAGAATGATATGAACATAGTAGAAAACAACATACATACAAAAACACAAAACATAACTATCACTAAGAGTAGGTAAAAGACTAAGATACAATTAAAATGATCTTACATTAATGCTAGCGGAGTGGACACAAGAATGGGTCAAAGGCAGTGAAAATTTAAGGTATATAATTTCTATCATTACAAGCACACATAAGAAATGTACATTATGGCACTAATAAAGATCACCAATAAAATTCCCTCGATACCTTAATTCAAAAAAATTGTACTTTGCATTCATGCATGAAAAGTGTTTAGAGATTTTCTATAGGAAGACATGTAAAACTAATATTAACAACTATAAATTTAGGCTAGACACATAACATGAGTTGACTAAAGAAAAGACAAATCCACCTATCCTTTGTAGTCCATATCATCACATTTTTGATGAGTAATGATGAACAGTTAGTACCAAACTAGTACTGAGAGGGGGGGCTAAATCAATACAGACAAAAACTCTTCCCTGAATCGGTTAGACTGCAGACATTGTACTCAACAGGCAAATAGTAACACCGGTCTGAAACAGAGTACAACCAGTAAAGCTAAGAATGACTGAGACAAGCATTAACCAGTTAATCACTTAGCTTTCCACTCAACCTAATACCATATTTCCATTTCACCCTTATGCATGAACAAGTAATCTATCATCAGAAACATAATAACAACTAGTTCAACATGATTTACCGCCAGACATAAAACATTGAACCATCACATGAAAACATCACACATGATACACAAATTTTTCACATGGAAACCCAACTGGGAAAAGCCACGGTGGGGATGAATACCCACAAGCTGTTCTTTGAACTCTTTTGAAGTCCGCTCTATTAGGAGCCTTGTCCGGTTAAAGATATTACAATAGGTTCTGCTAGGAACCGATCCTACTAGGGATCACTTGGTTAAGGGTTAAACCCTATTAAAGGTTACATTGTTAGAGGATTTCAAGAACTCAATGACTTTGAGTCACCCTGTTAAAGGATTTACAGCAAGCTGGTTAAATCTACCCTGTTAAGAGATTTTCCAACTATTGAAGTGGTTAGAGATCAATAGGTATTACAATGATCTGGTAATAGCACTCAATGCCAATGCAGATCCACTTTAGTTCCTCTTCTCCTTCTGCACTCACACTCTGCAGGTATCTATTCTCTTATCTGGTCTGGCAAGAAACATGTATCTTTGTTCTTAGATACACACACAACATTTTCCAACAACCTCAGAAAGAAACACAACATCGACCTTATAGGAAACAGATAGGTCTGTAGCATAAACCCTAAACCCTAAAACATTTAGGTTAAGCAATTCAAACGGTTCAATCCTAATCGTTGAGCACATAGCATTGAATACAACAGTCTTGAACATATCTCAATACATTCTCCATCATTCATTCTGCACCGCTTTCATGGCGGCTTGAAACCCATCACGCGTTCTCCACCGTTTACAGAGACTTCGCACATTCCCGAGGTGGATAGGAGAAATCTCCTTCATGCAAGATCCTTCAAGCGCTCAAGCTAACGTGGCAACATGATCTGATCTTCATTACAATGCTAACTCATCACACAATGTCATCGGTTGAGTCACACAGGCTTGGAACACTTCAACCGGATACCGTGAGGTTGAGACTACCAACCGGTAGTCATGTCAAGCTTCCGTAAACTAGTTCTCATACCAACATGTCAGTTTACCTTGAACAAACATACCACTTCACCTTTTCACATATACTGGTTCACAATGTTATACCGGTTCTCACATATACCGGTTCTCTCATATACCAGTTCTTAGTATCATACCGATTCTCTTGCCAGTTGCTTACTTCCATATACTGGTTCACTCTTCAGCATATTGACATCAATAACAACATACAATGTCATCATGTCTTCATACTAGTTCACATATGCCAACAATCTCCCCCTTTGGCATTGATGGCAATATACAAAGATATCTGTCTGCTTCATACCTTCTCTCCCAATACTGCAGATATCTTCTCCACTTCACTTCTTCTCCCCCTTTGACAACAATGCCAAAGTGGAGGCACAAGCTTTCCTGTTCTGTTATGCTACTCCCCCTGAGGAGTAGCATCCTTCAACACACCAATCCTAAAAATATTTGACAGTGTAATACCTGACTGATGTGGAGCACACACGTTTAGATCACCTCTTGAAGGGGCAGTACCCCTAATTCACCTCTTAAGTAGGTAAATGCAGCCTTCGGTAGAGGCTTGGTGAATATGTTTGCTAACTGCTCCTTACTGAAAACATATTCCAATATAATCTCTTTGTTCTGAACCTTTTCCCTTAAGAAATGATACTTAAGCTCAAAGTGCTTGGTTCTAGAATGTAAGACCAGATTCTTTGAGATGTTAATTGCACTTGTATTGTCACAAAATATACTTACCGGTTTAGATATAGGAATTTTGAATCCATTTAATACATGCTTCATCCAAATAGTCTGGGTGTAGTTCATAAAAGCTGCAACATACTCCGCTTCTGTTGTAGACTGAGAGATACAACTCTGCTTTTTACTCATCCATGAGACTAGTCTACCATCGAGAAAGAATGCACCACCGGTTGTGCTCTTTCGGTCATCCACATTACCAACCCAATCAGCATCTATGAACACTTTCAAGTTGAAATCATTACTATATGAATACCACAATCCATAATCAATAGTTCCCTTCAGATACCTAAGAATCCGCTTGATTGCAACCAAGTGGGATTCTCTTGGACTTTTCTGGAACCTTACAGTAATGCCCACTGCATGTGCAATGTCTGGTCTGCTATGCACTACATAATGCAACTTACCAATCATTGATCGGTATTCTTTCTCATTAACCAACGCCGAGTCATCCTCTTTTTGATAATTTGCAACCGGTCACCATCGGTGTACCAACCGGTTTGCTATCTTCCATGCCAAAGGTCTTCAACACCTCTTTGACATACTTGGACTGAGTGATAAAGATTCCATCTTTCATCTGTTGAATCTGTAGTCCAATGAAGAACTTAATCTCCCCTATGAGTGACATCTCAAATTCCTTCTTCATCTCATCTGCAAAGTCATGACTCATCTTGTCATCTCCACCAAAGATTATGTCATCAACAAATACCTCACAGATCAGAATCTGATCTCCTTCTGATTTCAAATAGATATTGCTATCTTCACTTGTTCTCTCAAATCCAATCTTCACAAGATGGGAGTGTAAACATTCATACCATGCTCTAGGTGCCTGCTTTAGACCATACAAGGCTTTATGTAGCCTACACACCATGTCACTGTCTTCAGATAGGGAAAACCCATTTGGTTGCTCTATATACACCTCCTCTTCAAGTACACCATTTAGGAATGCAAATTTTACATCCATTTGATATACTTTGAATCCTTTACAAGATGCATATGCAAGAAGCATACAAACTCCTTCCAATCTGGCTATAGGAGCAAAGGTTTCTCCATAGTCTTCTCCTTCTTCTTGGGCATATACTTTACACACTAGTCTGGCTTTGTTTCTAATCACTGTGCCATCCTCATTCAGCTTATTTCTGAAAACCCATTTGGTACCAATGACATTTTTATGCTCCGGTCTGGGTACCAAAGACCATGTACCATTTTTCTCTATCTAGTCAAGTTCCTCTTCCATTGCCTTGATCCAGTCTTCATCTTTATGTGCCTCTTGAAATGATTTAGGCTCAAATTCAGAGATCATGCATGAGTTTTCTCTGACCATCCTTCTTGTAAGGATTCCTGCATCCTTATCCCCTATGATCTCCTTAGGATCATGGTTCAGCTTTACATACCGAGGAATAATCTTGACTGATTCCTCTTGCTTTTCCTCTTCATCCTCATCTTCATCAGCATCAACATTTGATTTTACCAGTGCAGGACCACTGTTACTGGTACTGGATTGTTTTACAACCGGTTCCCAGAAGGTTATGACCGGTTCATCTCCTACTTGCTCACTGTCGGTTTCCTCAGGTTTCTCAGAGGTTTCATCAACTCTAATATTGATGCTTTCAACAATTCTATGAGTCCTATTGTTGAAACATTTGAGAGCTTTACTCTTGGTGGAATATCCTAGGAATATTCCCTCATCACATTTAGCATCAAACTTGCTCTGATGCTCACTCCTCTTGATATAACATTTGCTACCAAACACTCTAAAGTAGCTTACCACAGGAGTCTTACCGGTCCAATACTCATAAGGAGTTTTATCCTTACCTTTCTTGATGAGTACCTGGTTCATTGTGTAAACTATAGTGCTCACCGCTTCCCTCCAAAAGGTGTGAACAACCTTCCCTTGGATCAACATAGTTCTAGTTGCTTCAACCACAGTCTGGTTGTTCCTCTCAGCTAGGTCATTCTGTTCTGGAGTCCGATGGGCAGACAGTTGCCTCTTGATGCCATGTTCTTCATAGTACTTGTTGAATTCACCGGAAGTGAATTCCCCTCCTTGATTAGTTCTAAGGCACTTAATCCTTTTATCGCTTTCCTTCTCCACTAATGCTCTGAAAGCTTTGAACTTTCCAAAAGCTTCAGACTTATCTTTCAAGAATGTGACCCACATCATTCTTGAGCAGTCATCAGTGAGAATCATGAAGTACCTATCACCCTGCACACTCCTAGTTTTCATAGGACCACACAAATCAGTATGCACAAGATCAAGTAAATTGTCTATAGTGAAAGATTTACCTTTAAAGGTTGAGGAAGACATTTTCCCCAGCTGACACTCTCTGCACAGAGGATTTTCTGGGTTGCTCAGCACAGGCAATCCTCTAACTGCCTTGATCTTACTGGCCTTCACAATATTGTCAAAGTTTACATGGCACAGTCTCCTATGCCATATCCAGCTATCATCAAACTTAGCCATAAGACATGTACTGATATTTGCATTCAGCTAAAATAGGTTACCTTTGGTTTGCATACCAGTGGCCATCAGTTCACCATCCTTTCCTTTGATTTTGCACACTCCATTTTTGAATTCCAGAGTGAGTCCATTATCATTCAACTGAGCAACACTCGAAAGGTTGTGTCTGAGACCTTCTACCCAATACACATTGTCAGCACTGCTTTTTCCATTAAGAGAGATAGACCCTCTGCCTTTTACCATACATGGTGCATCATTACCAAAATGGACTACACCACCATCATACTCTTCCAGAGATAGAAACTTACTCCGGTCACCAGTCATATAGTGAGAACACCCACTGTCAATAATCCAATCATTGGAATTATCAAAGTGGGAGACAAGAGCCTTCTTGTCAGACACATCTTCCTTGACAGCTACAAACACAATATCTTCATTTTCTTCATCTTCTAATTCCTCATCAGTGACACCTTCATCAACTGCTACAAAACAATTTCTTCGGTTTCCTCCTTTGAACTTCTTGAACTTTTTTGGTTTGTCCTTGTTGTCACCATTAGGACAGTTTATAGCAATGTGTCCAATATGGTTACAAGAAAAGCATTTCAAAGGGAGCTTACCTCTGTATTTACCGGTTCCCTTAGGAAGTCTTTTGGCAAGAAGAGCTTCAAACTCCATAAGGATCTCCTCATCATCCATTTCGCTGCTTTGTCTTGGTTCATAATTGGTACTAGCTTCTTTTCCTTTTCTAGAAGGTGCAGCAGATGCTCTAAAAGCTGACTCAGTCTTCTGAATACTACCATCATAATTATTTAACTCATAGGCGGTCAACTTTGCAATGATGGAGTCTAGGGATACCTTTGTCTTGTCTATTGATCTCAACTCCTGAATAGCAGCAACCCTTATTGCATAGACTGGTAATAAGGATCTCAAGACTTTGCTTACAACAGTGGAGTCATCTATTTTGCCTCCTGCACTCTTGATGTCTCCAACAACGGTTTTGATTCTTATTCCATATTGTTGAATGGTCTCTCCTTCAACCATCCGCATGTCTTCAAACTTTCCCCTAAGGCTCTCTTCCTTAGCTTGTTTTACATGCTCATCATCGCCATAGATATTCTCCAGAGCATCCCATACTTCTTTGGGATTGTCTTTATCCTGAACATCAATAAACTCAATGTCAGATAGACTGTTGATTAGGGCTTCCATGACTTGCCCATTCTTATGAATCTCTCTCTTCTGATCATCGATGAGAGTACCGGTAGAGATAACATAAGCATTCTCAACATAGTTCCAGTGTTGAGCACCCATGCTTCTGATGTATATCTTCATTCTATCCTTCCATATTTTGAATTTGTCTCTATTGAACTTTGAAACTTCCCTCTTCATCATTAGATTAGGATCTTTTCCCCGAATGGTTGAGCTTATAACACAGAGGATCTGGAGGACACTCTGATACCAATTGATGAATGATGATGAACAGTTAGTACCAAACTGGTACTAAGAGGGGGGAGTGAATCAGTACAGACAAAAACTCTTCCCTGAACCGGTTAGACTGCAGACACTGTACTCAACAGGCAAACAGTAACACTGGTCTGAAATAGAGTACAACTGGTAAAGCTAAGAATGACTGAGACAAGCATTAACCGGTTAATCACTTAGCTTTCCACTCAACCTAATACCATATTTCCATTTCACCCTTATGCATGAGCAAGTAATCTATCATCAGAAACATAATAATAGCTAGTTCAACATGATTTACCGCCAGACATAAAACACTGAACCATCACATGAAAACATCACACATGACACACAAATTTTTCACGTGGAAACCCAACTGGGAAAAACCATGGTGGGGATGAATACCCACAAGTTGTTCTTTTAACTCTTTTGAAGTCCGCTCTATTAGGAGCCTTGTCCGGTTAAAGACATTACAATAGGTTCTGCTAGGAACCGATCCTGCTAGAGATCACCTGGTTAAGGGATGGCTAAATACCCAGTTAAGGGTTAAACTTTGTTAGAGGATTTCAAGAACTCAATGACTTTGAGTCACCCTATTAAAGGATTTACAACAAGCTGGTTAAAGCTACCCTGTTAAGGGATTTTCCAACTGTTGAAGTGGTTAGAGATCAACAGCTATTACAATGATCTGGTGATAGCACTCAATGCCAATGCAGATCCGCTTTAGTTCCTCTTCTCCTTCTGCACTCACACTCTGCAGGTATCTATTCTCTTATCTGGTCTAGCAAGAAACACATATCTCTGCTCTTAGATACACACACACCATTTGCCAACAACCTCAGAAAGAAACACAACATTGACCTTATAGGAAACAGATAGGTCAGTAGCATAAACCCTAAACCCTAAAACATTTAGGTTAAGAAATTCAAACGGTTCAATCCTGACCATTGATCACATAACATTGAATACAACAGTCTTGAACATATCTCAAGACATTCTCCATCGTTCATTCTGCACTGCTTTCATAGCGGCTTGAAACCCATCACGCGTTCTCCACCGTTTACAGAGACTTCGCACATTCCCGAGGTGGATAGGAGCAATCTCCTTCATGCAAGATCCTTCACGTGCTCAAGTTGACGTAGCAACACGATCTGATCTTCATTACAATGCTAACTCATCACACCATGCCATCGGTTGAGTCACATAGGCTTGGAACACTTCAACTGGAAACCCTGAGGTTGAGACTACCAACCGGTAGTCATGTCAAGCTTCCGTAAACCGGTTCTCATACCAACATGCTGGTTTACCTTGAACAAAAACACTGCTTCACCTTTTCACATATACTGGTTCACAATGTTATACTGGTTCTCACATATACCAGTTCTCTCATATACCAGTTCTTAGTATCATACCGGTTCTCTTGCTAGTTGCTTACTTCCATATACTGGTTCACTCTTCAGCATATTGACATCAATGAGAACATACAATGTCATCATGTCTTCATACCGGTTCACATATGCTAACAATTTTGTCTCTACCAACTATCAAATTTTCCATTTTATAAATTCATCCCATATGTTGATAAACTTGTAGATGATATCATTTTTTCCTAGATTCTATCAACAATGAATGTTGTTGTCAGAGTTGCTTTATTGCCAATGTCATCACAAGTTGTTAAACATGTAGGGTTACAATCAAAGATGATAGTGTTGTTGAAGATGAAACAAATTGCTTCTAAAGATGAATATGTCACTACCAAAGATGCAACTATATTTTACTTTTTTGTCAAATCTAGATAGATCATTATTAGACCTATACAATCAATCTAAGAATGCCCCAAAACTTGCATATAAAAACAAAATTATTTTAGCCACCATTCCATAATTTTTAGTGATACAAGGTTAATTATGGACCTAGGTTCGCCTTCAATAATATATTGTCTAAACATGAATTTTAAAGGGTTGGATCTTCATATTGATTTATTTTTCTACATTCACATTTGATTGTAAGATGAATAATATAAGGTTTTGGGTTGTAGGGCTTTGAAGCAAGTGTGAAGTAGTTTAAACATACTTTCATGTCTCGAATTAGCTTCATTGACATCGCAACATTAATACATTGCATTTGAAATTGATGTTGCATCATTTATATGTAGGACTTTAGACAATGTGGTTGAAATCAAAACACCTAGATGAAAATACAAAAATCATAGTGAATGCAAAAATACTAATTTAGTGGAAGTGGTGAAAACACAACTATTTAAACATAGAATGGAATCCATAGGTTTTAAACATTTTATTCAACTCTTTTATTGAATTTTCTTTCATTTTGGTGTTGTGGGATGATGCAAGAGGAATATATTATTTAAACATAAATTTAGGATGGTTGATTCTTCATGTGTCCTTTATTTTCTATGTTTATATTTCATTGCAAGAGGAATATGACAAAACTAAGTTGCAAGGTTTCATAACATGTGTGAGGGAGTACAAATTAATTGCAATGGGTCCAATTAGTCTTATTGGTGATGTCACATATGTATGTTTGAATGAGATAGCTGGATAAAAATGAAATTTCCCTTTAATGAAAATGTAAATGTCATGGTAGTGAATACAAAAATCAGTTTGGTAAAAGTGAAAAAATATAATATGTCAATAGAGTGGAATTCACAAGGTTTTAGCATTTGAATAAACTATTTTATGGGTTTTTCTTCCATTTTGGTTCCAAACATGAAGCTAGAATAGTAATCTCCTCATTTAACCTTTTTTTTCTTATATTTTCATATGTGATTGTAAGTTGAAAAAGATAAGGCTTTTGATTTGTAGGGTCTTATAGCAAGTTTGAATATATTTTAATGGTTCTAAATACCCTAAATTGTATTGCAACATTTTTAAGTTTCAATGAGATAATAGGATAAAATTTCAAATGCCTTGATGAAAATGTAGGTATAAGAAATGAGAACATGACTATGTGGATGTAGTGGAATTCAAGGGTTTTAACATTTGAATCAAATATTTTGACATTTTCCTTCCATTTTTGTCCTATGGGAGGATAACTTGGATTTTTATCAAATATGTAAACAATAAGATAAGAAGGTTTTCTCTTTATGTAAACTTCATTTTCTATGTTCATATGTGGTTTTAAGAAGAACAAGTTAATGTTTTTGGGTTGTATGGTTTCATAGCAAGTGTGGAGGAATTTAAAAACATAGTAATTGCTCTAATTATACTCAATGGTGTTGCAGATAGTGACATCAAAATGAAAATCCCACATAGTGAATGTAAAAAACTAGTTTGGTTGAAATGGAAAAGATATGACTATGTGAATACAGAGCACAATTCAAAGGGTTTTAGCATTTCAATAAACTCTTTTGTGATTTATTATTCAACTTTTATGCAATAGGAAGATAAAGAACTAAACATTGTTGTGATAATTTGAGGTCATGTGGGTTGGATCTTTATGCAACTTTACTTTTCTATATTGATATGTGATTGCAAGAATAACAAGGTATTCTCTTTGAGTTGTAGGGTTTTATAGAAAGTGTGGAGTATTTTCAAAACATTTTAGTGGACCCAATTAACCTCACTCACATTGTAACATATGTAGGTCTAATTGAGTTAGTGAGATGGGAAGAGAAACACTCACTCTTGTTAGAGTTTTCAATATTTAGGATTACTCCAAAGTACCTTTTTATTGTCATATTTGTATATTTTTCTGGTAATTTATGCTCCATTTAAAGTTTCCATTGATCTTTCATCACAATGAACATACAAAGCATATTACATACTCATTAAGGTTATGAGAGAGTTTTGAAGGCTATAGATATGATTGAAATTGAGATATATGTGCCTTTGTTATCACAAGGAGATTCTCTTTTAAGTTTTACATATTAAACTATGAATACCTATCAAAGATGTTTATTGTAGTAGGATTATATTATCTTTTCAACAGTTAACATCCTATTTGTATGCAAGAAGGGTGGTGAATAAATTATCTATATCAAAATTGAATTCTCCACCATTCAATAATTTTTGGTTATCAATAATGGATTTGTAGGATGCAATAGGGTTTGACATGATTTCTATGTTTGATGGGTTCTCACATGATATGATCATATCAATGAAAAACTATCTTCAACATGCCTTGTGCATTTATCCTATAAAAGGATTCCCTTTGAATTAATTAATGACAGAAAAAAATTCTAAAGAGATTGGACCTTACCTTTGGAGACTTAAAAAATTAAATCATTGTCATGTATCCTAACAATTTAATTGTTTTCTTTTAAAAGAGATGATCACATAGGTCATTTAGAGATAGATTTTGAAAGATGCTAATCCTATAATATGTCCCCAAGTGCCAAGAGGTTCACGCTTTCCATGAAAAAGCTTATAAGATTCTATGTCATGTTGTTTTGAAAGAATAGATAAGGATTGACTTAGAAAGGATGGAGACCATTCCAGGACTCTCTCTACCCACAAACAAAACTAGATTTCTTTCCTTGTTCAAGAATGTCAACTTTATGGGGAGGTTTATATTGGATTATGTAGCTAAATAGTTGTTGTAGAATAAGAAATAAAACTACACTTGAGTATAGTATTTAAAAATAACACTCTAATGTTTGTTTATCTAGTCTCAACAACGTAATTTTTGAGTTAAACTCTTTGACTCATATTTCACGAATAACAACTCACATGAATCCATCTCTCATGTGCACGAATGGTCCACTTAACACTCATAACAAAATGTCTAGGTGATATTATAGAGTTGACGTATAGGGATTGCCCAAGAGATATCCTAGTAGTACTCTATCTTGAGTGTATTTAACCATAATATCAAGCTACTTAGCTTGCTACTCCATTTGTAAAATATTCAACAAGTTTGTACTTTATAAACCATTCATTATAGAGCCCCATTGGCTAATCCAATCATCTTGTGGGAAACTCCATGGTTAGGAACACTTGCATTGGAGTAGTATTGGCATGGGTGATCTCTTAGGAAGTTTTGATGTTACACCTCTATTAGCATCACCTAAATGCAATGAGTGCTAAATGTACCATTACTGATCAATAGGTATGTGTTTGTGTAAATCAATACTCATGAGAGATGGGTCTGTGTGAACTACTATTAATAAAATGCGGATCAATGAGTTGGACTAAAAAACTATGCAATTAAATTCTAATAAAAATAACATGATTTGATATGCTGCAAAAAATACCTCCTCATTCTTTTTAATGTGATAAAGGGGTCTTGCAATGAATAGTTAATAAATCACAACACTTGCTAAAGATCTTACCAATGTGGTAGCAAGATATGTGTGCTTGATCATGGAAAAACTCCATGGTTAAGTGTGCTTAAGTCGAAGTAATACTATGATGGATGCCCCCCCATTAAGTCTCAACGCTTCACACTTGTGAGGATCACCTAGATGCAATGAGTGTTAAGTGGATCATTCATGCACATGAGAGATGGGTTTTTGTGGACCACTACTCATAAAATATGATTAAATAAGTTTGACTAAAAAAATTAAGCGATCGAGTCTTGATAACAATACCATGATTGTACACATTATGAAAAATATCTCCTACTTGCATGTGGATGAGCTAAAGGGGCTTTATATGAATGGTTTATAAGGCACAATTATTATCGAAGGTTTTGCAAATGTGATAGTAAGCTAAGTTGACTTAATCTTAGAAGAAACTCCATGGTTAAGTGTGCTTGAACTAGAGTAGTACTAGAATGGGTGACTTGCCAAGAAGTGTTGATGGTTCATCCATGTGAGCATCACTTAGATGCAATGCATGCTAAGAAGACCATTCATGCTCATGAGAGATGGGTTTGTGTGTATCACTAT
The DNA here is from genome assembly GCF_030272615.1 of Cryptomeria japonica. Classification (NCBI taxonomy): domain Eukaryota; kingdom Viridiplantae; phylum Streptophyta; class Pinopsida; order Cupressales; family Cupressaceae; genus Cryptomeria; species Cryptomeria japonica. The sequence continues at coordinate 108,584,938 of NC_081411.1, read as the reverse complement.
TTATAAAAGATGCACCAATGAGTTTGAATTGAGAACTATAAAATCAAATCTTAATAAAAATAAACTTGATTTGATACATTGTGAAAAATACCTTAGTTGTCATTTGATGAGCTAAAGGGGCTCTATAATAAATTGTTCATAAGGCATAACACTTACTAAAGGTTTTGCATATAGGGTAGCAAGCTAAGTGGGTTTGATTTTGGGATAAAGTTCATGGTTGAACATCTTGAGTTGGAATAGTGTTCGGATGGGTGAGCTTCCAAGAACTCTTAATGCTTCATCCTTGTGAGCATCACCTAGATGTAATGAATGTTAAGTGAACCATTCATGCTCACGAGAGATAGACTTGTGTCAACCACTATCCTTAAAATATGAAAGAATGAATTTGTCTCAAAAACTAAGGAAAAATATGTAAGATACTCCCCCAAATTAATATACTATAATAAAGGAAAGCATCTACCCTTAAAATATGAAGTAAAGAAATAACAATAAAACATATTATGTGAAATGAAAGTCCACCATACAAAGAAGGAATTTTAAAAATTAACACGGATATGTCAAGAATGGGATTTGAACCCATGCCCTTTCGGACCAGTACCTGAAACTGGCGCCTTAGACCAACTCGGCCATCTTGACTTTCTTCCAAAGACTTTCAATAAATGATTATAAAATAATTGTACTTTCCACTACACTGTAAGATTAGTCGTTTATACTAGTGTACACCACAGTTCCACATTTACAGCAAATATCTTGCAAGGAAAGAAACATATTTAGGTTTATTATCTTATGTTTTCACTTATCGATAATGTAGTGCTGTGGTGTAGTCGGTTATCACGTCAGTCTTACACACTGAAGGTCCCCAGTTCGAACCTGGGCAGCACCAAATGAATTAATTTGTTACACATTTCCTTTCAAACGGATCTGGCATCGTTCGTCTTTTAAATTGTGGCGCGAACTTCAAAGTTGTCTCCTGCGTCATAATCGAACAAAGTGGAAATGGAAGGGAGGAATCCTTTACAAAGCGTTCTCATCCGTGTTTCACTAAGCGGTGAATACAGTTCGACTAACAACAGAAAATAAATAATTGCATCTTTTTCAGATATATGCTTAACCATTTCTTTAGTCATTAACTTTTGAAAAAGATGACCCATGTGTACTGAGGATTTCTTCATTTGTTAGTAATTATATAGGAATAAGGGCCACGTTTAGACAATGTTGTGGTAGGGGTTGTGAAGATGGGGATTTCTTTAGTCATTAACTTTTGAAAAACATGATTCATGTGTATTCAAGATTTCTTCATTTGTTAGTAATTATATGGGGGAAAGGATCTAGTAGTTGAGCATGTATCAATTGTTGTGAGGGTTGTTGAGACCTTTTGTTCCAAAAATTGAACAAATAAAACTTATTGTTTGAAACAAAATGTACCAACAGTTGTTAGGAAATGTACCAATAGTTGTTAAGAAATGTACTAATATTGTAAAAAGTAACCAATCAGGGGATGCCATGCCAGCTACACAACTATTGGGGTCTCTTTTGCACGCCTATTGGTCTCACTTTTTTGGGGCGCTGTTTTGGACACCTTGGCAAAAAGCATGCTGATGTGGCATCATATTTGATGATGTGGCCTTGAAACCTTAGTTATAAGCAGGGGACTTGCCAAGTAAGCTGCTGTAAAAAAATCGGAGTGATTTGAAATTTCCAAGTAAGATTTTGAGAAGCGCGAAGTTAGGGTGCACAACTACTGGGTACTTTCCCCTAGTACTAATTACAATGAAGTTCCTTATTATGTAGGGGCACTTTTAGACAATATTGTGGTAGGGGTTGTGAAGATGGGGAGGGTAAGACAACGTTGTGGTAGGGGTTGTGAAGATGGGGAAGGGTAAGAGGGGTTTGGAGTTATTGGTTTGAGAATACTTAGGAATTTGGGTACTTGATGGTCCCATCTCGTTGATGAGGGATAACATACATCTTTGTCATGGAGATTTTCTATGGTACAAGTAGTTATTGACTGGAATTTGGGTACTTGATGGTTCCATCTTGTTGATGGGGGATAGATTTGTTCAATTTCCTTTGTATTTGTGATTGGTTCTATACTTTTTTGTTTGGAGGTAGGGAAAAATTTCTTTATGGTAAACATTTATGGTCCTTACAAGGACAAGACCCCCTTCTAAGAGGACTTGTTTAATCAAAAATTTGTAAGCACTAATTAAGGGAGTTTAAATTTGACAAAGAATAATGTTAAAGTATGGGGGGAAGTCCTAGAAATGTCCCACTTGTGCATTATTCCATACACAAATTTGAGGTTATTGGAGTGATGGATCAAAACCAATTATGTCAATTCCTACTGTGATGAACACGAGAACTGTGGTAGATAGTATGACCAAGTGACCTTATATATTCTCAATTTCATATTAATTATTAAATGGCATTAGTAAGATATTATCATAGGGGGATTGGGTGGTGATTATGTAAGCACCTGTGTATATTGTTGTAGATTGCTAAGGATGATCCCAAGCCCTTGATTCTCTTAATTTTTTATTCTTGGATAAGTGACGAGTGTTTCATCAAATTTATAAAAATGTGTGAGTCCTATTTGATGCTTCCTCAAGGGAGTTAACCTCTATTTAGTTTTTTGCAAATCTAAATAACCTAAAAGAAGTTATAACTTGACGGGGTTTTTGACGTGTGCAAGGAGAAAGAGATGGAGCTTATTTCTATTGAGCTCTAGATAGATAATAATCTTACATGGTATTTCAAGTAGAACTTACACAAAGAATCAAAATCTAGGCTCAAGTGTTTAGAAAAAGAAAAATAGTTTGTTAGTTGGTAATGAAGTGTAGCGAACACTAGAAAGTAGAGTCTTGCAGTTGGATTCTGATGATAAAATATCCAAATAATTCATAATATGTGAGTTATATGAAAACAAAAATTTAATTTGGGAAATGTACTTAGAGGATGGAACTAAGACAAGGTTGTTCAAGGAGATTGTTGATGGGGGTTCCCATTTTAATTATTTATATATAGAACTCAATAGAGTCAATATTATTAATATTTTTTTTCTCCTTTGCTATGCTTTACCATTGAGAAATTCAATGGAGGCTTGTGAGGGAGGTTACCATGGAAGAATTAAAGTATGTATTGAGCTCCTTATAAAAACAAAAAAATCCTAGGAGTTGATGGTTGGATAATGAAATTCATTATTGGGGCTCTTTTATTTTTTGTTGTTGATTTGTTGAGGGTGGAGGAGGAATAGAAAGGTGTTGAGTTATTTTAGTTTCACTTTTATTTGTGAGTGACGAACTAGATGATGATGAGTTGTGTGACCTTTTTTTTTTTGTACTATTTTAATAAATGGTTCTAGTTTAGGCTATTTTAGTTCAATTGTTTGGAAAGGGCATCTCAACCTGTACAATATTTATATTTGTTACTTGCTTATATTTATTCATTTGCTTTTTCTTCACATGAGGAGTGGGGTCCCACTATAAGGTGGAAATATTTACCATACATTATGCAATACATTGAGAAGTGTGTAAGAGGTTGTAAGAGTATCTTATGCCATTATGATCTATGTTAGAGCATCTCATGTCATTGAAATAGGAGAATCTAAAGTGTGGGAACAATCTCGCATCAATCAATTTTTTTTAATTTTTTAATTTTGGTTTATGTTTGGTTTGGTGGATAGCCATGAAGATTATTTCCTTTTTAAAATCATAAATAGAAGTTTATAACTTTCAAATTTTCAAAAAGGGTTAAATTTATTAGGGCCTCTATTTTTAGCAAGTTTTCATATGAGCACGCATGGACTTAAAATTATATCCAAAGCCTTAGAATTAAAGTTTGCACATTGTGGGTGAGTTTCAAGCCAATATCATGTCTAAGTGAGAAAATATTAAATTTTCTAATTTTTAAAATTTATAGAAATTCCTTAAAACTAAGTTCTGAGGCTTCAAATGGTATTTTTCCTCAAATGATGTTGCGAGGCCTACTCAAAACTAGGATTTTGTTTGATATTACAAATTTATGGGTTTTATTTTTTTAGCCAATAATGTATTTCCAAATAACAATCGAAGGAAGTGAATGGACGTTGATTACTTTATATTGACTTTGTATTTGTTTTATGTATATGGATTTGGATACACGCCAACTTATATGGGTTCAATGTGTTACTTTTATGGTGGATTTTGACCACAACACCTATAGGCACATTATACATGCTATAATAAATCTATTTGGGTAATGCAATTGGATTGACTAGATTAGGGTGTAAACCCTTAGGACTATATGTTTTAGATCAATGGTCGTGTACCATCTATTGTCAGAATGTTGATATTGGAGATAAACCATTGGCATCACGATTGTGGTTGAGCAATATGCTCTGCAAGGGCATAGGTAGAGAATAGTTATTCTTTTAGTATACTTTATCCCATTCATCCTAAGGTAATCACTGAAATTATTAAAAATTATGACTTTCTTATTGATATGATTATCATTGATTTAGAGCAACATGATTCAAGGAACATGCTCTACCAAAATAAATTTTAAAATATACATTAAAAGTTTAGCCAAATTTCACTAGTAACATGCAAGTGATAGAGTCTCGAATAGTAGATGAGTTGGCTTGGGCCGTGGGTTTGCTCCCCATTGGTCTTGGGTTCAACTCTTGTCGGGCTTGCCTAGTGTTTGGGGCTTGCAGGCGGTCTCCGCACATCCAGTGGACTAGTCTTGCCTCAGCACGCCTTTCCTTGAACCCCAACTTGGCTTCCATAAGACCAAGGTAAGGCGAGGGGAGACGTTGGGTTGGGTCGCGGGGATACCACTGGGTTAAAAATAAATAAATAAAATGCAAGTGATAGATTTTAGGAGCTATTCAATTGTACCTAACTTTCACCAGTAAGATGTAGGTGATAGATGCCTACCATATTAGGATTTTATTAAATGCTCAATTGTATTGAAATAAATGTCTGTGTGTCTCTTTTGTGTTTTCTACTTGAGGGATATTTCTCAAATGTTTGATTGTTAATTTAGACTAGGTGATTTATAGTATGGACACCAGTCTTACTTTAGGTGAAACCATATGACATCTTAATTATAATTATTATGTCATAAGATGAATTGATTTATTTATTTTATGTTTAAAAGTGACTCAATATTGTTGGATGATCGTTGGATAGAGTGATGTGTTGTCATTGATGTCAACATATTCCTCTATGTGTTTTAGTGTTGCAATCAGATTAAGTAAGTTGGTTTGCCCAATGTGTTGTAGATGATCTGATGTAGATTAAAGGGTTTTCAGATACTTATCTCTAGTTGATTCACCAGAAATTTCAGAGGTCCGCATTAATAATTGATCGAGTTATGAGATCTGGTATTGTGGTTGGTTTTTCAGTTGTTCAATGATGACAATATTTGGTAAATCCATGTGTATTGCTCCGAAATTGTAATATCTTTGTTTTTGGATGTGTGGGATGTGTTTGGGATGTTGATGTGTGTCCTCAGAGTGGTTCATGATTTGGAGGTTCACAAGTGAATCTTTCAGTTTGACAGTCAGTTGTGTTGATGTTCTTGAGCTCCGATAGTGAGATGATGGTGATTCTAGTAATTCAAGATGTTGTGGTTGTTGCGGTGTGATTCACATTGCTTGTGGACGTTTCTAGATTGTGTGCTATGCATATTGATGGTCCTCATTGATCATTGTGCGCGTTATTGAAGAATTTCCTTAATCGAGTGGTGTTCTTCATGTTCTTGACCGATATTATGATTGTAGCGTGTTGTGGATGATCAAGGCATAATTCTTGGACGTGTTTCATATTTGTAGTGTTGGTGTAGGTCCAAAATATGTCTTAGCCGACATTGTTTTGGTTCACATGCATTGTTGTAGCGTGTGTTGTTATATTTTTGTAATGTGTAACGTGTGGTGAGATAACCTTGAAATATAGGTTGATGACTTGTATAAATGAATGTAATAATCATTAGAGATATCATGCTATGTGCAAATAATGTAATGATCATTAAGTAGCAGAGAAGAAGTATGAAAGTGAGAAGAAGTGTGAAAGATCAGATTGTGTTCTTAACCAAAATTGTACTCAGGCATGAGGAGATGCTACTTTATCAATTCATGATTCTTTGGATGTAATTTGAATGTTTTTGTAAGACAATGAATCTTCCTGTAAGGTAGTGAGCCTTCCTAAGGTTTGTAGCCCTTCTTGTTTTGAGCAGTGAGATCTAAGAAGTGTGCCTGAATGCATGTGCATTCCCCATTGTAGTATTTCACTTACTCCTAACAGAGGGTATTATCTCATTGTGGGTAGGTTCCCACCACGGTTTTTCCCTTAACCGGGTTTTCCACATCAAAAATATTTGTGTTATGTGTATTATTGTTGTGGTGTTGATTTATGCTTTCATTGTTTAATAGTAGATCAAAATTTGTGGTTAAGTTGAGTTAAGTTTTTGAGCAAACTAATTCACCCCCCTCTCAGTTTGCTGTATTGTTGCCAACAATTAGTATCAGAGCTAGATCCTCTGAAAGAAGCTTGACCACTTGAGGTGATCCGAGATGGCAACCTTTGCGTTTAAGAAAGAGAGTCTAATATTTGATGGAACAAACTACACTCTCTGGAAGATCCAGATGGAATGTCATTTGAGATGCATTGGTGAAGACTATATGAAGATTACTAAGAACTAGTATAATTTTCCTTAGAATGGTCCTACAACTTTGGATGAGATTAAGGAAGCTGAATACAATATTAGAGCTAAGGAAGCATTGTTGAGTGCCTTGTTTGATTCTGAGATGACAAATGTGATGGATTTGTAGACTACTCATGAGATCTGGAAGAAATTGGAAACCTTGCATGAAGGTGATAGTCATGTGAAGATTGCTAAGTTGTAGAACTTGAAGGGAAAGTATGAGAAGCTGAGAATGGGTGAAGATGAGAACATTACTTCTTTTATACAGAAAGTGAGTGAGCTTGTGTGCGGTATCAGATGTGCCGGTGGAGTATTGGAAGAAACATATATTGTTACTAAAGCATTGAGATCCTTGCCTCCTGCTAACAATGCTAAAGTTGTTGTTATTGAGGAGATCCAGACTGATAGATCTGACTAGAGACACGCTGATTGGAAAGCTTGCTACTTTTGAGTTGAGTGAATTTGGTGAATCTCTTCCTAAGACTGAATTGACATTCAAAGCTACTATTTTATGGGAAGAAGAGATATGATCCAGGAGAAATTTCTACAAGAGTATCCAGATATGAAAAAGAGATGAAGGAGATGGAAGAAGAAGAAAGAGAGCTTGAAGATCTTTAAGCCCTTATTGCTAGAAGATTGCCTAAAGGTGTAGGTAAGTATGAAGGAAAATTGCCTCTTAAATTTTTTTCATGTAACAAGATAGGACATTTTGCTTCTAGGTGTCTAGAAAGAGATAGAAATCCTAAGAATCCATTCAAACCTTACAAGTCTAAGCATCAAAAGAAGTGTTATTATGTTGTTGATGAAGGTGTGACTTGTTGGGTCTCAAATCAACAGATTGGATGGGTTCTAAGGAAAATGCCAACTCCTATGATCAAACCCTCCAATTGACTTGGCCAACTTATAGAGTGAACCTATTAGTTACTAACTCTCTCTCTTTAGGCTCTGCAGGACCTAGGCGGGTATACCTATTCACTGAATGTCTCCAATAAACAGTGCTTTTTATAGCAAATATGTTATCCTATTCTGATATCTCCTGATCTTGAAATGGCATGAGTTCCTTGAATGGAGATATAGCAGACGAGTTCAAGATTGTTATTTCGCTTTGTGTTTCTTAATTACTCCTGTAGCTGTTAAAATAACTAATTGTGAAAAGAAACGATGAGTATAACTTGAGATTTAAGCCAGTGCCTTCTTCATTGCATGGGCTACAGAGTTATTACAATTTTCTTCAGGACTTATAGTGCGAATCTGTGAGACAGTTTTTTAACTCATCCCTTATGAACCTGTCAGTTACTATTTCTTTCAAAACCAAATGAATGCTTATATTATGTGCTGATTGAGTGAATTTAACCCTACCCTTAAGGGACCACTCAATTAAGCTTTGCAGGGAACAATTACAATCCGCAAGCAAAACTTTTGTTGCAACATTATAACATAAAGCATAGATTTGATCTTAAGAATATGAATAACCCTATCTTTATCAGATAATATCACAGACGATTGCCAAAAGAAAATGAAATAATCCACAACACATATGCAGGGAAACAATTGATCAAGATTTGTATTCCATTGAAGTTCGTACACAAAGACTTACAGGCTGTCGTTCTTTCGCTCATAATCCTATCTCATCATCCCTACATTACAAAAATCATTCTCATATATGTATGAGGACGAAAGTTTTTCACGAAGAGACACGACTTTTCAAAATATTAGTCGTTAACTTGAGTGTTTCTAAACTTAAGCAAAAAGAGATTCAAAAGCCCCAAATGATGAATGTAATCATCGTCTTTGAATGTCCTGATTCGAGGCGTTTGCTTTTTTAATTCATCCCCTAGCGTCAGGTACTTGAATATCATCTGGTTGACGGTAGGGGCCATATCCTTACTCCGATCAATTTCTGACAAGGCCCAATCCTTGATGCTGACAAGCTCCTTTCGCAAATCCTCCAAGGTTATTACCTCTCCTTCCTTGTAGACGGAAGGCATTCCAATGGGTCTTTCATCATCTAATTCTTTTAGATCTCTTCTCAGCATATCTTCGAGTTTGACATGATTATCCATATACGCGTTACCCTCAGCCTTTTCTTCTGGCGTCATGGAATCGTCATTGCTTAGCACCCCCTGCAATCGTGCTCTTAACCGCTCATGCTCTGTTAGCGCTTTTATGGTTCCATTGTAAACTATCCAATATGGTTCGACCTGTAAGAGCATGGTGTTAAACCGATGTCCTATGATGTCATTGACCAATTTGTCCATTTTTTGCTGGATATTGTCTGCGCGTTTATTGGCCTTCTCTGCTTGATATTTCCAGTACAGGGCATCAGAGACGTCATCCAAGCTGCGTCCTACGGGGTATGAGGTGTATTCGCTGATAGGAGTCCCTATTTCCAATTGCAATACCTTTGCTTGCAGCTTCTGGTTTTCCTCCTTGGATTTTTCATATAATCCCTTGTATGTAATGTTTTCTCTGACCAGAAACTCTGTCTGGTCCAAGTTCAATCTTGCAACATCCAGGTTGAGCTTCGCAGTGACCCTAGGATCAGTCTTTCCAACCTGATGAACCATGAGGTGCCCAAAGGTTTCTTCTATATCCACAATGATTGGCCTCTTCCCTTTTGGATATAGTGCCCACTGTAGGAGAGCCTTTTTGTCTGGATCATATCCAGAGCCTAGGAACAGTTTATCTACCTCCTGGGGCAATACCTGCTGATTCAAATCTTGTTTCTTCAAAAAGCCATCAAATAAGAGTGCTGAGTTGATATCCCAACCAGAGAAGATGATCACACCGGCCTCTTTTAATAATTTCCTCCCCTTTTCAGGAGTCATATCTTTCATGAGGACATCAATTTCATCCTGTAATCTCTTCATCTGTTCTTCCTCTGGTTTTCCAGCCATGCTTCGTTTGACATGAGCCCCTTTGTATTGATATAGAAATGAGAGGAATTCCCTGGAGGAGGCGAATCCATCATCAGCAATGAAGTCCTCATGCTCAGTCATTCTTATGTCAACAACATCTTTGATGTTGATTTCTCCTGTGTCCATGTTCATTTCTGTTTCGAAACCAGGAGGATAATCCTCTCGAGGAGAATCAGGTGGGATACTACTGGCGGTTGATTTTGGTGACATGTGAGCTAGGGGCTGACTGTCTCTTTCAGTATTAATGAAGCGAAGGAATTGTGAAGGAACTCTGTGCATAATTTCAGCTTCATGTTGAAGCAGCCTTTTAGCTACCTCTAGAGGATCTTGGAGATTTCCAATTAGGTCTCCATCTATCATTCCCCTTGCCCTTTTCCATTTGTAGGCCTCCCAGACTAACTCACTCTTTCCTTTTAAAACTTTGGCCTCCTCTCGCTCAAGGTTCTTAATTAGGTCGTCTGGCATTTTGGCCATATGCATCCCAGCTTTGAGTTTCTGTGAGGCTCTGGCAGCTCTTATATATCCTTCGGGATCAAAATTCTCCCTAGGCTCACCCAGAGTCATGCCATAGTAATTTAATTTATTCTGTAATAAATGATAACTCTTCGAACTTTTGACAATGAAATCAGAGAAAACTAATAGACCTGGAACAATAGATTGTTTACCAAAATCAGTTAAATGTTTAGCACTGGCAATAGACAATTGCCTTATAATCTCCAAGCTAGCCACTCTGTCTGGCACCGTAATTGGAAGCATGTGTGGTTGCCCTTCATATCCAAATACCCTTATCTCTGTGTGATTATCATGGCAATACCAATCACCCCAATTATGTTCAATCTGTGATTCTGGAGAGAAATCCTTTGGCCTGAGGAACCTCTTAATTTCGGGGGACAAAGTATAATCCCTGCGTTGTCCAAAAGCTGCACTGAGAGGTTTCACAAAGTATTCTTGAAAATGCCAGTATTGGTTGTTCATAAACCTCTGGTCCCATGCTGATACCCACAACTGAACCGGCTTCTTCAGACCATTCTTATCATAAGACCTGATGCTGAACTCATCTGGCCAGAAGTTAATTTCTTGTCCACAATAAAGAAGAATATGCATTAGCATGGAGTATAATGAAAAGTGAACATTCACAAGGTCTCCTTTCATTTTTTCCAGCCCATGATTCAAGGTATCCGCAACATAAGTAGCAAAATCAAATGACCTAGGGTCTTTTGATTGAATATCAGCACACAGAACCATAATCCCAACATCCATGAGTGGATGAGCCTCTATGCCTAGTACTTGGGCTGCAGTATAATACGTATATTTGAAATATGGATGGAAGTGGTTGACATCAAATGGCACCTTGTCACTTTTGCCAAACTGAACAAATGACCCACCCACTTTTGGCCTGTGAACAGGTAGCCTCCAAGTCCTGTAGATATTTTCCAAACTAAAGAATTCCTGTGAAAGTTTCTTCATATCGATGCTTTCCTCGACTTCCCAGTCTAGATCAAAAACCATATCAATAGTCTGCTTGTTGATTACTACTAATGTATTCCCTCTGTAATCACATATGGTTTTAGTTCTCGGGTTGTAGCAATTTACCAGAGCTTTCATTAATTCTACGTCTACAAATACATTTGGAACTACTAACTTGCCTAAGTTCCTCTTCCACATATTACTAATGGGTTCGGGTGCATCCCTTCTTTTGTAACCAAACAAAAATAACTCATGCCCTCTTATCTCAGTCCAAATGTCTCCTAGATTTTCAAATTTGTCCTCTAATCCTTCTTCTTCACTTTTAATCTTCTTGGACCTTACACTAGACGATGGACATTGGTCTAATAAGTCCTGAGTCAAAGCTCTCCCTTCTTTCTTCTGTCTCTTAGGCTTCTCTTCAGGGTTTAACTCTTTTCCTTTCCTACTCTTTTTAGAAGAAGAAGACGAAGGTTCCATAGTTACAGTAAATAAGAGAGACAATACTTACTTGGTAGAATGCTCAACTCTTCTGGTTATCGTTTGCAAATCTCTGCAGGTTCTTCACAGCCTTCAATCTCTTAGCATCGATCTGATTTTTACGAAAATTCACTTAGCTTAACTGTAATTGAATGGGCAACTTGTGTATAGTTAATGTTCTGCATCTGTAACGGCTACTCAAGTGTTTCAAATTTAATTGCAGATGTGACACTTTTCAACTGGGCCTTTAATTCCTTCGCGGGAAGTACAGTCCGCTCAAAGTGCGCGCGTTTCAAATTATCGATGAAACCCTTGTCTTCGGCCGAGTGTTTGAATCTTCCATCGAAAGTTCATTCTCTTCGATAATATTGTTTCGGTGAAAAACTTACGTCGAGAAGCCGCTTTTACGACTCATCGAAATCACTTTTTCATCGATAGTCTCCCTTTTCGACAAGTTGCTCGTGAGTTTCATCGATGCCATACTTTCGATGAGTTTCTTTCTTCGATGAAGGCTTATGAGTGTTCATCGATATCCCCTTTTTCATCGATATCCTTTTTATCGATGAAACAACTTTTCTTTTGTTCGACACCACGTTCATTGATGAAACTTGCATTTCGATGAATGTCTCTTGAGTTTCCTCGGTAACGATATTTCTTCGAAATCACCTTTTGCTTTTTCGCCTTTTGCTTTTACCTTTTCGATGAAACCTGGGGTATCGATGAGCGGTTTCTTGCGTTCATCGAAGGTAACTTCTTGCCGAAACACCTTTGCTTAATGCTTTATATGCCCTGTGTCGATGAAAACGCTCTTTCGATGAAACTTCTCCTGCAGTGCTCGATACAGCTTACTGGCCGAAATATCCATTAGTCTTCATGCTTATGGAAACATATATTATTATTTTTTTTTTTTTTATTATATTTTTTCTTTAAAAAATAGTGCTCAACAGCGGCTCTGACTGAGGATGAAGGCATTCTGAACTATGCCTTCAAGAATCCAGAATCTCTGGTTAGCGCAGATATGATGGTATTTACAATGGAAATGGATCCTACCCTACTGTGCAGGTGATGCAGAGTGCTTCAGGAGAAGAAGTTCTTTAAGAACTGCCCATGTACTGGCAATTCTTGGACCTCCCCTGTCGCGTTTTGGAGCAAATAAGAATCCTCCCCCCCTTTGTCTATGATCACATATGGGCCGATCCATAAGGCTTCAAATTTACCATGCTTGCCTTTGTCTTGACTCCTGGCATTCCACATTAAAACCCAGTCTCCTACACAAAATTTCCTGTTAGATGTCCTCTTGTCATACAACCTCTTCATTTGATTTTGAATCCTGATATTTTGCCTTTGAGCTTCTGCCCTGACTTCATCAAGTTCTACTAGCTGCATTATTCTTTCTTGTGATGGATCTTCAACATCTATTTCTTCTTGAATCATAAATCTATGTACAGGTAGAAGATTATCCAAAGGTAGTCTGGCCCTTTTGCCATAAACCAATTCAAATGGAGATTTTCCTGTGGATTTTTTCACAGTTATCCTGTCTGCCCATAATGCAAGATTCAACTTTGAGTCCCATGCTTTTTTGTTCTGCCCCAGCATCTTTTTAATGATCTTCAGGATGTTCTTGTTGCTTGATTCAGCTTGCCCATTCCCCTGGGGGTGATAAGGAGAAGAATGTGATATCTTAATGCCATATTCATCACAAAAATTGTTGAATTCCTCTGACCTAAAAGACATGCCATTATCTGAGATGATTCTCGCAGGAACACCAAACCTAGTAATAATGTTCTCCATTAAGAATTTTATCACCACCTTGCTAGTGGCCTGTTTGGTAGGTATTGCCTCTACCCATTTGGTGAAATAATCTGTAGCAACCAATATCCATCTGTGTCCTCCACTGGATTTTTCTGATATTTCCCCTATAAAGTCAATTCCCCATTGTTGGAATGGTTCCTCAGTCAACATTGGTCTTAACGGGAGTGATCCTCGATACTTTGTTTTGCTTGAGAACTTTTGACAAGCTTCGCATTTTCTGACATATCTATAGGAATCATTGAAGACACATGGCCAATAATATCCGGCTCTCAATATTTTATGTGCTGTAGTCTTAGCTGAGAAATGGCCACCACAAACCCCATCATGCATTTCATGAAGAACCTTGTCTGCCTGGTAGTTGTCCAGACACAATAACAATATCCCATCTCTATTTTTCCAATATAAGTCCCCATTGATAATCACATACCTTGCTGATTTTAACTTCAAAGCTCTCTTCTGACTATCGGTCATAGCATCTGGACACTTTAAGTGCTTAAGGTAATACATGATATCAGTGTACCATGATGTTTTCTCAATACTGAAATTAGCTTCTTCCCATCCAACCTGATTCACATCAGACTCTTCAATTTCAGTTCCTGTCATGAGTTTGGCCAGTCCTTGTCCTTTGATAACCTGTGAAATCTTAAGCTCAATGTTAAATTCTTGTATCTGATTGATCCATTTGCATCTTTTGCCCGTGACCTCAGTTTGTCTGAAGATATCTTTTACTGCTGCATTGGGGACATAAGCAATAACTTCGGCCCCTACTAAGTATGGCCTGAATTGTTTTACTGCTTTGACCAGAGCATAGGCCTACTTTTCATTTATTTCATATTTTACTTCTGAAGGGCTTAAAGATTTGCTAAAGTATGCAATGGGCTGCTCATATCCCTCTGAATTTTTTTGTAACAACACTGCTGCTATAGTATGACAAGAAGCAAATGAAAATATCATAAATGGTTTGCCAAAATCTGGGGAAATTAGTACTGGTGCCTCAGAAATTGCTCTTTTAATAGCCACAAAGGAATCAATTGCTTCTTCAGTCCAGTCAATTTTTGCCTCTTTCTTCAACATCCTTACTATAGGTTTCACTATGTCTACGAAATTCAAAATGAACCTTCTCACAAAATTAATTTGTCCCAAAAATGACTGAATGGCTTTGATAGTTCGGGGGATGGGAACCTCATTAATAGCCGCTACCCTTTCAGGGTCAATTCTCACCCCCTCCTTGGATACTATGTGTCCCAGTAGTTTTCCCTCTTCAACACCAAAGTGACATTTCTTGGGATTCAAGGAAATTCCATATTCTAAGGCTTTTTTAAATATCTTCTCAAGGTGTTCACAGTGATCATCAGCTTTCTTCGAGTACGCAGTCAGATCATCCTGGTATACTACCATGATTATATCAATCAATTCTGCAAAAGCCACATCCATTGCCCTTTGAAAAGTAGCTCCAGCATTGGTCAATCCAAATGGCATTCGTGCATAGACATAAGTGCCCCATGGAGTTGTGAAGGCTGTCTTATATTTTTCAGTTTCTCTAACTTTCACCTGATTGTAACCTGAAAATCCATCCATCATGGACAGCAACTCACACCCTGTTACCTTCTGCAGCATATTATCCATGTTTGGCAATGGATAGTTATCCTTTAAAGACGATATGTTTAAATTCCTAAAATCTACACATAATCTAATATCCCCATTTTTCTTCCTGACTGGTACCAAGTTAGAAACCCATGTGGAATATCTGCATGGTTCTATTATTCCTGCATCTTTCATCTTTATAATTTCTTCTCTCATTTTTGGTAGCAATGTAGGATTAATTGGTCTCTGTTTTTGCCTAAATGGCTTAGCTTCTGGCTTA
Organism: Cryptomeria japonica; assembly: GCF_030272615.1. NCBI lineage: Eukaryota > Viridiplantae > Streptophyta > Pinopsida > Cupressales > Cupressaceae > Cryptomeria > Cryptomeria japonica. Next base: position 108,569,716 of record NC_081411.1, on the reverse strand, counting down.
AGTGGTATCTCATGTTGAAAGAGATCTTCCCTGTAGGCTTTGAGATCCTCATAAGACCACGCAAACACATGTTTATATCTTTTTAACAAGATTATCAGTTGTTGCCTCATAGTAGGAGTCAATTTTTTTCCAATAAAAACATTCTTGGGGGCTTCTTCATTTCCTAGATTGATTTGTTCAACATCACTTTCTTTAACAGTTGACCCTTTGGTGTCAATTACATCTTGAGCATTAAAAGTTCTCTCTAATGCTACCAGGCCTCTTGGTAATTTATTTGACTTCAGTTGTATAATTTCATGTCCAAATAAGGTCTCCTTACCTTCAGTTTGTTCCACAAAGTCATTAAAATTTATAGCTTGAGCCTGATAATGATCAGCACACTGTAAGAAGTTTAGCAGATCTGCATCATCTTGAAACACTTGCCAATTATACAAGTTGTCAGGAACAGATGGTCTCACTTTCATCTCCACTTCAGATATCCCAGTTAGCGTTATATCATTACCTTTTAGTGCAATATTTGCTAGAAAATCTGCCATGATGTTCTTTGATCTATCTATCCAGGTTATCTGAAAAGCATCAAAAAGCTCCATGGTATCCCATACAGCGTTCCTGTATTGTTTCAGTCTTAAATGCTTCGAGGCATATCTCTCCTTTACTTGTGAGACTATTAATTCTGAATCACCAAAGACACTTAGCAACTTGATTCCATGTTTGACTGCTATGTTAAGACCAGTGAGTAAGGCTTCATATTCAGCAATGTTGTTTGTACATTCAAATAACAACTTGAAAGAATATTTGTAAGTTTCTCCTATAGGTGAAATAAAAAGGATTCCAGCCCCACTCCCTTCTTTGCTACAAGACCCATCAAAGAACATCTTCCATATCTGACCATCATTTTCAGTTAGACATGACTCAATGGGGATCCACTCTTTAAATTTAGGTTTTGTCAACTGTACCTGGAAGTTGTCCATATCAGTTTGTAAAAAACATACTTGGTTCATTGTTCCTTCCATGTCTTCTATGATATATGTGGACCGAGGCTCCCTGTCAATCTTTATTTCCTGTCCATTTATTGGAATCGTAGCATAAGACAAATCCAGCTGCACATATCCACCAATCATATTCGACCATTGTCTAGACAACAACATTCCATAGTTTGGTGGAACATCTACCACCGTGATATCTGTTTTATATGATGCTTCTGGACAGGCTGCTAATCTGAACTCTACATTCTTCATGACACCAACCACTGGGACTGATCTATTGTCCATGGCATAGCATTTTCCAAAGGTAGTATCAACTTCCAATCCCAATTCTTTCATCACCCCAACAGGCATGACATTTATGGCTGCTCCTGAATCAATCATACAATTCTTTACCCTTTTGTTGTTTATCACCAAAGTGAGGTAAAATGGGTCTACTTGTGTTGGGTTTTTAGTTATAGTGGACCCTAAGTATATAACTGGAGCCATTTGTTCATTACTGCCACCTGTTGGGACTTCTCGTTTCTGTTCATTAACCTTCCCTTCTTGGACACCTGAAATCATCTCCAAAGTTTTTTCCCTATATTCAGGAAACCTCATGATTTCCATTAATGGGACATAAACCTTTAATTGTGTTAGTGCAGCTGAGATATCAAACGAGGTAGATTGCTGTGATGAAAGAGTTTTTACCGTTTCTTTCTTTTGAACATCAGGACCCTGATTACCATCTTGCTTAGTCTTAGTTGCCTTATTCATTCGCTTAAGTGTTTCATTGTTTTCTTTCATGAAAAGACTAGCAGGTTTACCTTGTTCTGGATTCACCATCCTGTTTCTTAAGTCATAAGTCCTTTTTGCTTGTGCAACAGCATAAGTTGTAATTTTTCTTTTCTCTTCTTCAGTAGGGACTCTGAGTTTGACACTTTCATTTTTGCTGGTGGTCACAGGTAAAACAGAGCACTGATCAATATTTATAGAGTCTGACCTTCCTTCCTGACTAAATGACATCATATTAATAGTTGAATCATCCACATGATCTTCATAGCTATCCTCTTCCTCTTGCAACCCTTTTGCTACTGCACACAAAGAGGAAGCGTGTGGCATATTGCAAGCATAGCACCACATGTCATCGTCTTGAGTATAATTTACTGCTCTTTTTAAAGGATCTAGAATTTGTTGATTGTCTCTGTGGTTCCTTTCTACCGGTTTTCCATCCTTCCATGTAGTGTTATAAGGCATGTCATGTAGTCTAGGTCTCTCAGGACGGTAGTATTGCTGCTTCTCTGTTTTGTTTACTCTTACAGATAAATCTTTCAGGGCATTTAAAACTTTGTCAAGCTTATCTTCATCCCTATTGGCCTTGGGTGCTTTAGGATTGTACAATCTTGCATCCTCTCTTTTTCCAACCTTACCAGCAGCCTTTCTATTGTTCTCTATAACAATGGCATCTTTCATAACATGTCGGAGATCTCTTGGGTTTCTGGTTCTCAACTCATAGTTTGTTTTGCTATCATAAGCATTGATATAGTACAGAATGCTCACTTCAGGTACTGGTTTCATCCTATTAGGGATTTTGTTCAGAACCCTATTGAATCTTTTGTTAAAGTCAATTACTGATTCATTTTGCTCTTTCTTAATGCTGATGATTTCATGCAAAGCAAACTCAGGACTATTATGGTCTCCATATTGTTCCAGGAACATTTCTTTGAATTCTGCAAGATTTCTAATGGATGCATCAGGCAACGTTCTAAACCAGTCTCTCGCATCTTCTATTAATGACTGCATAAACAACCTGATCTTGACATCCTCATATGGCAAACCAAAATCCTCAATTACTGCATCAAATGCTTTGCAATGAGCCTCACCTAAAACTGCATTACTTCCTGTGAACTTTGGTATTGCTGTCCTGATTTCATTTGGGATGGGATATGGATACACCATCATTCCTGAAAAATGAAACTGCCTCATTTGTTCCATATTTATTAGTCCATGCCCTCCATGAGGATTCACAAAGTTCTGGTTCATATTACCATACAAGGGCATTTGGTTTTGATAAGGAGGAGGGTATTGATTCTGGTGTTGATACTGAAACTGATTAGGGGGTGGATGTTGGTTATAAAATTGACCAGGAGGTGGATACTGATTGTGAGGGATGAAGCCTGTATGCGAGTTTTGCTGGACTGGTGGTGCACCTGATTGCACATGATCATCCCTCTTGTTACCAAACAGAGGGTTCTCATAAGCTTTGAAATCATTACTCTTTGTTCTACCCACTCCCTGAGCATATGTTTTCTTGTAGTTGTTTACATCTTTATTAAAGTCATCCTCACCAACATTTATGCCCAACTTGGCACACAGTTCCAAACATTCCTGAGTCCTTCCTAAATCTCTCATCTCAGCAGCTGCCTCCATCATTTGTCTGGTTAAATCTGTAAATCTATCTGCAGGATCTGCCATACCTGATCCTGATGGAGGTGGTGTATATTGTCTGGACCGTGCTTCATGATTTTCAAAACCAGGGGGAATTTGGCATCGCCCCTTTTGAGCTTTATATGCCGCAACCAAATCTTCGTTCATCGGGCTTGAAGTTGTTGTTCTATCTTGTTCCTTTAAGGGCGAGTGTTGGCTACTTTCATGTTTATACTGGTTGTATCTTTCTCTCATGGAATCATTCATGGGTTCTTTATTTTTGTTCTTTCGTTGAGGGAAATCTAATTGGGATAAAGATTGTCCTTTCGCAACCGATCTTGTCCCGTGCATTGAAATTCTTATTTCAGAGTCGCCACCTCTTTTCTAGAGGATATGAATTGTTTTTGTTTCTTCTGAGCTCTTTCCCACAGCAGAGTTTTTATAATTCTTCCCCAGCAGAGTCGCCAATCTGTTGGATCTCAAATCAACAGATTGGATGGGTTCTAAGGAAAATGCGAACTCCTATGATCAAACCCTCCAATTGACTTGGCCAACTTATAGAGTGAACCTATTAGTTACTAACTCTCTCTCTTTAGGCTCTGCAAGACCTAGGCGGGTATACCTATTCACTGAATGTCTCCAATAAACAGTGCTTTTTATAGCAGATATGTTATCCTATTCTGATATCTCCTGATCTTGAAATGGCATGAGTTCCTTGAATGGAGATATAGCAGACGAGTTCAAGATTGTTATTTCGCTTTGTGTTTCTTAATTACTCCTGTAGCTGTTAAAATAACTAATTGTGAAAAGAAACGATGAGTATAACTTGAGATTTAAGCCAGTGCCTTCTTCATTGCATGGGCTACAGAGTTATTACAATTTTCTTCAGGACTTATAGTGCGAATCTGTGAGACAGTTTTTTAACTCATCCCTTATGAACCTGTCAGTTACTATTTCTTTCAAAACCAAATGAATGCTTATATTATGTGCTGATTGAGTGAATTTAACCCTACCCTTAAGGGACCAGTCAATTAAGCTTTGCAGGGAACAATTACAATCCGCAAGCAAAACTTTTGTTGCAACATTATAACATAAAGCATAGATTTGATCTTAAGAATATGAATAACCCTATCTTTATCAGATAATATCACAGACGATTGCCAAAAGAAAATGAAATAATCCACAACACATATGCAGGGAAACAATTGATCAAGATTTGTATTCCATTGAAGTTCGTACACAAAGACTTACAGGCTGTCGTTCTTTCGCTCATAATCCTATCTCATCATCCCTACATTACAAAAATCATTCTCATATATGTATGAGGACGAAATTTTTTCACGAAGAGACACGACTTTTCAAAATATTAGTCGTTAACTTGAGTGTTTCTAAACTTAAGCAAAAAGAGATTCAAAAGCCCCAAATGATGAATGTAATCATCGTCTTTGAATGTCCTGATTCGAGGCGTTTGCTTTTTTAATTCATCCCCTAGCGTCAGGTACTTGAATATCATCTGGTTGACGGTAGGGGCCATATCCTTACTCCGATCAATTTCTGACAAGGCCCAATCCTTGATGCTGACAAGCTCCTTTCGCAAATCCTCCAAGGTTATTACCTCTCCTTCCTTGTAGACGGAAGGCATTCCAATGGGTCTTTCATCATCTAATTCTTTTAGATCTCTTCTCAGCATATCTTCGAGTTTGACATGATTATCCATATACGCGTTACCCTCAGCCTTTTCTTCTGGCGTCATGGAATCGTCATTGCTTAGCACCCCCTGCAATCGTGCTCTTAACCGCTCATGCTCTGTTAGCGCTTTTATGGTTCCATTGTAAACTATCCAATATGGTTCGACCTGTAAGAGCATGGTGTTAAACCGATGTCCTATGATGTCATTGACCAATTTGTCCATTTTTTGCTGGATATTGTCTGCGCGTTTATTGGCCTTCTCTGCTTGATATTTCCAGTACAGGGCATCAGAGACGTCATCCAAGCTGCGTCCTGCGGGGTATGAGGTGTATTCGCTGATAGGAGTCCCTATTTCCAATTGCAATACCTTTGCTTGCAGCTTCTGGTTTTCCTCCTTGGATTTTTCATATAATCCCTTGTATGTAATGTTTTCTCTGACCAGAAACTCTGTCTGGTCCAAGTTCAATCTTGCAACATCCAGGTTGAGCTTCGCAGTGACCCTAGGATCAGTCTTTCCAACCTGATGAACCATGAGGTGCCCAAAGGTTTCTTCTATATCCACAATGATTGGCCTCTTCCCTTTTGGATATAGTGCCCACTGTAGGAGAGCCTTTTTGTCTGGATCATATCCAGAGCCTAGGAACAGTTTATCTACCTCCTGGGGCAATACCTGCTGATTCAAATCTTGTTTCTTCAAAAAGCCATCAAATAAGAGTGCTGAGTTGATATCCCAACCAGAGAAGATGATCACACCGGCCTCTTTTAATAATTTCCTCCCCTTTTCAGGAGTCATATCTTTCATGAGGACATCAATTTCATCCTGTAATCTCTTCATCTGTTCTTCCTCTGGTTTTCCAGCCATGCTTCGTTTGACATGAGCCCCTTTGTATTGATATAGAAATGAGAGGAATTCCCTGGAGGAGGCGAATCCATCATCAGCAATGAAGTCCTCATGCTCAGTCATTCTTATGTCAACAACATCTTTGATGTTGATTTCTCCTGTGTCCATGTTCATTTCTGTTTCGAAACCAGGAGGATAATCCTCTCGAGGAGAATCAGGTGGGATACTACTGGCGGTTGATTTTGGTGACATGTGAGCTAGGGGCTGACTGTCTCTTTCAGTATTAATGAAGCGAAGGAATTGTGAAGGAACTCTGTGCATAATTTCAGCTTCATGTTGAAGCAGCCTTTTAGCTACCTCTAGAGGATCTTGGAGATTTCCAATTAGGTCTCCATCTATCATTCCCCTTGCCCTTTTCCATTTGTAGGCCTCCCAGACTAACTCACTCTTTCCTTTTAAAACTTTGGCCTCCTCTCGCTCAAGGTTCTTAATTAGGTCGTCTGGCATTTTGGCCATATGCATCCCAGCTTTGAGTTTCTGTGAGGCTCTGGCAGCTCTTATATATCCTTCGGGATCAAAATTCTCCCTAGGCTCACCCAGAGTCATGCCATAGTAATTTAATTTATTCTGTAATAAATGATAACTCTTCGAACTTTTGACAATGAAATCAGAGAAAACTAATAGACCTGGAACAATAGATTGTTTACCAAAATCAGTTAAATGTTTAGCACTGGCAATAGACAATTGCCTTATAATCTCCAAGCTAGCCACTCTGTCTGGCACCGTAATTGGAAGCATGTGTGGTTGCCCTTCATATCCAAATACCCTTATCTCTGTGTGATTATCATGGCAATACCAATCACCCCAATTATGTTCAATCTGTGATTCTGGAGAGAAATCCTTTGGCCTGAGGAACCTCTTAATTTCGGGGGACAAAGTATAATCCCTGCGTTGTCCAAAAGCTGCACTGAGAGGTTTCACAAAGTATTCTTGAAAATGCCAGTATTGGTTGTTCATAAACCTCTGGTCCCATGCTGATACCCACAACTGAACCGGCTTCTTCAGACCATTCTTATCATAAGACCTGATGCTGAACTCATCTGGCCAGAAGTTAATTTCTTGTCCACAATAAAGAAGAATATGCATTAGCATGGAGTATAATGAAAAGTGAACATTCACAAGGTCTCCTTTCATTTTTTCCAGCCCATGATTCAAGGTATCCGCAACATAAGTAGCAAAATCAAATGACCTAGGGTCTTTTGATTGAATATCAGCACACAGAACCATAATCCCAACATCCATGAGTGGATGAGCCTCTATGCCTAGTACTTGGGCTGCAGTATAATACGTATATTTGAAATATGGATGGAAGTGGTTGACATCAAATGGCACCTTGTCACTTTTGCCAAACTGAACAAATGACCCACCCACTTTTGGCCTGTGAACAGGTAGCCTCCAAGTCCTGTAGATATTTTCCAAACTAAAGAATTCCTGTGAAAGTTTCTTCATATCGATGCTTTCCTCGACTTCCCAGTCTAGATCAAAAACCATATCAATAGTCTGCTTGTTGATTACTACTAATGTATTCCCTCTGTAATCACATATGGTTTTAGTTCTCGGGTTGTAGCAATTTACCAGAGCTTTCATTAATTCTACGTCTACAAATACATTTGGAACTACTAACTTGCCTAAGTTCCTCTTCCACATATTACTAATGGGTTCGGGTGCATCCCTTCTTTTGTAACCAAACAAAAATAACTCATGCCCTCTTATCTCAGTCCAAATGTCTCCTAGATTTTCAAATTTGTCCTCTAATCCTTCTTCTTCACTTTTAATCTTCTTGGACCTTACACTAGACGATGGACACTGGTCTAATAAGTCCTGAGTCAAAGCTCTCCCTTCTTTCTTCTGTCTCTTAGGCTTCTCTTCAGGGTTTAACTCTTTTCCTTTCCTACTCTTTTTAGAAGAAGAAGACGAAGGTTCCATAGTTACAGTAAATAAGAGAGACAATACTTACTTGGTAGAATGCTCAACTCTTCTGGTTATCGTTTGCAAATCTCTGCAGGTTCTTCACAGCCTTCAATCTCTTAGCATCGATCTGATTTTTACGAAAATTCACTTAGCTTAATTGTAATTGAATGGGCAACTTGTGTATAGTTAATGTTCTGCATCTGTAACGGCTACTCAAGTGTTTCAAATTTAATTGCAGATGTGACACTTTTCAACTGGGCCTTTAATTCCTTTGCGGGAAGTACAGTCCGCTCAAAGTGCGCGCGTTTCAAATTATCGATGAAACCCTTGTCTTCGGCCGAGTGTTTGAATCTTCCATCGAAAGTTCATTCTCTTCGATAATATTGTTTCGGTGAAAAACTTACGTCGAGAAGCCGCTTTTACGACTCATCGAAATCACTTTTTCATCGATAGTCTCCCTTTTCGACAAGTTGCTCGAGAGTTTCATCGATGCCATACTTTCGATGAGTTTCTTTCTTCGATGAAGGCTTATGAGTGTTCATCGATATCCCCTTTTTCATCGATATCCTTTTTATCGATGAAACAACTTTTCTTTTGTTCGACACCACGTTCATCGATGAAACTTGCATTTCGATGAATGTCTCTTGAGTTTCCTCGGTAACGATATTTCTTCGAAATCACCTTTTGCTTTTTCGCCTTTTGCTTTTACCTTTTCGATGAAACCTGGGGTATCGATGAGCGGTTTCTTGCGTTCATCGAAGGTAACTTCTTGCCGAAACACCTTTGCTTAATGCTTTATATGCCCTGTGTCGATGAAAACGCTCTTTCGATGAAACTTCTCCTGCAGTGCTCGATACAGCTTACTGGCCGAAATATCCATTAGTCTTCATGCTTATGGAAACATATATTATTATTATTATTTTTTTTATTATATTTTTTCTTTAAAAAATAGTGCTCAACATGACTAATGATAAATTTGAGAAAAGAAATTTAGGAGATGAATGGGTGTTCATTGCTATCAAGGAAGATGCTTTGGTAGCCATTGATTCTACTAGGTGCATTAAGGTGCATTAATGAGGAGAAATATTTGGTTGCTAAAGTTGAAGAGAAAGATGAATGGGTTATTGATAGTGGCTTCTCTCATCATATGACAGGTGATAAGAGTAAGTTTGTGAGTGTGGAAAAGTATGATGGTTGTATTGTTAGATTTGGTGATGACAAAGCTTATATGATCAATGGTAGAGGTTCTATTTATCTTGATGGTGAGCATAACACTGATGATGTATTATATGTTGAAGGTTTAAAGCATAATGTTTTGAGTGTTGACCTTAGATGGTTGATAAGGATATGACTAGAAATTAAAAAATGACAAATGTAAGACCTTGAGTAGCTCCAAAACTGAGATTGCATTAAGTACTAAGATTAAATGTAATATCTTTCACTTAAATGTTGGTGGTTAAAGTTGTTTGATTGCTCAGATTGATAAAAGTTGGTTATGGCATAGAAGGATGTGGCATGTGAATTTGAATTGCATGGTTAAGATAAGTTCCACTCAAGCAGTGAGAGATCTTCCTAAGATAATGAAGCCTACTAATTTAGTATGTAAGGAATACCAATTAGGGAAGTAGACAAGAGTTTCTTTTAAAAGCAAATAGTGTAACTCTAATGGATTATTAGATCTTGTGCATACTAATTTGTGTGGTCCTTCTAGAGTAAGAAGCTTGTAGGGTGACATGTATTTCATGTTGCTAATTGATGACTATTCAAGGATGATGTGGGTTACTTTCTTAAGGGAGAAGTCTGAAGCATTGGAGAAGTTCAATATTTTCAAAGATATGGTTGAGATTGAGACTAGATTGAAGCTGAAGTGTTTGAAATCTGGCAAAGGTGGAGAGTTCACTTCCGGTGAGTTTAATGCATTTTGTGAAGAATATGGTGTGAAGAGACAATTATCTGCTCCTAGAACACCTCAATAGAATGGTGTTATGGAAAAGAAGAATATAATACTTCAAGAAGCTGCTAGAACCATGATGTTGGAAGGAAATGTTTCGCATGTGTATTGGAGAGAAGCTATGAGTACTGCAGTATACGCTCTTAACCATGTTCATATCAAAGGTGATTCTGGTATGACTCCTTATGAGTTATGGTTTGGTCATCCTCCTATAGCTAGATACTTTAGAATTTTTGGAAGTAAATTCTATATTAAAAGAGATGAAGATCTAGCGAAGTTTGATGCTAGATGTGATGAAGGAAATGATCTAGACATATTAGATCTTGCGGATATGATTCTGATGATCAAGATGTCAATTCAGATTAAGGAAAGCAAGTGCAGACCCAAAACCTAATTCAGACTGGTCTGAAAAAGACTGAGAATCAAGGAGAAGCTAATGCAGATAGAAGAACTCAAAAACCTGAAAATCCTAAGACTCCTAGGTATGTAAGGTTGAATCAATCAGAAAATCAGATCATAGGAGATAAGAATAAAGGTGTGCTGACTAGAAGAAGACTTGCTAAAGTGATTTGTTTGATTTCTAAGATTGAACCTAAAGATTTTGATGAAGCTTGTAAAGATGAAAATTGGGTTAAAGCAATGGAAGAAGAATTGAATCGGATTGAAAAGAATAATACATGGATTCTTGTTCCTAGACCTAAGAATAAAAATGTAATTGGAACTAAATGGGTCTTTCAGAATAAGTTGAATGATCAAGGTGAAGTTGTTAGAAATAAAGAAATACTTGTTTGTAGAGGATATTCCCAAATGGAAGGAATTGATTATGAGGAGACTTTTGTCTGGTGTCAAGAATTGAAGTTGTTAGACTATTTCTAGCTTATGTTGCTTACAAAGATTTCAAAGTTTATTAGATTGGATAAGTATTTGATGAAGCTTGGATTCAATAAAGGTATTGCTAATAGTAATTCATATTTTAAGATTGATTTGGATAACATTTTTACTATGGAAGTTTTTGTTGAGGACATTATTTTTAGAGGAAATGATAGTTTTTGCAAGAAGTTTGTTGATGCTATGCAAAATGAGTTTGAGATGTCTATGATTGGTGAAATAAAATTATTTTTGGGATTAAAATTACTTAGTTGGATAAAGGTATTTTCATATCTCATAGAAAGTATGTGAAGGAATTGTTGTCAAAGAAATTTGGTTTAGATGATTCAAAGCTTGTTGGTACACCTATGGTGACTAGATGTAAATTGACAAAGGATGATGATTCTTTGAAATAAAATTAGACCAGATATAGATCAATGATTGGTGGATTATTGTATTTGACTCAGACGAGACTTGATGTTATGAATGTTGTGTGTCATGTTTCTATATTTCAAGATGATCCTAAGAAATCTCATGTTACTGTCGTGAAAAGAATATTTAGATATTTGAAAGGGATAATTGACTCTGGTTTGTGGTATCCTGGGAATGATGATTTCACTTTGAGTGCCTCTATAGATGTTGATTGGGTAGGTGATGTTGATGATGTTAGGATTAATGATAGTTCCAAAGATACTGAGAAGGGGGGGGGTGAATTAGTATCTAACCGGTTAACAAAATATTTAACCTTATTAAGTATTTTGTATTCCAAAATAGTGTACCAGTAAATAAGAATTAGTGCAGTAAACAAGAACAATAAAGACATCATAGAAAACACACCATTACACAAGATGTTTAACAAGGAAACCCGGTGTGGGAAAAACCTCGGTGGGATTTGTGACCCACAATATTCACTTACTGACCAATGAATAAATATTACTTACAATGAGGGGCCTGCACATGCAGGAAGGCCAACTGCCTAGAGCTCACTACCCAATCTACAAAATAGAAGTCTCACTGACTTACAAATTGGATTATGAAAATCCAATACAATGTACTGCTTCAAATTAGCATCAACTATGCCAGGTTTAGTATCGGTTTAAGCTCATACTATAACCATAAACCTTATACAAAATCTGTCGTATGCATTCGCATATATCTTCCTTCCTATTCTCTCATTCCTCATCTATTACTACTAAAATGATTTACAAGATCTCATACATATATGAGTCTATTACAATATGCCATGTCGGCTTTACAAAAGATAATTACAATTAAACAAAAGTTTATTCCTGTCGGATGGGGTGCCGATATGCATTGTTGCTGCTGCCGGTGAAGTGCTTGCCAATGTATGTAGATGCCGGTGAAGTGATTGATGCAAAACCATCTTAGTTGCCAGTGTATGTAGATGAATTCCAGAAGGTTGCCGCATGGTTGCCATCAATGATAACACCATCAATTCTCATTAGAGTGTAGAATGCTAACAAATGATCGTAAAAGTACTAGTGCTGGTGCATGTTTCTTGGGTAAGAAGTTGGTTTCACGAATGAGTAAGAAGCAGGATGCTATATCTTTATCTACTGTAGAGGCAAAATGCATTGCTGCTGCTAGCAATTGTACATAGGCAGTATGGATGAAACAGATGCTAAAGGATATTGGAGTTATTTATGATGAGCCTATTTCTATATACTATGATAATTCAAGTGCTATTAACATTTTTAAGAATATGGTTCTGCATTCTAAGAATAAGCATATATCTATCAAGTTTCATTTTCTGAGAGAGAAGGTTAATGAGAAATAGATTAGACTGGAGTATGTGTCTACAAAGGAACAAATTGCAGATATCTTTATGAAGCCTTTGCTTAAGGATACTTTTGAGTATCCCAGAGAGAAGTTAGGGGTGATTGCACCTCTTGATGAAAACTAAGATGCATGGTTTTGCATCAATCTAGTGCACTTCATAAGGATATCTTGTGATCCAGATTGATGAGTGTGGTTGCTACTAAGGGGGAGTAGCTAGTGGTGTGGTTCAGATGTTCAACTAATTCAAAGAGGGAGAGAATTCTGATTTCTATACCTTTGTCATTGATGTCAAAGAGAGAGAGAAGTATGTGAAAAACCCTAAAGCAATTTGGGGAGAATCAAAGATTTGTAATTTGAGTTGTTTGTCAAAGGAGGAGCCAATCTTTGTGATTTTGAGGGAGATTGTTGAGAGTTGATTTCTTTCTTTACATTGATTATTTTTCACATTCATATGTTGTCATCAATGCCAAAGGGGGAGATTGTTGGATGAATGTTGGATAGAGCGATGTGTTGTCATTGATGTCAACATATTCCTATGTGTGTTTCAGTGTTGCAATCAAATTAAGTAAGTTGGTTTGGCTAGTGTGTTATAGATGAGTTGATGTAGATTAAAGGGTTTTGAGATTCTTATCTTTAGTTGATTCAACATAAGTTTAAGAGGTCTGCACAAAGAATTGATTGAGTTATGAGATCCGGTATTGCGGTTAGTTTTTCAATTGTTCAGTGATGACAATGTTTGGTAAATCCATGTGTATTACTAGAATTGTAATATCTTTGTTTTCAAATGTGTGGGATGTGTTTGGGACATTGATGTGTGTCCTTAGATCGAGTAGTTCATGATTTGGAGATCTGCAAGTGAATCTTTCAGTTTGACAGTCAATTGTGTTGATATTCTTGAGCTTTGGTAGTGAGATGATGGTGATTCTAGTAATTTGAGATGTTGTGGTTGTTGGAGTGTGATTCATGCTGCTTGTGGATATTTCTAGATTGTGTGCTATGCGTATTGAAGGTCGACATTGATCGTTACGTATGTTATTGAATATTTTCCTTAATCCACTAGTGTTCTTCATGTTCTTTTCCGACATGATGATTGTAGCATGTTGCGTATGATCGAGGCATAATTCTTGGAGGTGTTTCATATTTGCGGTGTTGGTTTAGGTCCAAAATATGTCTTAGCCGACATTGTTTTCGTCTGCATGCATTGTTGCAATGTGTGTTGTTATATTTTTGTAATGTGTAACGTGTGGTGAGCCGACCTTGAAATATAGGTTGATGACTTATATAAATGAATGTAATAATCATTGAGATATATCATGCTATGTGTGAATAATGTAATGATCATTTAGTAGCAGAGAAGAAGTGTGAAAGTGAGAAGAAGTGTGAAAGATCAGATTGTGTGCTTAACCAAAACTGTACTCAGGTATGACGAGATACTACTTTACCAGTTCATGATTCTCTAGATGTAATCCAAATGTTTTTGTAAGACAATGAGTCTTCCTGTAAGGTAGTGATCCTTCCTAGGGGTTGTAGTCCTTGTTGTGACCAATGAACTCTAAGCAATGTGCTTGAATGCATGTGCATTCTCCATTGTAGTATTTCACTTACTCCTAACAAGGTATTATCTCATTGTGGCTAGGTTCCCACTGTGGTTTTTCCCAAGTAACTAGAAATTCCACATCAATATTCTTTATGTTATGTGTGTTATTGTTGTGGTGTTGATTTATGCTTTCACTGTTTAATATCAGATCAAAATTTGTGGTTAAGTTGAGTTAAGTTTTTGAGCAAACTGATTCACCCCTCTCTCAGTTTGTTGCATTGTTGTCGACAAATATGTGTACCTATTTAGTATTTGTGGAATTGATTTATTTATTTTTTTGTGTAAAAGTGATTTGATGTCTTCTAAATGAGGGTACAAAAATCATTATTCAATTGTACACTTGGATCGTTAGCTTCTTTATTCCTTCCTCCAAAATGTTTATTCTTAATTTTGATGCCTTCTACCCCTCATGTGCTTTGTCAAAAATAGATTCATTTTCAAGTATTTTAAAATTATAGTTTGAGTTCAAAATTATATTAATAGATTTGTGAATTTTTTCTATCCTTTTGTTTATTAGTATATCTAGTAACTCTTAATTTGTTCCTTGACTCTATTATGTTGAGCCACTAGATCATAAATAAACTATATTTTGATAGTGCACGATGGTTAGCCCTTGGTTACTATCAATTTAAATAAAATCATTACTCTATCAATATTCTCTTGATTGACCAATAAATTTCATCACAAGGTATAATTATAATATATATAAGTGATAGAAGTTATTTATAATGATTTATTGAGTATTATGTTCTTAGTGGAGATATTTGAAATTTTGCCCCTTCAAAGTGACTTATTACTATCAAGTATTATCATGTATTTGAAATATATTTCCTTTTGTAATCTTCTCTTGTGCAAGTTGTTTTATTAGAGTAAGGGTATGTAATTTTTCCTCTACAATATCACAAATAGATAATATATGTTCCATACAAATTTTTTCTCCTAAATATACAAGTCAACTAATATAATAAGGTTCAATGTCTTGAGGGTTGATTTTTAACTCTATTTCAATTTCATGTTAGCACCAAACATAAATTTTGACTTTGGTCTAGTTAAAATTCCAATCTCACTCATCATCCTTGAACTTCAATAACATCTCAAAAAAAATAAAAAAATCCAAGATAATTGATTTAATTTAAAAGAATAATTCTTAACTCATAATCAAGTATTTGTTACGATATTTGTTATGTCATTGGAAGCGTAACACTACAATGACACCCACCCAACTTTCTTATTTAAAAATAAGTTAAAAACTCAAATCTAAATTAAAATCTTCTACATAAATTTTATTTATAAAATATAAGTATGTTAATAGATTAAAATCTAAAAAAACAAATAGATATTTAAACTCTACAATTAATTTTATTATCTTCCCTCAATAATTGAATCTATAATAGTATAAGTTGAAGCATCTAATTTTATAAGTCTAGCACGTAAATACTAAAAGTATGTTATCATAAAATAAAACTTTTT
The DNA here is from genome assembly GCF_030272615.1 of Cryptomeria japonica. Classification (NCBI taxonomy): domain Eukaryota; kingdom Viridiplantae; phylum Streptophyta; class Pinopsida; order Cupressales; family Cupressaceae; genus Cryptomeria; species Cryptomeria japonica. The sequence continues at coordinate 108,554,141 of NC_081411.1, read as the reverse complement.
CCATAACTAGATAACGTTTTCTATTTAAAAAAACTCTTTTCTAAAAGATTTTTCAGCTTGAAAGAAACTGATAACTGATTATAACCTTTAAATGACCTCTTTTTTGGGACATATTGGCATTTTCAAGACTTTGGCATTACCAAGATGAAATTTATACGACTCTTATAAAGTTGAACAGTGGATTAATGGAGGCCTCAAATCGGAATATGAACTGCTCACCAGTACGTTAAACTTATCCTATTTTGATTCCCCATCAGCAAAATTTCTGTGAGTGGAGTCATATGATAAGATGTCTAGCTGCATCCTTGTGAGGCATTTTCCTATACTTTTGTGGTCAATTGACTTTATTCATCTGTGTGGGCATTATTATAGGTTATTTCTTTCTGTTTGCTTGACAGAATCAGATTCAGATCTGAAAGTTCTAAGATATCTCTTGGAACGTTTGGAGAGCTCTCTGAAATAAGGTTCACATTGGAGCCTATGCTCAAGTGCTAATTTTCAACCACTGTGGAAGATGATAATGATCTAGGAAAAAGAGCTGAGAGTTTCCTAAGAACCAGGGAATATGCATATATAAATTGGTTACCATAAGGCAGTTTTCCTATTCAATTTTAGATGGTCGGTATTAAATCACATATTAAATAATATATTAAGTCTACAGAATGTCAGTCAATTTTGAGTGTTTCACATTTTTAAGTCTAGAAGTCAAAGCTTACTGTTTGCGATTTAAGCCATCCAATTTTAGAGTAGCAATTGAGATAAATTGGATAAGATGACTCAGATTCCAACTATAATATTAGTGACACAAAGATGATGTTTTCCACGTCAAAAGATGCACTTTGAACAACAAATCAACTTGATAGATCCTCTGACAGTCAAAACAAATATGATGACCAAAGCACTCATAAGACAATGAACTAAGACATTGACAAATTTGTAGACAATTAAGCACATCTAAACATGGAAAATCAAACAATTATTTATCACAAAATGAGATTTTCAAAGGTATAGGTAAAACAGTGATGTATGTGTAACTTTTCAAATATATGATATAATTTGTTGATCTAACTCGATCTATAGCTCTCTCCCATTGACACTTCCCCTCGTTAATTGGAAGAGAGAACTAAATATTTCTTAAACTGGCACAATTCTAATTGTTAGTTAAATTCATAAACAATAATGACATGATAAGATCACCCTCATTTCATTAGTTACTCAAAACTGATATTTATGTTTGCATCCACATGAATACACAAAAAGTAATTATTTTATAAAAATCACATGTATTCAAAAGATTTATAAGAAAATCATAACAGTGATTGTACCATCTAATATTAAAAAAATATGTAATTAAAATATAACATGTTCAATTGTTCAAAAATGGGGTGTATCAGTGAATTTCAAAATATATAATTATGGCCCCTTTTTTATAATGATTTAAAATTATTATTCTTATTACAATTTTTTATAACTATTTAAAATTAAGTATTTATATTTGGGAAAGCATCATTGCAAAGGACTTCAAGGCTAAATTTTTTCAATTCTAAAGAATAATAAAGTTCAGAATTTTGTGTTTCATTTATTCTTGTTTTGCATATTTTCTTATGTTAGGTGATATTACTACTTTCTAAGATCTTAAAATCCATAGATTTGATCAATAGTTTCTATTTAATCATTCTAAACAGTTATATGTGTAGAGTTAATCAAATTATATATAATATAATTTGTTTAATATCACAATTTTATTTTATTTTTTCAAATTTGTAAGCTTTATTTTTATACATGTTTAAAAAATCTTTAAAAACTCTAAATGCAAAGTTGTATAATATACAATTTTAGAGTAGTTTTTAGTTTTGATTTATAATTACAACCTCATCATCTTGAGGAGAGGTTTTTAAATTGTTGGTGAATTGACAATTACCAATTCACTTACCAATAGATCTAATGGACATATTGAAGATTAATTAGATTGAAAAATGTTTACCACATATTCCTTAAACCTTCTAAATTGGGCTGATATCTGTTACAAAGATTTGGAATGATGTATTGAATTATATGTATTAGATACATTTTAAAACTCATGATACATTCCAATAGATAATGATCACAATCTAATTTTAGATTAAAAAAACAAGGAGCTTTCCTTGCTAATTAGATCTGCTCATGTAATTCAAACATCTTAATTCATAAAACTTATGCGTAGATTCATGATTTTAATTATAAATAGTAGAAAAAAATTGATGTACAATGAAGAATTTTTATCCTAAAATGAAACAATTTCTACAACTAAATGATATTGTATAGCCTAAAATGACTTTTTAACCTTTTCCAAACTTAGAAACTTATCAGCTACCTGAATCACAATTCAGGTTTTCCATTTTCAAAACTTTAAAAGGGCAGTGAAGACTAACTAATCAATTATTTTTTGACATTTTCAAGACTTTGAAGGGCACTTCAGACTTCTGCATATTCAAGACGTTGGCATTAGCATGACCCTAAAAAGTCCAAAAGTGAATAAGTGTAGACTGCATATTCTAAAATCCAGACCTGTCTGAACATGAAGTGCACACCAGCACATTAAACTTTTCCTATATAGATTCCTCATAAGCTAAATTTCTGTGATTGTATTCATATGCTATGATGGCTGGCTCCCTCCTAGTAATTGTGCTCCTCTTTGATTTTATATCGGGGTTGCAATCAGCTTGTATGCCTCCTCCATCAATACAATGCAAAATAAACCCTGGATTTAACATCTTCAATCCTCTGGGCATTTGGGAAGACAGTGAGACCTGTATGCCTTCTTTATCAATAGAAAGCAATTTAAGCACTGGATGCCAGATATTCAATCCTCTGGGTATTTGGGATGACCGGGGCACTTGTAAAGCTGCAAACGCTGCATGGCCCAAATCAGAATCCGAGCTTATACAGGCAGTTGCCCATGCAGTGAAAATCAATCAAAAGATTAGAGTGGTGAGTTGGCTGGCTCACAGTCTATCAAAATTAGCCTGTGTAGGAAAACAAGGGCTCATCATCTCCACCCAAAACTATAATTCAGTAATTGCAATCAACAAAACTGCAATGACAATTACTGTTCAATCTGGAGCAATGATGAATGATGTAATTGAAGAAGCTGCAAAGGAAGGACTTGCTCTGCCTGCAATGATTTACTGGAATGGAGTTTCAGCAGCAGGAGTTGTTTCTACTGGAGCCCATGGCAGTGGTCTGTCAGGAAGAGGCAGTGGGGTTTATGAATATGTTGTTGGGATGAAATTGGTAGTCCCTGCACCTCCTTCCCAAGGCTATGCAAACCTCATCACCTTGAGTGGTGATTCTCTCACCTGTTTAATTGTACTGCATGTGAATTTAACCATTTTCCTCTTGTTTCATTACTCCTTTCTTTGGTATTTTGGTTGCTTTTTGTTCAGTCAGTTTTATAGCCTAGCTTCTTGCTTTTCTCTGTTATGATTGCTTATACTTTTGAGATCTACTGACTTTGTTCTTTTGTGTGGGCATTAATGTAATGGGTTACTTCTTTCTGTATTGTTGATAGAATCAGATTCAGATCTGAAAGCTGCAAAGATATCTCTTGGAACGCTTGGAGCAATCTCTGAAATAACCTTCACATTGCAGCCTATGTTCAAGACCTCATTTTCAGCCATCGTGAAAGATGATAATGATCTAGAAAAAGAAGCTGAGAGTTTCCTAAGAGCCAGTGAATACGCATATATAAATTGGTTTCCCTCACAAAGGAAAGCAATTTTCCAAACTAACCATGTTGTTTCTGTTGATATACCTGGCGATGGCCTCAACACAGTAGTTGGAAGTCCAGTCACAGCTATGAGCGTTGAAACAAGTGCTTATCAGTGTGAGTATGATCTTGACGTTGACCCACTTAAAAACATTAGCTTGTCTGATCGTCGTCAATCTATATTTGAAAAAACATCTTAGGGTCTAAAATGTATGGTAGTTGATAGTCTGGTGATTTCATAAATTTTGTAGAGTTTAGAGTTTAAGTTTAAGGTCTAATATGTATGGAAGTTGATAGTCTGGCGAATTTTATTATTTATGATTGATTTAGAAAAATAAATAATATAAATAATTATAGAATTAATTGATGGTAATTTAAAAAATTTATATGATTTTTTTTTAATCGGTAAAGGCAGAGCCAGATTTGTATTAATAAGTTTAAATACATATGTTTGTCACAAAATTCTCAGACATTCAAAAATCCCTGCTCTTTGAGAGCACAGAGATTTCACCAAAACCTAAAAAACTTTAAACTTATGTTTCAGCTGTTTTTCTAAACCACTAGAGGGTTTCATAGTCTAGGAAAGCAAACAGACTATTAACGATAGAGGCAGATTTCCACCTGCCTAAAACAGAGTTTTTGAGCTTAAAATTAAACCTACGAGAAATATACATATATAATTAGTATACAATAATCAAAATGAGGAATCCACAGAAAGCCTAGCTTGAAGAGGGAATGTCAGGTTGTTGCAGCTGCTTCCTAGGATGACCTCAGCCTCTGCCTCTGCTTGCAATTTCCTGTAGAGCTTCAGCTGACGGGTGCTCCTTCCTTGCTCGTCCACATCCTCTGCGCGGAGGGCGACCTCTACCACGGCCAATTCCAGTCCCATGGCGACCCCTGCTAGCCTGTTCCAAATGTGGGTTTTCCTCTTCTGGTTTCGGAGGCAGGATACCGTTGAGTCTTGCAAACTGAATAAGGTCCTCCTCCCTTCCAAGATTTTTTGAATCCTCTCCCAGAAACTGCCATTTGAGATAGCCAAGGCCAACACCCGCAAACACTCTGTGCCTATCCAGATCCTTCCCTTTCAAGTCAAGCAGGAAGGGATAATACTTAATCAGTTCTCCATAAGCGTTGAAGAGGATTCTATCTCCTGGCCGAGGGGCCCCAGAATCATGAATTGCTTTGTTTAGAATTTCCTGGAGCTCTTGGGTAACTTCCTCTGGGAAGAGCTTCTTGGTGAGAGACCAGACTGCTTGCTTGGCGGGTTTTAGGTCAAGTAGGGAGGCGACAAACCTTGAGGAAATGCTGGTGTTGTCTTGAGGATATTCATCTCTGTTGAGGTGACCACTGCCCAAAATCATCTTCATGGCCAAAATGAGGGGAAAATCCGAGAAGAGGAGGAGACGCTTGAGCCTTAAGTCTGTGATTTTCTTGAAAGAAACTTGGCGCATAGACGCTGAGAGAGAGATTAGAGTGTTAGCTCCAAAACAACAAGTGGGTCTGGGATACATGCTCATGATGAAGCCAAAGGGAGGGTCGGACGCCATGAGGGGCAAAGCAAGCTGAGCAACAGAGAAGGAGAAGGACTCCGAGATAGAAAGCAGAGAGAAGGGAATGAACGCGGAATGCAGAAAACAAATGCAAAGAAGAAAGATGGCACACTGTTTAAAGCCGAATAATGAGGGTCCGGATTTCAATAAATTTGGCAATAAAGGTGGCGGAGGATGTTTGTCCTTGTCAAGCCAACTCACCCGGACGGGCCACGCAGACCTTAAATTGATTTGACAATATGTCAACGATCTCGAGAGGAGGATCGGAGAAGGGATAGGTCATGACTACGACTTAGATGATGTGCTTAACTACGGGCCCACCCTCCCAAGAGAGGTGGGATAAAATTTGAATTGATATGACCGTTAAACTTAACCGCCATGTTTAAGTTTAAATTAACCTTATAGCAAAATGATAAGGGCTACTGCAAGATCCTGAAGGGAAACTCGCATCTGGTTGAACCTCAGGGACCCAAGCATGTCAATTGCAATGGTTTGAGTGAAAAACAGAACGATACTCCTGATCCCAACTGTGGAGAAAAGATCCTTGGGCAGCTAATTTCGAGAGAGCATCTGCCTCTGAATTTGCTTCTCTGTAGATATGCTTAGCTTCATAATTGTCTATCTTATCCAGGCTTGTGACTATGCTTTCTAGAATTCCCTGCAGCCTCCAATTTGGAGTGATTTTCCTCTTGATGGCATTTATTGCAATCTCTGAGTCGCCCTCCACTAAGATGTTATTAAAACCATGGTTGATGCAATCTCTCAGTCCAAGTTACAGAGCTTTGAACTCGGCTATGTTGTTTGTATCTGGGGGGATAGGCTTTGCCATTTTCCCAAGGATTGCTCCTGTGTGATCCCTGATTACATATCCTATGCCAGAAGGCCCCGGGTTGCCTCTCGAGGCACCATCAAAATTTAGTTTTATCCAACCAGGCCTTGGAGGAGACCAGATAGCAGTCTTTCTCCCATTGTCTTTTTGCCCAAAAGAGGGGGGAATCCTGATGCCATACCAGTTTTTCCTTATACTTTCATCCCAAGATGAAAAAACTTTTGGCGGGCCCAAAGAGAAGGCTAACTTGCAGTTGACTGAATCCACAATAGTCGATTCAACTGAGTTCAAGATTGATTCTATTCTTCTGGATTTGTTGTCGAAAAGTCTGCGATTCCTTTCCTTCCATATTTCCCATACTAGACAGGAAGGGGACAATTCCATGATTGAACTCAGGGTGGACTCCTTGAATGGGATAGGCCAGCTTTGAAACAGGGATTTAATGTCATTTGGAAGGGCTAAAATCAAGCCAAGTTTAGCACAGAGCCATCTCCAGCATTTGAACGCAAAGGGGCAGGAGAGTAGTAGGTGGTTCACTGTCTCTGATTGAGCTTTGCACAGGATGCACCTAGAGGGTCCTGCAAACCCCATTTTTGTGAATTTTTCTGCAGTTAAATTTTTTTTTTGATAAGCTAGCCATGCAAAGATCCCTACCTTAGGGATAACTTTAGAACTCCAGAACAACTTCTTGGGGAAATCCAAATGATCCTGAGCAGCATTGTTAACCAGTACTCATTACAAATGAGAGAAAACAATATTAAATTAGTGAAAAAAATTCAATCCCCATCTTAAATGAGCTCATTGAAATCTTCAAACTAAAATTTAAAGACTGCTATTATTAAGAAAAATTCAAATTAATCATGTGGGGTATTTGTTTTTTTTTTTGGCTTCGTGAAGCCCTACTCATTGAAACTAGATCTGAAGCCCCGTCTAGGACATTTTCAGACATTTTGCCATTCTATTCAGTTTTATTGATATTATGTTGTTTATAAAATGATTGGTTCTTTCAAAACATTTATATATTTGAAAAACAGGCAGAATGTCCTCAGACACATGTTACCATGGATACAAATAGCTTGATATAAAAAAAATCTTTCTGAATTTATTTGCTATATGAATCTTGTTTTTTTCTTTGTAACTAATGCAGTAGAAATTCCCTCTATCCTCTTGCACAGACTAAATTCAGATTGCAACACAAACAAAACAGGTTTATTAAATCCATATTTGCATTACATAGGCCAATAATGGCTTCTCATTCAATAACAATAAACACAGAATGAAACAATCAAAATTTGCTTTCTTCTCTGTTTTACATGTGCAGTCTGAAGTCCTTTCTCAATCTGCAAACCCTTTCCTATTGTTCTCTACCAAGACTCTCCTCTTTGTCTCCACTCTTCTCACAAAAAATCTCCGCCTCCCATTGCAATGTCTTCACAAAACTTGTGTTAAATTATGATTCGAAATTTCAGCACTTGTGTTTAGTTTTACTGTATTGCAATTTTCTACAGAATATGGGAAGCTGCCTGCTAGACATGGGCTATTTGTGAAACAGTGTAAGGGCAATGTATACAGTGTATATATTTGATGTTTAAATGGCAATCTTGTTTTGATCTTCACACTTACCCACTAAAGACATCAACTAGCCTCTTCGCCTGCAGTCTATTTGGGCAAATGTGTTTAGTTTTACGGTATGGGCTATTTGAAGTAAAAGGGAAACAGAGCTAGGGTAATGTATTCAGTGTATATATTTGATGTATAACTTGTAACTTGCTTTGTTCTGCCATTCAGATGACAAAATCCAAGCAAATGAAGATGTGGATGAAATCTGCAAGGTATTAGACGTGCTGATCTCATCCGCAACAAAGGGCAGTGGCTTCTTGAATGACGGAAAACAGTTCACAGGGTACCCTGTAATTGGATTCAATCATCGGATGCAAACCTCTGGTGGATGCCAAGGAAATCACCCTAATTATCAAGATAACCACAAGAGCTGCACTCCCAACAAGATTTTGGATAAAAACAATACAGTCTGTTTCTGGGATCGACGGCTACACACTAATTTGTTCTTCGACGTGGAGTTGAGAGTATCAACGTTTCATCTACACGAGGCAATTGAGGACATAAAGAAAATTAGGGATTTGAAACCCTCAAGACTGTGTGACAGGGGTTCAGTGGGTGGAATATACATGCGCTCTGTGAAGAAGTCAGATGCATATCTTGGACCTGCAGAGGATCAGGTGACTTTGGAGCTGCAAACTTATCGGCCAAGGGAAGCAGGCATACCCAAGTGGAATGAAGATGTTTTTCAAGAAATTGAGCAAATGGTAATAGAAAAGTACAGAGGAGTACTACACTGGGGGAAAGCCGGAGGTCACTTGTTTGAAGGTGTCGCCAAGTGGGCTGTAAACCTGGAGGAATTCCTCAAGGTGAAGGACAGGTTTGATCCCAGTGAAGTTTTTTCTAATGATTGGACTGATGGGTTGTTTGGGATCGGAGGGAGAAGACTGGAGGAATTTAGGGATGGATGCGCTCTGGATAAAATGTGTAAGTGCAGAGAGGATAAACATTGTGCTCCAGACAAAGGATATTTCTGCGGAGAGGGAAGAATTTGGAACAAGGCTCGTGTTTGCAGGAAATCATCTCCATAGGTATAGATTTATTATTAAACATAATATAGAATGTCATGAGGCAAATTGCTATCATTCCGAATATGATATAAATAATTAAATTAACTAATATGTTTTAGTTCTAAAATGTTTATGTATTGTTAGAGTTATCTTGTATTAGCTAATAATTATTTATTTAATTATTAGTCTATTATACTCTACTCTTAAGCTAAACTTAGACATTTAATAATATTGTAAGTATTTAATAAGGATTGCACACTTTTAGGGTTGCAAATATTCTTTTATAAGGATTGTATTGTACTTTTTCGTAAATTGATTCCCTCTCTGAATGATAATCTTTTTCTTCAGAACCATTATTGTGTTTTGCCTCCAATCTTCTCTTGTGACATGTATTTTGCTAACAGGTGTTCTTGGGCTCTCTGAAGTTGTATTTTCTACTAACAGCTTCTTTTTACATGGTTGATTAGTGTCGATGGGGTCACTCATGCAGATTCATGTGCCACTTGCATCTTCAAATTTAAGATGTTTTGCTTTTGTTTGCTATCTGATCATTGTTCGAGTAGTGTCATTGAGGGCACTTATGCAGATTCTTGATCTTGATCATCATCTTGGCCTTTAAGGAGTTTCTTCACTCAACACTATGGCAGTTATCATTCGACAGTTGTCCACACTTTTCTTGTATCACAAAGGATATTCTTCTGCACTTTATATAGTTGTAATTGTGAGGGGGGGTTTTGTTCCCACTGGGTTTTCCCTCTTTCCTCTTTTCCCTCTTTCCTTTTCCTCTTTTCTCCTTAGTCAGGCTTAAGGGGGGGTGTTTGCGTAACAACTTTTGTTACCTTCGTAATTCACGGATCTGACTCCGGTCTTCTCCTTTGTTTATGGTGATAAACTAATGATTGCATTCTCCAGTAGACTTATGGTAGACTTATGTTTGCATGATCACTTAGTTAAGCCTAACCAAGGTGAACAACAAGTTAATTTTTCATGCTCCACCTCTTTCATTGTAACCAACCAGTTTTGCAGTTGTTCTTCTTTGTTTCTTCCATTGCTAATGCGGTGGTTCTTTGTATAAAACTATGCATTCAATAGATTGTAATTGTGACAATGAATTAATAGAATTACATTCATTTTGTTTTATTCTGATTTGATTTCTTTCTTGGAAGTTTTGTTTCTTCTTTCATGCTAGATCTATATTCTGCAATGCAAAAAATTTAACATGGTATCAGAGCCTACATCTGCTGCTACTTGTTCCTGATTTTTCAGAAAATTTTTTAGAGGAGGGTTTCAAGCTTTTTCAAAGCTTTTTTTTTTTTAATCGAATTTTGGGTAGCTATTTTGTTTCTGGTCATTTTGGGCTCAAATGGACCTCACCGTTGATCTCAGAACGCTAAAAAACCCCCATTTCCATATAAAATTTGTCAAATTTCAACAAATTTGGGTTCTAGACATTTTTTAGCACAAATTTCGAGAAATTCGTCAAAAAAAATCATTAAATTTTTTTATAGCAGTTTGGGCCAAAAAAGACCTCACCGTTAGCTTCCGAAGGGCATTTCTAGTCATTTTGATATATAATTCGACCTATTTCGGTGACAAGGGCATCCAGACCATGATTTTTTCATTGACACACTTTACGAGGCACAAAAATCGGTAAGGCTGTTCTTGCAAATGCATTAAAAAAATTTCATTAAAAAAAAATTAATTTCGTCCGGATGCCCTTTTCGAGCTCTCTTCAGATTTGGTGGTTTGATCTTCTGATTTTTCTTTTTTGATGGTGTTTTTTGCTGTCAAAGCCAAAAGCCAAAAGTTCTTTTTTGCACTCCAGGAGACATAACTTGAGCATCCGAACTCCGTTTTTCGAAAACTTTATATCGTTGGAAAGATTGATCTGTGCATTTTCCATTCATATGAGTTTTCTTTCCAAATTATTCTCCAAGAACACTTTATTCATTTTTTTTCTTTTCAACACTCTGGTGAATATCTTGGATGTTTCAGGTCCTGGGATCTCTTTCTTTGAGTAGAATGTCTCTTATTTGGTTGTTTTTTCTGTATTTCCAGTCTTATGTCTCTTCTAATCTTTGTATACATCATTTTGTAAGCATTTATTTTTTGCAAACGCACTGAGATAAAGTGCCACTATGCATTGTATACTTGGGATCTTGCACATCTTGTGCCTTATTGTACATGCACTACATTATAAAGTGCCATGGGGGGGGTTATGTTTTCCTTTATTTTTTATCTACCTTTGTCACGTGAGTGTTCCTTCCATGACATTAGCCTCATGATGTTTGTCAAGTGAGTGTTCATTCCATGACACTATGTACTTTCTCTGCACCTTCGATGTTCCTGGTTCTTCGTCATGCAGTTCTTGTTGTTCAACCTTTTCAGTGAACCTGTCCCTCACCCTTGTCTGCATTATGGGGGGGTTTCTCCTATTGTTCTAATGCTTCCTTGGTTCGTTGGATTAGCTCTTCAGGCTTTGGTGTTTTATGCCATTTGTATCTTCGAGTTCAGTTGTTTGCCTTTGGTTGCCATCTTATTCGAGTAGTGTTATTTGAGGGCACTCATGTAGATTACAGTCTTCTCTACCCGATCATCTTCTATTTCAGTGGAGGTTATTCAGATCGACAGTTATTCTTCGACAATGTTTGCAGGTTCTTCATGCTTCAGTGATTCTCTTTCTTTTTCCATCTCTTTTTGGAGTAGAGTTTTTTTCTCACGTGGTTTTCTCTATTTCTCCGGTTCATAGAGATTTGGTTGTGATTGGGTACCTCATCAGGGTTTGTTGTCGGGACCCAAATTTTTTCCCTTCTCATGTAGTTGCATTTTTTTTGCTTCATGCATTTATTTTTTTAGCTACTCCCTAAGTTTATCTTAAGACGGTTGTTAGAATTATCTTGTATTAGGTAATAATTATTTATTTAATTATTAGTCTATTATACTCTACGCTTAAGCTAAACTTAGGCAATTAATAATATTGTAGGTAAATACACATTATCCCTTTAGGGTTTCTTTAGGGTTGCAAATATCCTTTTATAAGCATTGTATTGTACTTTTTCATAAACTGATTCCCTCTCTAAATGATAATCTTCTTTTTCAGAGCCCTTATTGTGTTTTTGCCTCCAATCTTCTCTTGTGACAGGTATTTTGCTAACAGGTGTTCTTGGGATCTCCGAAGTTGTATTTTCTCAACTTCTTCATCTATTTTAAATGGTGATGGTAAGTATTTTTACAATTTAAAAATTTATTTTAATTTAGAAGTGTCAATTTTGTGAAACTATAACAATGGCAACAATTTTGCTTAATAAATTTACTTTCTTATACATCAAAACATATCTTTAGACCTAAATCTATTTATCGAGGATTCATTTAAATTGACCTTGCAAATGCATTCCTTTTAAGAAATCAAAAGCTTCATAATTCACATACATAATAAAAAGAATTCATCCTTACATATAAGATGAGATCTATGACCTTTTTAAATTGTAATCATTATTTAAATTGATGCTCACAATTCTATATGTGTACAATACTATGACAACAAGAGTATCCCATATTGATATGCGTATGAAGAATAGCTCTACATGTTTATTTAGAACACACTTCTAGTTGGAAAAGTTGTGGCCCATTTCTAATATATCTAAATTGAATCTAGCTAAACAATATGTTTGGCCACAATAGAATTTTAATTGAAAATACTTAAAATCATATATACTAATAAGTTATCCTAAAGTGTGACACAACTTTGAACTTCCACCCATGATGCCAAGAGATGCATCACATACTTATTATTGTCACCACATAGCACCAAAAGATCAAAGTTAATAATATCCCAAAAATCTTGAAAGAATTATATTGGAAAACAAACAAGGCTAGGAGCTTCTCCTTTTCTCATCCTAGAAAAAACCCCTTCAAATTCTTGCAAAGTGATTGGCTGAACTAAAGCTTCATTCATCTCATTAGAGACTAAAGAAGGAATACAATTCAAAACCAAAGTCTCACCAAATCCCCCAAGATGAGAGTCCTCAGTAAATAGGGCTAAAAAAATTAAGTAGCCTCCAAAGACATCTCCTACATAGATGATTGTTGAATCCCTGCCAAGTTTACTAGAGATGAAATGTAACCCCCATGCCTACAAGCTTTAGCAAAATTATGGAAGAAATTTATATTTTTGTTACCTTCTTGGAGTCAATCAACTTGAGCCTTTTTCTTCCAAAAAAATTGCTCACGAAGCTCCCATTCTTCTAAGTCCTTGACCACCTGAGATTCAACTCTACTTAGACCCTCCATTAACTCATAATATTAGATTTGGTGAGTGACATCATCTAATTGTGCTTGAAGTGTTCTTTTAATTATAGATATGTGGCCAAAGAATTGCTTATTCCACCTTTTAAGCTTGTATTTAAAAAACTACAATTTTTCAATGAAAGAATACATTGTTGTACCACAAGCAAGTCTGAGCCTTGCCCCCACCAAGTAGCCACCAAATCATGAAGTGGCAAATCTTGAAGCCACGTGAGTTGAAACTTAACTTGGAGGGGCTCTTGGGAGCACTAAATGAAATTGGAGAAAATTTGATTGACCAATGATTAAACCCCTCCAATCCAAAATCTTAGAACTAGTACTCCATCTATCCCCAACCCAAAAGTAGGAGACAATAAATCTTCCCAACCGCTCACAAATAGCTTCATCCCCACACCTATTGTTATTCCAAGTAAAGATACCATTAGACAGTTTTACATCAGTTAAACTCAGGAGTAATTCCATATTTTCTTGTAGGAGTCCAGTAGAGGGATCCAACCTAGCAACTCCACTTTGCTTTTCCTCCAAACTAAACAAAATAATATTAAAGTCTACAACAATAACTCAAAGAAGAAAAGGAGCAAGAGACTAAACATATCTTACATGAGACCAAAGAAAATATTTTCCAGGGAGATCAATCAGAGCATAAATGTTAGAAATAAGAGTAATTTCTCCCATAACCATGCTTGAGGAAACCATGGAAATAAAGGATCAACTAGAGATTCACTGCAATGAGAGAAATCTTTTGAGGGTCTCAAAAGAAAGCCACACCTCAAGAGCTATAAAGATCCCCAATACATTGACACCGACCAACTCAAAATACTATGAGCACAATATAGCATGACATCCATTGATAACCTTATAACCTAAATACAACAATATATAGAGAATGCATGCCAACAAAATCTTTAATAGATTTTTGTCTAGGGATTCTATTCAACTCCCTCACATTCTAACATAGGGGCTTCACTTAGTGAGCTTGGGTTATATCACATGCATTCATGGCATACTAAATAATCCCCCTATTTTCAAAAAATATTCCCCTAGAATCATTTTCTTCCTCCCCCTCCCAATACACAACTTGAATTAAAATCTCCCTATTTTTGTCAAATATTGCATTTTTTCATAGCCCGAATTAGAAACTCCCATATTTTCACCAATAGGCTTGATATATTGTACCCTCATTTTTGGGATATTAAACCCCCCAATATGAATGCACGTGATATGATATTGCCTAGCCAATGACACCCCCATGCATTCTAAGACATAATACTCATTGTGGAGACCGGGAGAAATGAGAGTCAATGGTGCTGATCTAGATTCCACCAACATCTTGCCAAATAATTTGACTTTCTCTTGATCCTTCCTACACCCACCCTTAGAAGATTTCTTAGGAGGAAATTTTGTGAGACATCTTTGTTGCAAGCTTAAAAATTGGGAGGATCCACTACACTTTGTAGAATCCAAATCTCCTTTAACCAGATCAACCAAAACAATATCATAATTTTCTTCTATAGAACCATATGGCATCACTATATCTGGATCCTTAGAAGACAACTGAGGATCTTGCATACCAACCGATGATAAATTTTCAATATCCAACTCTCTTGCTTGCTTAGCATCCATCCACATAGCCATATCTCTAGAATGCAAATCAGCTGGAACTACCCCTTCCTAAGCCAAAGAATCCAACACATCAAAGTGATTGAAAAACTCATCATTCTACCAATCCCAAAAAAATTGTCTTGACATCTTCCCTTATATATTTTCCTTTATCCTCCTTTGGAATAGGGTTATAGGTATGATTTCTTGTAACAGGAGCTCGGTTAACCTTAGGGAATCTCCATTTAAGTTGCACATACTCATGAAAAAGTCGACAACAAAAAGGTAGAGTTTCGTAGTCACGTTGTTGAATCCAGGAAGAACCTAGATAAATTTTGATTGAATCTAGAAGAGGATTATTAAAATCAATTTCCACACAAAAGATGGACATATGTAAAATTGTACCTTTTTGTTTAGAGTTTGAAGTATTGTTCCATCTTGGTTCCTGGAGCAAAAGAGTAATCATGTGAATGATGTCACTTTGTGAGAACTCTAACAAAAGCATTGAAGGCAACTCCTCAGTTGAGTTGAAACCCACATACTAGGGTTTGATGAAAAGACCAACCTGGTTGTAAAAGTAAGGGCCACCTAAAAAAAAAACTTGATTGCTATCAACCATGCATGAAAAAAACATTGTAAAATAACTAGTTGCAACCAACATGATCTCCATATCTCCTTCAGTTTTCTAGCTTAGGAAAATCCAAGATTCCAATGCAGTCAAGGAAATTTGGATTCTCATGAATTTGTAAATTAGAGCATGGTTGTTTAGGTAGGAAACATCTTCCATTACAGATTTTGGCCAAATAACCAAAAATCAAACGATCATGACTCCACTCTAGGCATCCATTAACTTTCTCGATTTCCAATTCTCCACCTACATAAAAGGATGTTGTGGTCTTTACTATACTCTCCAAGAGAAAACTCATCTTATCCCAAAACATTGGAGGAGGGTCATTGCCCCTCCATGATCTAACCATAAATAGAAGAAAAAGAAACTGTACAAATATAGAAGACACCAAAACCCCCTACATACAAAAAAGAACACACAAAAATTGTAAATCTACACTCCCTTAACCCTAACAATAATCCACGAACAAAGCCCCAACACTGACCCCAAAGCACAAAAGAAATCCTACCCATTTCTTAAAACTTCTGCACTCCCTCATAGTTGCTTACTGCTTTATTTAAATTTTTTATTTTTATTTTATATTAATGACTGTTTATTTTAAATGACAATGGTAAGTATTTCTACTTTTTAATAATTTATTATAATTTAGAAGAGTTAATTTTATAATCATTTCAAATTATGATAATGGTAACAACTTTGCATCATAAATTTATTCTCTTATCAAAAAAATGGCATGTTCTCTATATCAAACATATGTTTAGATCCAAATATATTTTTCAAAGATTCATTTAAATTTTTTTTGTCTACATATTCCTTCAAGTAATAAAAGACTTCATAACTCATAAGCTTATAATAGTAAAATTAATTCATCCTTGCATACAAGATGAGATCTTTGATATTTTTTTAAATCACAACCATTCATTAAATTGATGCTCACAACTCTATATATATACAATAGAGTGAAAACAAGAGTATCTCATCAGAATATTACTATGATGTCAACAAGAAAATATGAATCAACTTAACTTTTAACTTAAATATAAAAAATGGCAAATTTTGAAATGTTTTTGATTATGAAAGCATTGGAAACTAGGGCACTGATCCTTTACATAGAAAGACTATAAACAACACCATTACAACACTATAACAACACAAAACATAAAAAAGATAAAGACTTTCAACACCAAAAACCATCAAGAGTTCGAGATAGAAAAACACAGGGACAAGAGTCCAACCAAAGACCAATAAACAACACTTAAGGGGTCGACTTGCGAGCCCTTGTTATATCTATGACCCCATTCCATTAATTAAAGAGGAACTTATACAATTCCTGAGCCTCCTCTTTGTCTACATCATTGTTTGCAGTGCGCTTTCTCAGGAGGGAGAGATTTAGAGCCGAACTGTGAAGGACTTGCATGCAAAAATTGTTAATGCTAAAAATCTGAGCATCACATGCCTTCATCTTACATTTCATCTCAATGACCTAATCACAGATAGCCTTCACATCCATGAGAAACCCTAGGTTTTCAATCCTCTTCAAGATCATCGTGACCTCTCTGTTGATACTCTGGATTTGTTTCGGGGTAAGGGTCCCTTGGGGGGTATTAGTCTCAACAAAAAAACCCTATTATGTTCATGGTTATGCTCAGATTTCATAGCCAAGTCCATTTTATCCTCCTTGGTAATCTCATTTGTCTTCACCGCCTCCTCATATAGAGCCCTATCATCCTAGGTTCCCAAATTCTCTAGTTCTGCCATCTTCATGACCTCCTCCGAGTCCACAATATTGATCAAGCCCACATGTTCCCTTTCCAACTTAGCATTTCTAGTATCCATAGGGGACCTAGAAGTGTCAACATCCTTAAGGTCTTCACCCTTCTTGTCCTCAGTATGATCCTCATCAGTATCAAAGACACATTTAGCTTTTTGTTTTTTCTCTGAGGAGCCCTTAGATGCAAGTCTGTAGGATCTCCTCCTTCCTTTCGTGTTTGGAGAGGGGTTTTCCTCCTCCATTTCCTCCGACGAAGAGATGTCATCAATAATAATTCTTTTGTGCTTCACCGAGGTTTTCCCTTTGCCCTTGGGGGAGTATGAAACTTCTCTTTACCAGTGGAGGGAGAGGGCACATAGTGGGAAAATTCAGTTATAGAGACACAGGGAGGAAATTGGGCTGTTGCAAGGCATCATGAGTGAACTGGAAAACCCTAGGAATAGCATGGCCAGAAGAGAAGGTCAAAAGAGGGAGTGAGGCTGAAATAGAGGGTTGAACCAATATAAGGTTCCTAGGCGGGCAAAGAGACATGAAAGTTATAGAGCCTGTAAATTAGGCCTTGGTGAAGCGAGAGAGGCAACTTGTCACCATTTTTGGGGTCCATGACTTCTCTAATAGAAATTTCTAGAGAATGTTGTAAGAAAAATGGTAAACAAATCAGGTCATTATTATGGAAGTGGTTGAGTAAAGGCAGGTGGTAGTTGTAAAATACCTTGAAGCGGCCTTCCAGCGTCAAGTATTTCATTATTATTAGGCATATTTGATTTCAGGGGTGTTTTAGCTCCTCACGAGAAAACCCATCTTGCATTTTCATTGGCTCCTCCTTGTCTCTGAACAATCACTTTAGTTCATCACTATTGGACACATGACTGGTCCTTTTCCACCATCTCCCTTCAAGTGAAAGGCAAGTCACTTTAGTAATTAATTCTTCCAAGACCTCAAAAGAGACGCCCCTAATCGTAACCCTTCTCCCCACTCAGGAGGATGTAAATTGAGCCGAGAGCTGCTCATCGTGGCCACAAAGGGACTCCAAGAAATCAGAAACCCCTCCTTCAACACAATAATTCCAAACCAAAGCATCATTCTTGAAGTAATTTGGCCTATTAGGTTCGTAACACACTCTTTCACCCCCCATAGCCAAGACAAAAAGCTCTTGATTAGCAAAAGATATAAGCAAAGCCACACGGAGAATATAGCTTTCAAAGGAAATAGAAACAAATATTTCACAAGTGTTAGATAAATTTAGCCAGAAACAACCATCAAAGCATGAAAAAGAGGAATTATTGCTATTAATGACCTTGGAAATAGGGAAATTGTGCAATTCATTAATCATAACATGAAACAAGACCTTAGGCACGTAGGAAATAATCTTGTAATTGAAGCTAGTTTGATTAAAGATGATATCTATGGCATGGGGCTTAAATTGCATACAACGAGCCTTGAAAACAATCCAGTGAGCCTGATCCTGATTTCCTAACATGTCATCACCCTTCCATAACATCACAAGGGGATGACCCTGCAAAGCATACCATGTAATGATTGCTGCATACACCTCACCTCTGGTGTCCATGCTGGTAGTCCTTCTCCTCCAAATTTTGGTGTTAGTCATCAGCATATTCCCCATATTTGAATTCAAAAAATAATTCCTCCCAAGACCCCTAAGAGTCTAGAGGAAAAACAAAGGGAGGTTAAAGAAGAGAATCATCATGGGGATGAGTTTTAGTACCTTCACCCTTGAAGAGGGAGTTAACATGGAAAGACAAGGAGTTATGGTTCCTCCAACATCTTAGGCCCATGAGGCCAAGCCTAGGGTTGCCAGAGCATCAACAACCCCATTTCCTTCCCTATACACATGCATGATGTAGAAGGAGTCAAGCCCAGAAATGAGCATAAGAATATCTCTAAGGATACCTTATATAGTCCAGTTGAGTCTATTCCGCCCTTTGACAACAACAACAATGAGCTTAGAGTCCTCTTCAATATCCAAATTCCTTATGCGCACGAATTGAAACAACCGGACCCCCCAAGCCAAAGTCATGACTTCCGCTTGATTGCTAAAGTGGTCATTTAGATTCCCCGCATAGGCAGCAACCAAGGCCCCACTGTAAATTCTAATAACACCCCCTTGCCACAAGGTCCTAACGAGATGCCCCATCAAAATTGAGTTTATAGTAGCCAATAATAGGGGGGAACCAAAAGGAGCTAGGGAGGTTCCAACTACGAGTGATCTCCCAATCTCGATTTGAGGGAGGATTGGGTGACACTTTAATCTTGGTAACAGAAATGTTCTCAAGGATGAGATTCAAGAAACTGGTAAAGATAGAATCCAATGAGGCCTCCTTCTCCCTAGAGATTCTATTATTTCTTTTCTTCCAAATGCTCCAACAGAGGTGTGGAGGTATTTGTCTCCAAAGTTGGTGGACAAAAGTGTTCAAGGATAGGGCCCCAAACTCTTGCATCAAATGCAACATGTTTTCATTCATGGTCCAATAAATGTTACGCTTGTGACATACCATCCCCCAAAGGTCCTCGAAAAAGGCACAATGCAAGAAAAGATGGGGGGAGCTTTCAACATCCATTTTACAAAGGACACATCTGTTAGGGAACTAAAATCCTCTTTTAGCCAAGTTGTCATGAGTTAGAATTTTGTTATGTAGAGTAGTCCACCAGAAGAAATTGATCTTAGGGATAAGTTAGGATTCCAAACCTCTTTCCAATTGATAAGTGGAGCAGGTTTCCACAACAGGCTGTTGTAAGCAGTCTTGATAGAGAAATCCCTAGAGGGGTCCCATTTCTAAATGAATTTGTCCTCCCTAGGAAAGAGGGGGAGAAAGATCCCAGCCAACAACTTCTGCATCACACTAGCAACTGGAAGCAGGAGAGGTTGGTCAAAACAACAATCTGCCCTAGACTTCCAAGTACTGTTGAGGAAGTAATCGAAGACATTTCCTCCAGAGAATCTTTTGGTAGAATCCTCAATCCTTCTAAGGGAGGGGGAAGCTGAGAGGGGCTTTCCCCAAGCCAACAATCCTCCCAGAAGATAATATTTTTGCCATTGCCAATAATCCACTTCATGCCCTGTGGATGGTGTCCCTACAACTGATAATATTGATCCAAATTTTAGACCCTCTGGGGAGTCCTTCATTTAAAGCAGAGAGAAAACTATCATTGCCAAGATATTTAGCCCTCATCATATGACCCCAATCAAGGTCCTTGTGAAGAAACTTCCAGGTCGTTTTGAATATGAGAGCCTTATTGAAGTGGGTGATTTTGTGAATACCCAATCCCCCCTCCAATTTTGGGTAGCAGACTTTATCCCAACCCACAAGAGAAAGCCTTTCTCTCTCTTCCATCCCAGTCCAAAGGAAAGTTATTTGTATATTTTCCAGTTTGTCAGCCATGGTACCAGAAATTTTGAAGAGGGAAAGGAAGTAGATAGGGATACCCTGCAAGGATGAAGCCAACAACTTAAGCTTCCCCACACTACTTAGAAACCTTCCATTCCACCCAGCCAATTTTTTATGCAATATTTCTAAAATAGTTACCCAAAAGGAGTTGGAGACATCCTTGACAGTTAGAGGTAATCCAAGGTAAGTACCTGGAAGGGAGGCCATTTGACAACCAAGGATCCCATGAATTTTATCTTGAAGTTTGTCAACAGCGTGAAAGAAGTAGATATTGCTTTTATCATAATTATTGTGTTGACCTGAAGCATCCGCATACTGGTTGAGGAAGGATTTCCATCCCTTAGCCTCGACCATTGAAAAGATCCCAAAGAGAATGGTGTCATCCATAAACTGCTGAAGAATAGTAGGAAGAATAGTGGAAGTAGGTTTGATCCCTAAGAGGGCCCCTCTGTTTATCATAGAGTTGAAATTTGTAGCCAAAACTTTAGCTAAAATAATGAAGAGGTAGGATGAAAGGGGGTCACCTTATCTTAGCCCCCTAGAGACCCCAAAGGTCTCCCGAGGGTTGCCATTCAAAAAGACATAATAGTTAACCGTAGTTATGAATTCCTTAATAAGGCTCAACAACTTATCCCCAACACAAAGCTTTTGAAACACTTTAAAAAGAAATCTCTATTTCACTCTATCATAGGCCTTAGAGATATCTAATTTTAGAACCATACTACGTTTATGACTTTTGTCCATAGAGTGAATGATCTCATGAGTGGAGATGGCTGCATCACCCTTTCTGACTTGGACTGATGATGGAGTCCAGAAAGGGTTTAAGTCGATTGACCAAGACTTTGGTGAAGATCTTGTAAATAGTGTTGCAAAGGCTGAATGGGTGGAAGTCTTTTAGGAAAGACGACTCCTGGATTTTAAGGACCAAAGTGATGAAGGTATTATTTAACCTCTTGAGAAGCTTTCTAAATCTGAAGAAATCTTTAGTGGCAAGAACCACATCAACACCAACCACATCCCAAAATTCTCGGAAAAAGGGAGGGAAGCCATCAAGGCCAGAAGCTTTTAAATCCCCCATAGAAAATACCGCATTCCTAACTTCATCCTCAGAGACCGGGGTCATGATAAGTTCATTGTCTTCCATCATGAGGGGGGACATGAGGCAATGAAATTATTTTTTTATAAAATTGAAATGTTATAAATTTAATGATATTAGTTAAAAAAAAAATTTGAAAGTAATTTTTTTATAAAATTGACACAAAAATTTAATCTTAAAAATGAAGTTAGGTGGGATATAGTTTTGTACATAGTAAATTCTTTTAAATTTCTAATTTTTTAAATATATATAACTTAAAAGATCAATGCATATATATGTGTTGGTAAACAGATTTGCCCCTTTATGAAATCTTAACAATTATCTTCCTTGAACAAAAATATAACTTTGTTTCGCCCTTATAAAAGGAGACAAACTACCACTAGTTGGATGAATTAATAAAATTCAACCTCTTCATTATAGGGCAGCTCCTCATATATTTGCAATGAATTTACTATACAAATGATATGCTAATACTTTTTACCAGAAATCATTGAAAGGCTTTAGCATTCATTCATCAACACAAATAAATGCCTTCAAAACTGTAAACATAGAAAATTTTCTGAAAGAATATTTAAAGAGAGTTCACAGACTCCGATTTAAAAACATGCTCACTCTATAAATTCAAAACACAATAGAGGATCAAAAATACTGATGGCTAACCGATACTCTCTCATGCCTCACAGGACAAGGGGAATCAAGCAAATCAATACATGCGAGTCTTCTAACAACTAATGATAATCATGAATTAAGGAAAATACAAAGATAATTGATCACAGAAATATATCATGCCCATAACACCTTCTCAAGAAAGATTATTAATATTCAAACACATAGATTTAAAGATTGCATAACATAGCATTTCAGTGATAATCAACCATTGTATTTCCAAACAATTCATATGAGAACCAAAATATTATCTGCTGCTCCTCAAAATCACAGTTTTTCGGAACCCTTACAAAGACAAGCTTTTCAACTTAAATAGCCTCTAGGCTCATAGTTTTTACATAATCAAGTTACATTTACTTTTGATCAAAGTGAAAGAAAACTAAAACAACAGCCACTGGGAGATTGAAACTTCATCTTCAGATCAAGTATGCTTCCATTGTGGCAGAGGAGGTTACGGATCTATCCTGCTTTGTCGTAGAACCACACCATTCTATGTGTGCTACCGAGAAGTTTAGGATGACTTGAAAATACGGAAGACCGATGTGTTGGATTCTCTGCTTCCACACCTCTTTGTCCATGTTTACTTATGCTACTTTTGCCTTGTGAACCTCCAAATGATTAGAAAAGACTATGAGCATTGATTCAATTCTTGCCACCTTTGAGAAGTCATCTGTGGTCAAAGATTTTGTCATCTAAATGGATTGAATCCTTTCCTGAAAATACCTTGGTCATGTCCACACCTTCCTCAATTGTCTTGGCACCATCCTTTATGAGTTGGATGTCAATACATTTGAGATCCTTCTACATCGTATCAATCAAGTCTGTCAATCCTTTGAGCAATTTGGTGGATTCTTTGTGACCTTGCTTGATGATCGTTGCGCTACTCCACATTCTTCCTTGACACATACAATACTTTGTCATCCAGGTTTTCTACCAGTTTTTCAGCCAAGAATTTCATCACCCCATATTTCTGTATATCATTCATTTGTGCAACCTGACTGCTACCCATTTGATCCTTTCTTTCTCCCAAGCCACTGTTTCCAGTTCTAGCTCCCTGCTCACAATTTTTGTGTCTTTATAAAATTTCACCAGATTAATGATATAATCTGATCCTTGTTGTATTATCAGGTCCAACCATTTATTGAACATTTTTGTAACTACCGTGTTCCTTTGAACCTGGTCTAGCATTTTCTAGTTGGTCGTAGATTTACGGTTGAATGAGACCGGTATCTGTGACAAAGGTTGAGGATTTGGAATGTGGATGGAATTGATATACTCGGCCATAGAGTAACAACTTGTTTCAATTCCCTTTTGTCCTTTTCATCCTTCCATGTTCTTGAAATTATTCTTTTTGTGGATGATTCCGAATGCTTAACATCCACAACACATGAAGCAACTCCCAAATCTATCTTTTTCATGGTAAAATATTCCTTAGTTGCTTTATCTACATCCTTCCCTAGAATTGGTTTTGTTATCTCAACCGCCCAGTGACCCATTGCTTCATCCACTTCAAGCATTGTCTGTGTCTTGAGTTTCTTTGACCTTGATGCCTTTCCTAAACATCGACTGACCATGTCTTCCATAGGGATTGTAATCGGCACTAGATTCCATTTCTTTCCAATAGCAGCTTCCAACCATCGTGGTGTGCCCATAGGTTCCTTAGGTGGAGGAGTTGTCTGTATATCGTGTGAAGTGACAATAACCATGGTGTTCATGGGGTCCTCTTGGCTTTCTTATTCCTTGCTCGTGTCCATTTGCTGCATTTTAGGTTCATCCAGATTCTGTGAATCCATTGTCTCCTCAACCTCTTCACTTGGGTCCAGGTCTACAACAATCTGTTTCAATATGGGCTCCTTACTCTTCTTCTTGCTCCTGGAGCGAGTAACCCGAGCACTTGTGAGACCTAATGGTGACCTCTTTGATCTCCTTGGTTGAATTTTCTCAACAATAGGTCTTGAAACAACTGCAACATTAACAATTTTGTTAGTGGAAGAAATGGGAGATTGAGTCATAATGTGTGAATCAATTCTTAGTTCATGCGAGGACATGTGAGGTCCCTCCTTAAACTTTTGGTTCCTCAACCATCTTTTTGTTCTCCTCACAACATTGAAGGTTCTAGCCTGGATATTGTCAGCCTCCTTTTTGTTCCAATCAATTTCCGGAATCGATTTTCCTTGAACCTTTGTGTCAAACTCGGGATCTAAAACATCTTCCCCTATATCTTTTGATAGTCCAAATATATTAATTGGAAGCCTCATGGTAGTTATTTGTTGCAAAGTGAACTTGGACCACAGTCTCTTCCTTACCTCATACTCGTCAATACAGTTCTCCCAATAATTCTCTAACTAAGGTTCATGATGTAGACACCTAAAATTGTCATGTCTAATTAAATAAATATTTTATTTATTTAATTATCTAAGCCTAATTCTTCTATTAATTAAATAAATCTTTATTTATTTAATTAATTCATTTATCCTCTTCTAGCCTTATTTCTCATTTAAATAAATACATTTATTTATTTAAATTATCCTTTTCCTAATTAAATAAATATCTTATTTATTTAATTATCCCATTTCTTCTATTAATTAAATAAATCTTTAGTTATTTAATTAATTCATTATCCTTTTCTACACATGACACATGTCATTCATCTCTTAATTCATACACTACCTACCTCTTTCATTATTTTACTATTTCTTCTACCTACCCTCTAATCCTAGCCAACCTCCTTTTTTACACCTCTCAATCTTATCCCTCCATTTATTATTGTGTCTTCTATTTAAGGAGATGCTTTCTTCATTATCAAACCCTAATGACTAATTTAAAGGACTTGGCTACACTACGATCCTACTTGCAACCACATTCCGTTCTTTGTTGAGCTCTTGTGCACATAAAATCTGAGAGCAAATATATCAAGCAAGATCAATGGAGATAGGAAGAATGGAGATCAAAACCCTATTGGACATGTGATGGTATAATCTTTGTGATTTCATTTTATTTACATTGTCTTAGGTAATCTTCATATGTTATGGTGGATCTTTGTTGTTGTTAGGCTAGGGTTTGGTGGTTGAATTCATTTAGCCTTTCAATCTTGTTATTATTGTTATCCATTTTCACCATATACATTTTGGCATGCTCGATGGGACATGTGGCATGGGATACCATGACAGGAACAGGATTAGCACTACCAACAGTGTTGGCAGGAGTTATCAGTGGGTTCCTCTGTTTGGATAGGGCGACACGAGGGGTGGCTGCAGGGGACACAGGGGCCAGGAGAGATGATCTTGGGGTGGGTCCTTCTAGGGCTCAAACTCCGTCGAGGCCAACCGTCTCTGAGGAAGGGAATTCATCATAGTCGTAGAGGGCTCCCTATGTATCAGTATTGTACCATTTTGTATGATGATGTAGACACTTGCGGGTGATTGTAGCCATATGATTTTGACATCATTGTATCATGACACTTTATATATATATATATGAGATGATTCATCTTTGCAGAAGCTATATGCATGCATACCTATGTGATGAGATGTTCTTATGATGTATGTTTTATGTGATGCTTATGATATGGATGCAAATATGTATATGATGCAATGTAATATTTTTGTTCTTTTTATGTTTTATATGCAAATGTGAATGTAAGTAATGCAGAAGAATATGATAATGCCAATGTAAATTGTGCTAACAGGTGTTGTGTGTAGGATGTGATGCAGTTGTGATATCTATATGTATGTATGAAATGCTTATATGTGGTAATGCAGGTGCAACTACATGAAATGCAAATGTTTTTGGTGTGTCATTATACTCAGTCATGTGATAGTAGGCTACGCGGACTCAAGAAGGACGATGGAAGTCAATCAAGAAAGGGGGATGAAAGATAGAAGATATGAACATGAAAGAGATTCTTGTGCGTTATCATCATTGAGCTTTATTATGGCAAGTAGGTTATGACAATCGAGGCATATGTTCGACCCAGAAAGTCATTGTACCTATTTGCATGGAGATAAGACAGTCACAAACAAGGAATGCCCCAGTTCACACTAGACTCACAGTGTCCTCATATCCTTGGACAAGTCATAGCATTACTAAGAGACAATCCACAAATAGAAAATACAAATAGGTGACGATACCCCATCCTCGCCTTTCTAGTCAAAGACATCCTGGAGATAGAATCTCTAGTCAGAGACATCCCGGAAAAGCTAAAAGACATGTCACCAAAACATAAAAATCAAAAGAAAACCAAGACTCGACACCAACATCCACTGTAGTCCTCAAGTTTAGTGTCTCTTGTCACTTGTATAAGTCTTATTTGATTGTGGTCACAATGTTTACTTTCACAAAAAGGATAGATAGCACTGAACCATATGTTGTCTGAGTCTGTTGAAAGATTTGATTTTGTTGAAGCCCATTGTTGCTGCTGTCTCATCTGAAACTGACTAAATCCATGAAACTGAAACTTTATTGCGGACCTATGATGCAAATGTTGCTTTATTGCAGATTGTGCACGGATAGACTGAAGGAAGCTGGAAGAAACTGTACTCCTCGAAACATGTGATGTTCTCAGTTCCACACCCATCACTAGACGTAGGATTTGCCTTAGCCACAGATAGGATCTGATTTATTATGGATGGAAAGGGATGAAAAGGAAGGTTTATTATGAATGGCGAACCAATCTTAGGTAGATCAATAACAAGCCATGATGGGAATGGGTAAGTTTATTATGGATGAATTGGTCGTGAGTGTGTGCGAAGTGAAAGGATGAAAGAGAATCCTGAAGGAGGGAGGAGCAATGTCTCTACGCATGGAGCTGGTGACCTAGTTTTCACCATGGTACTTGCCCAGGGCACCACCGAAGTGGTTTTCACCGTTGGACGAAATTATTTCTCTTTACTTTTTTTGATTTTTCAATGTTTTTTATGTCACAAGGCGCCTGTTTGCCAGGTTTTCACCAAGTAATGATTTTTTGTTTTATAATGTTTTTTGTATTTTTGAAATTTTTTTTTATTTTTTTTTTATTTTTGAATTAGGATATTCCGAAGAGCTATGTGTAGAACCTGCAAAGGTGCATGCTGTTGATAGGATCCTCCAAAGGTTCACATTCTATAGTTGAGAGCTGATATGCCCCGGATCCATATACTGTTGTGATGATGTAGGGACCAAGCCAGTTTGGTTCGAACTTGCCCTTCTTCTCTCTGTCTTGCTGATTCTTGGGGTTTTCTCTGAGAACCAAGTCACCTACCTCAAATGTGTGAGGCTTGACTTTGTGATTGTAGCTGCGACTCATTCGTTGTTGGTAAGCCTTGAGATGATTAAAAGCAGTTTGTCTCCGTTCATCCGGCAGTTCCAGTTCTTGTAAGCGAGAGACTCTGTAATCTTCATCAGTGATGATGTTTTGCAAAGAGACCCGTAAAGAGGGTAACTCAACCTCAATAGGCAAGATGGCTTCAGCGCCATAGACAAGTGAATATGGTGTAGCTCCTGTAGGTGTGTGGACACTTGTACGGTAGGCCTAAAGTGCGGGATTTAGTTGGATATGCCAATTACGGCCAGCGTCATCGACACTCTTCTTGAGGATTTTAAAGATTGTTTTATTAGACGCCTCAGCTTGGCCATTACCTTGGGGGTAATATGGTGTGGAGAAATGATGGGAAATATGGAAGCGGTCACAGAGTTCATGAACATCCCGATTTTTGAAGGGCCGCCCGTTATCAGTGATAATGGAAACAGGGATACCATATCGGCAAATGATATAGTTAAGGATGAAGGTAGCAATCTGTTTTCCAGTGACTTGTGTGAGAGGCACAGCTTCAATCCACTTTGTGAAATACTCTGTGGCAGTGATAATGAATTTATGACCATTAGAAGAAGGAGGGTGAATCTTGCCTATGAGATCGAGTCCCCATTGACAAAAGGGCCAAGGAGACGCAAGTGGTTGTAATTATTGTGCTGGCACATGTATGAGGTCTCCATGAATTTGACATTGCTTACATTTCTTGACAAACTGATATGAGTCTTTTTCCATATTGGGCCAGTAATATCTAGTCCTAATGAGTTTCTTGGCCAAGGTAGGACCACTAGCATGTGGACCACATATCCCTTCATGCACTTCACGTAATGCAATCTGAGCTTCGTCGCTTTCTAAACATCTAAAAAGAGTGCCATCTAGACCTCGCTGGTATAGGATATCAGCTAAAATGACATATCGAGAGGATTGGCGAATGAAGGTGCGGCGTTGGTTATTTGATAGATCAGGAGGAAGGATATTGTCACGAAGGTATGTGAAGATGGAACCATATAACTGGGACTCGGGACCAACAACACATATCATTTCAGTAGGAGTAATCTCATATGACGGAACCAAAAGGTTATCCACCAAGAACTCATAGGAGGTCTCATTTTGAGGTAGATCAATCAGTGAAGCAATTGTAGCCATGGCATCTGCGGCGCGATTCTGCTCTCTTGGGATTTGCTCAAAATCTATTCTTGTGAAGTGTTGTTTCAAGTCATCCACCATTTGTTTGTAAGGCATTAATTTTTCGTCTTTTGTTTGGTAATCATCAGTTGCTTGACGGATGACAAGTTGAGAATCCCCAAAAACACGAAGTTCCTGGATCTTCCACTGAACTGCAATCCATAATCCAGTTGTTAATGCCTCATATTCCGCTATATTGTTAGTGCAAGGAAATGATAAGCGGTATGATTTTGGTATAGAATCCCCTTGAGGAGTTATAAAGAGGATACCAGCTCCTGCCCCATGCTATGTGTATGAGCCGTCAAAGTATAGTTGCCATGGTTTTGCATGTGATATCGTTAGAATGGATTCATTTGGAAATTCTGAATTTAGAGGAGCGTCATCAACCATGGGGGCATCTGCTAACTGATCTGCGATGGCTTGTCCTTTTATTGCTTTTTTGTCCGCATACTCGATGTCGAATTCACTCAGGATCATTATCCATTTGGCCAGTCGCCCAGTAAGTGTTGCTTTATTAAGAAGGTATTTTAATGGATCAATTCTTGCAACCAACTTAGTCTTATGAGTGAGCATGTAATGTTGTAATTTCTGTGAAGCAAAGACCACGGCGAGACATGCACGCTCGATTGGTGTGTAGTTTAGCTCGTATCCCACCAATGTGCGACTAATATAATATACGGCCTTTTCTTTGCCCCCAGCAATTTGTGCTAAGAGTGCCCCCAGTGTTGTTGGAGTAGCTGATATGTATAGTAACAAACACTGATTTGGAACTGGTGGCATCAGAACAGGCGGATTCAAGAGATAATATTTGAGCGCCTGGAAAGCCTATTGACAGTTATCATCCTATTTGAATTTGATATTTTTATGTAGCAGGTGTTGAAAAGGATTACACTTATCTGCAAGTTGTGCTATGAATCTTCATATAGACTGGAGTCTCCCTTGTAAGGATCGAAGTTGATTGATATTTCTGGGTGGTTGCATCTCCAAGATAGCCTTGACTTTTGCTGGATCGGCTTCGATTCCTCTTTTGGACACAATGAATCCTAGGAGCTTCCCGGAGGTTAGTCCAAAGACACATTTCTTGGGGTTTAATCTTACTTTGTATTTTTCCAACCGATCAAAGACGACTGAAAGTATGTCCAAATGTGTATTTCTGTCTACTGATTTACCCAAGAGATCATCAACATAATCTTCCACAGTTACGTGCATGAGATCATGAAAGATAGTAGTCATTGCTCTTTGATATGTAGCACCTGCATTTTTTAGCCCAAAGGGCATGACATTCCAACAAAAAGTTCCCCAAGGACAAGTGAATGATGTTTTATGTTGATCCTCGGGTGCAATCCTGATTTGATTATAACCGGAAAATCCATCCATTAATGATAACATTTCGTGACCTGCTGTGAGGTCAACGATCAAGTCGATATTTGGTAATGGGAAGTCATCTTTTGGACAAGCTTTATTGATGTCTCTGAAATCTGTACATATTCTGATGTTGCGATCTGGTTTACTGACAGGTACTAAATTGGAGATCCATTCAGGATAATCAATTAGGCGTATAAATCCGACATCCAATAACTTCTCCAGTTCTGCTTTGACTAGTAATGCCACTTGTGGATGCATTTTTCTTAATTTCTGTTTTACTGGCTTTGCCCCCGGTTTGACTGTCAAATGATGCATTACCAAATCCGGATCCAGTCCAGGCATATCAGCGTATGACCATGCAAAGTTGATTTGTCGTTCCTTGAAGAAACTTATGAACTGTGACCTTTCGGACTCTATCAATGATTTAGCTAGGAATATGTTATGTGGAACCTCTTCCGTACCAATGTTTGTTTTGATAGTCTCCTCTACCAACATGGATGACTTTTCCTCATACGAGGCTGGGAGAATGTCGAGCCTTCCATCTTCGGGTGCCTCAGAGAGGTTTTTGCCCTCAGATACGTCCTTTCTTTTTACTTTTTTGGGGTCAGATAGTGCCATAGTGTGGTTTTCGCCATAAGACCCTTGATTTGTTCTTATTTTCACATTTTTGCGACTAGAAGGTCCGACACCCTCACCAAAATATGCCATGTTGTGGAGTTCTATAGTGTATCCTGCTTTATGGTCCCCAGGAGGGAGATCATATCATATGCCAAGATAGTCAATAACAGCTTCATCATTTTGAAATGTGTCAAACTATGCAGGTCCTTCATAATCCCAGTCAATGAGTTGGTGGTGAACAAGGGGAAGGCCTTTAATGTCTTTGGAGTTTGCAGGGCTAAGAGTGAAGATGTGGTTATATTCGGGTATGTCAAGGTAATTATCGAGGTCATCGATGGCACTCTCCTCATCAGTCTCGATCACAAGCGAATCCAAATTGTCATCACTAGTAGCGCATTCTGGGATAGCTGTTCTCATTCTATGTGATCTCAACCTAGAACCTTGAGACGAAGACTGTGTGGAATCCTCATGGGTTGTTTCTTGACCAACTCTGAACTTTTTATAAAATTCCTCTTCTTTTGTGGGTTCATCTGGCTCTCTGAATGTCTCGGTGAGCTCATAATCACTGGAGGATTTATCTAAACCCCATTCCCATTTGTTGGAGTCTGTGGAATAGCGATCCTCTTGTTGAACTTTGGCAGCTTTGATTTGTAATGCTTCTTCTATCCTTTTAATGTGGATCTTGGAAGTCAGAAAACCAAGTCCCTTCGAGCGTTCCTTTTTGAAAGTCAATTTTGGTTGTAAAGGTTCAATGATGCCTTCCTTTCGTAACCCCAGAGGGCTTTTTCCATCATACCCAAATTTTTGTAGAATCTTGAAGCCTTTGCCATATTTCTCACAGGGTATATTGATGTGATCTTGTGTGTCATCTTCAATGTCTTTGTAAAGAATTTTGTATAGATCTTCCTCTTCCAATCTGCCCCATCTTTGAAAGACAGTAGGGTCCCATTTGAGTATCATGATGGATACTTGTTTGTTAGGATGTGGTCTTCCATATTCTTTTGGAGAACTCATAACTTGTCGTAAGTACATGGTCTGATTTAAAGTGTACTCTCCCATGCCTTTGTCCTGAAATTTGCCTTTAAGCTCACCTTGTTTTGATGTCGAAGGTTTCAACGACTCAGGATCAACATATGCCGAAGAAGGGACAGCTTCACGATTACTGGGAATGATGGTCTCAGTATGTGATCTCAGGTTATTGCAATATATGAACGGATTAGGATCACTGTTAACTGTTACCTCGACTCCATTGTGAGGAAACTTAATGCATTGGTGATAAGTTGATGGGACTGCCCTCATTTCATGAATCCAAGGACGTCCTAGCAATATATTATAAGTGAGGTCTAGATCTAGGACTTGACAAACCACATCCTTTGTAACTGGCCCGATTCGTAGAGGTAAGGTGACTGTGCCTTTGGATGAGCGCTCTTCATCATCATATGCTTTGATGGTGATTTGATTTGTTGAATTTACAGCTTTATCGGAATATCCCAATTGCTTAATGGTGCTCAATGTACAAATGTTTAGACCAGCTCCTCCATCTATCAGGACTCGCTTTATTCTATGTCTGTGTATGAAGGCTTCAATGTGTAGTGGTGCATTATGAGGCTGACTTACGGAAGCATCATCAGCTTCTGTGAATGTAAGGGAGTGTGGAATGGAAAGGTATCCCACCATGGCTTGAAACTGGTCCACGTTCAGATCAGTAGGAACGGCGGTGTCTCTCAAGATTTTGTCAAGAATAGCTTTATGAGCGGGGGATATGCGTAAGAGCTCAAGTATGGAGATGAGAGTGGGTGTCTTCCCTAACTATTCTACAAGGTCATACTCAGGTTTGGTTGATGAAGAAGTGGTGTTTTTGTTGGAGGCACCTGGCAAAGTAATTTTACCTCGACGGGTTGTAATATGACACTCAGAGGTAGGCTCGGAAGAAGATCCAACACCTCTTAGGACAATCCTGGGTCTCTGAGGAGGATTCTCAGGGTTTTTGTCCTTGATGATAATAGTAGAGACATGATTGTCCATTGAGATGTGATTGATAGTTGAATCATAGTTGTAAGGTGCTCTAGTACAGTTGGCTTGATCATCTGTGACTTTAGCTTTTCCCTTGTCATGCTTTGGGAATGGTTCCTTAAACATCTCATGTTCTTGGTTGGATGAGTGTCCCTCAATCTCAATGTCACCTCTATCAATGAGATCTTGCACGATGTTCTTCAGTCGATGACAATTTCTTGTCTTATGACCCTTGCTCTTATGAAATTCACAATACTCCTCATCATTCCACCAATTGGGTTTAACCTTTGGTTCATACGGAGGAAAATCTAGAACTGTGATTACTTTGTTTGCCACTAGCTTCTTGAAAACTGACTCAAGTGGTTCTCCCAATGGGGTGTACTTTCTTCGTGATCTTGAAGTTGTTTGAGTATTCACTTAATTGTTTGTAGAACTTGATCCAGAAAAGATGAATTTGGGTCGCACTGTATTGGCATCAACAACACCATCATTGACTGTGTTCTTGTTTTTATTCCAAAATCTTGGCTTGTCTTTTCCTTTAAAGTCATCTTTGTTTTCCTTGAATATCTTAATAACTGCTTGTTCAATTAGGACCTTCTCTGTTGCTAAGCCTTTTTCAATAACGTCCTTGAAAGTGGACAAACAAGCTTTCCTTAGATCATAGCCAATGTCTTTGTTAACATTTTGTGTGAACATTTCTACCATTTGTTTTTGTGGAATTTCACAAGAGCATCTGCTGGTTAAATTCCTCCATCTTTGTAAAAATGATGCAAAAGACTCTCCCTCTTTTTGCTTAGTGTTGCATAAAGTAGTAACTGATATGTCTGTCTCTATATTGTAGGAGAAATGTTGAATAAATGCCTCTGCTAAGTCACCCCATGACTTAATTCTAGGTGGTAGTTGGGAGAACCATTCCATAGCTTGATCACCTAAGCTTTGTGAAAATAATCTCATCAAATATGTCTCTTCTGAAGCTACTTCAATGCAAGCTATGAAAAACTATCTTATGTGTGCCTTAGGATCCCCTTTTCCTCTATACTTATCAAATTTAGGCATCACAAAGTGTGTAGGAAATGGAGGCATTGGAATGCTCTTGTCAAATGGATAAGGACATATGTCTCTCATTGTGTATGTTGGCTTCGGTGTATTTATGTCCTCCAGTTTCTTTTGTAAGTCCCTGATTTGTTGTTCCAAATTGCTCTTAGGTGGAGATCGACTTCTTGGACCATACCCCATGTTTGAGGCACCAATTTGAGGAGGAGCATGTTGCATATATGGATGATATTGATCATACACATGTTCATATGGAGGAGGTCTATAGTGATGCGGCATAGATGGAGCACTTGGTATAGATTCATGTTGAGGAACACCATATTTATTTTGTGCATGTATACCATACTCTACAGGCATGTCATGTTCTATTGTGTTGCCCCCAAATTTGACATGGGGTTTCCTTGTGTCCAAATTTTGAGCATGCCTTTGAATATCCAATTGTTTTGGTTGATCCGTAGCTTGAGCATATCTATCTGCATAAGACTTCCATGATGGTCTGCGAAGGTGAGTATCATATGCTTGACCATGTGTATGTGGGACCTTTGGTTTTTGAAGCAAAGACGATGGTGATTCAGGCACCATATATGGTCCTCTATTTCCTCCGCTATTAGGTCTCCTTTGATCCATATTAGAGTGAGTTTGTTGCAAAGGTCTATGTTCCATTATTTGAGACATGTCAAAATCAGGAGGTATCTTGGCTCCACTTTGTGCCATCATGTGTAAGAAGTATTGTCTATCTCTCCTCATTATTTCCTCAATCAGTCGATTGAAATGGGGATTCATAATGGATTCTTCCACATCTGCTGAATGTATTGATAAGTTGTCCAAATTGTCATTATGTGTAACATTGTTGTTTGTAGTGCCTGTGTTTTCAACATTTGGAATGTTTCTATAGACATCCATGTCAGGTAATGTAGTGTGATCAGTGTTGAAAAAGATATCATTCTCATACTCATAAGAACTCATGTTTGTGAACTCTTGAGCTTCTTTGGTTTCTCTCCTAGATTTTTGAAGACGGGTTTCAACCATGAACTAGGTATTGACCAAGATGTGTGAGACTAGATGAAAATGTAAAAAGTATGGAAGACCAAGAGTTGGATGGAGTCTAAATGAATCTGAGGTGTACTTGCAATGTCCAAAGTGTAAGACCAAGTATGTATGTATTAGAGTAGGTGTGACTTCCAAAGAGAGGATAGTTTCTCTTGATAAGGAAAGCTAACCTTGACCCTAAGTAAGACCAAATGAGACCCAAAGGTAAGAAACCTTGATGAGGGACCACTTAGCAAAGTGTTGTTGTATGTAATGTGTTGACAAAGTATAGTGAGGACAAGCAAATGACCTTTTGACTCAAGTTTAGACAAATGTGAATGTAAAGCAAGATGTAAAGTAATGATGGATTTTGTGAGACCCAAAGACAGATTGAATGCTAGATGAAACCAGGAGAAATGACCTAGGAAGCTCAAGTATTCCGAAACTGATTTCTTTTTGTTTGCTGGACTGTAGAATTTTCTTGCAATTTTTGAATACAAACGCGCCTGTATACTGCACAGACGCGGTTACCCGACACAGACGTGTTTCTATTCAACACAGACGCTGTTATAAACACAGACGCTATTCTGCCCTTCATAGACGCGCCTAGACAACACAGACACGACTAAAACAGACAAAGACGCGTTTCTATAAAATTTGTGCGATTTTTTTCGAATCTGTGAAGTCGTTTTGTTGTGACCAAATCTGGCTGTTTGACTGTTTTTCGTGACAAGAGGACACAATGTTGAGGAGGACTCAATGTTTGCAAGTGTTTAGACTCAAAAATGACTCCAAGAAAAGTGTGGTGTTTGATGTAAAATTGTTTTGCATACACTTGAAGACACAAAAGACACAATGTTTTGTTGTTTGGTCTTGAATGTTTGAATGTTTAAAATAAGTCAAGCACAATTCTTATGGCTGGCCAGGACAATAGTTGTTGATCCCACATAGGGTTTTACCCCCGAGGCTACGCTATTCAGAGCGGATACTTAGATGCTTGACCTCACTGGCTCCACCCTCGGCACTCACTTCTCGGGTCAGCCAAGCATCAGTCCCCATGAAAACTCCCCATGGCGAACTTTGTATCTCTACTAAGAACCGTATGTGTGTGGGCTGCTACCAGAGGTCCGACCTCCTACCCCAACAACTAGAAGGATTTGGGCTTCTAAAACAAAAAGGTGCTAGTAAGGGCATCTGCTCGTGTGGCTATACATGCGACACTTTCAGCTCTGTAAATATAGAAGGCTCCCAGCCGGTAGGGGTTACGCCCTACAAATGATCAAATAAATTTGATCAAATGGGTTTATGGGGAGACATAGTGTCGGTATGAACTAATCAGCACACGTTATTCATAGTTTTCACCATGAATACATTTGATTATAGTGGTTCGGAAGAGGTGGGTTTTCCTCGCTACCACTTGGGTCGTTCTCTTCTCACTAGTAGTCCTAATGACCACATGGGAAGACAGGCCCTCTAAAGACTAAACAAAAAGAGCCTATTGCTCAAGAAACAAAAGACAATGATTCAATTTTAGTGCACCAATGGAAGTGTTTGCTAGTCTATGAAAACAAGGCACACAATAAAAATCAAAAACTCTTGCCAAGGACCTGCAACAAAGAGTTGTTAGTAGTTTGGGTTGTTTGAACTAATCACCCCTTCCTGCAAACACACAAGTTAGGTAAATTTTTAAAAACCCAAAAGACTTTGTGAAATAGGGGCCTTCTACCAAACGATTTAGCTTCCAAGGCAAGCTGCACCAATTGTGTTAGCTAGATCTGAAAATGTTAGTCCGAAATAAACCAGATCTGAAACTCTAAGTGCAGAAATCCGAAAACTTAATCAATAAAATTTTAAAATTTTGAAACAGGCAAAACACAGACGCGATTACCTCAGACGCAGACGCGACTCCGAGACACAAACACGGTTCTGTGAGACACAGACGCGCTTAAAAACCACAGACGCGCCTTCTGCACTCAGACGCGGGTGAAAATGACACAGATGCATTTCAGTAACACAGATGCGCCTCCCTAGAACCTGCAAAATGAAATATTACAAAACACAGGTGCGGATCCAGCTGTCTTAGACGCGCCAGAAAATCAAAAACGCGATCCGAAAGTGCGCAGACGCGAAAATACCAAAAATGCTACCGAAAATGCCCGATTTGCAACTTCAAAAATACAAGATCTGCAACAAAGAGGTTAAATGCAAAGGGACAAGAGTCCCACCGGGCGTGCCAAAATGTATATGGTGAAAATGGACAACAATAATAACAAGATTGAAAGGCTAAATGAATTCAACCACCAAACCCTAGCCTAACAACAACAAAGATCCACCATAACATATGAAGATTACCTAAGACAATGTAAATAAAATGAAATCACAAAGATTATACCATCACATGTCCAATAGGGTTTTGATCTCCATTCTTCCTATCTCCATTGATCTTGCTTGATATATTTGCTCTCAGATTTTATGTGCACAAGAGCTCAACAAAGAACGGAATGTGGTTGCAAGTAGGATCGTAGTGTAGCCAAGTCCTTAAAATCAGTCATTAGGGTTTGATAATGAAGAAAGCATCTCCTTAAATAGAAGACACAATAAGAAATGGAGGGATAAGATTGAGAGGTGTAAAAAAGGAGGTCAGCTAGGATTAGAGGGTAGGTAGAAGAAATAGTAAAATAATGAAAGAGGTAGGTAGTGTATGAATTAAGAGATGAATGACATGTGTCATGTGTAGAAAAGGATAATGAATTAATTAAATAACTAAAGATTTATTTAATTAATAGAAGAAATGGGATAATTAAATAAATAAGATATTTATTTAATTAGGAAAAGGATAATTTAAATAAATAAATGTATTTATTTAAATGAGAAATAAGGCTAGAAGAGGATAAATGAATTAATTAAATAAATAAAGATTTATTTAATTAATAGAAGAATTAGGCTTAGATAAATAAATAAATAAAATATTTATTTAATTAGACATGACAATTTTAGGTGTCTACAGATATCAAAAATAGAAAATCTACTCGGAACGTGCGAACCTTCAATCGAGCCAATGTGATTTGACATTTCCCTATCACCGCCTTTATCATAGCCAGTTGGCTCCGTCCGGGTAATAATTAGGGAGTAATCATTCCCGATGTCTATACTATCATCATAAATCCATCCCTTGTGGTAGTGGTGACTCAACATGCCTTTGATACATGGTTGTCTGGGATAGTAATGGGCAGGATTCCCATGCCAACTTAAAATTTGAATGAAGGTTTCCTTCATCTTTGGGCAGATAAAACGGTCCCTTCCTGGGTATAGGCCCTTTCCTTTTCCAAGATTACCTTGGTGGTGACCGATAGAAGATTGGTGTCCCTCCAACATTGTAAGCTATTTTGTAGGCTTCCCACCGCCACCATGGAATCGGCAGCTTCGTTTCCTTCTCTAAATATGTGACAGATGGTGAAGTCCTCCAAGTTGACCAGGAGGCACCCGACATCCCTCAGAATGGATCCCACTCTCTAACCCACTGATGAGTTCCCTTTTATTGAGTCCACAATGATCTGAGAGTCTCCTTCAATTTCCAACTGTTTAATTCCTATGGAGTTGGCTAGTTTTAGACCCCAAAGGAGGGCCATTCCTTCAGCTTGAGTGACCATATTGTTCTTTAGGTTGCCCACATAGGCTGCTAAAGTGTTCCCCAAATGATCATGGATGATTCCACCCCCCGCTTGACAATTGCTTTGGGCTAAACCATCAAAATTTAGCTTAAACTAGTGCAACTTAGGGGTTGACCATTTGGTCATCCTTCTTTTGTTTTTGGCGCTATTGTTGAAGATTTCAAAACCAGGGGGGAGCTTCCATTTTTCAGCAATTTTTTTCTCTATCCAATTAGGAGGATAAGGGGGGTTTTCCATTTTGTCACCTCTAAGTTTTTAGAGATCATCTTAAAGCAAATGTGAGCCACAGTGTCTGGGGGGGTCTCAGTGTCTCTGAAAATTCTGTTGTTTCTTTCTCTCCATAAGGCCCATCAGATGTGCAGCGGTATTTGTTTCCATAATTGAATGATGAGGGGGTGATGGGAGGGGGGGTCCAATCAAAGACAAATTTTTTAATGTCCTTCTAGAAGACCCAATAGAGACCGCATTTCTGAAGAGTGATAGCCTATAGATGTTCAACAAAGGGGCAGAGGACAAATAGGTGGTCAATAGTTTCCTTGTTAGCTTTACACATGCTGCATCTATTGGGGAAATGGAACCCTCTCTTTTTCAAATGAAGCTATCTTCATGAGAGGCCAGGGGGATTCTAGTTTCCAACAAAATTCTCTGCAGGTCCTGAGCAAGAGGGACCAGATTAGGTCTGTTGTTGAAGACGTGGACAATGTCCTTCTAGCATTTTCTTCCTGGTTCCAAATAATCCACTATATAATCCCCCAGGAGACCTTTTAGGTGGTGCATAATTTGATGGAAACAGGTGTTAGCCAAGGGCTTGTCCTCCGTCCAAAAGTCTTCCCAGAATCTCACTTTTCTACCATTTCCTAGTTGCCATTCCAGTCCTTCTCTTACCATCAATCTGCTCTTCAAGATGTTGTTCCATAACTTGGATCCTTGGGGAAGATTGGCTGTACTCAAATTGTAATAGAAATTCTCCCGGTCCAGGTACTTTTCTTTGATGATGTTACACCAGTCCACCTCACCTTTAGCCAAGGTCCATCCAATCTTAGCAATTAGCACCTTATTGAGGGCATTTATCTTTCTTATACCCAAGCCTCCCATTGATTTGGGCAAGAACACGCTATCCCAATTGACCAAAGCAAGGTATTTTTTCTCTTCCAGGCCTATCCATAAGAAGGTTCTTTGGATTTTCTCAAGTTTTTCTCCCATGACACCTGATATTTTAAACATGGAAAGGAAGTACATTGGAATTCCCTGTAGGGAAGCTGCAAGGAGCTTGAGCTTCCCTAAACTACTGATGAACTTCCCTTTCCATCCAGCTAGTTTTTTCTGCATCCATTCCAGGATAGTGTTCCAGAAGGTGGGAGTGACTTCCTTAACCGTGAGGGGGAGACCCAGGTAGGTACCCGGAAGAGCCGCCATCTTGCATATGACGATAGAGATGATTCTGAGTTGGAGGTCATTAGGAGTGTTGAAGAAGAAGAGGTTACTCTTCTCATAGTTGATGCATTGTCCCGATGACTTGGCGTAGTCAACAAGTAAGTTCTTCCACCCTTTAGCCTCCATGATAGAAGACTTACTAAATAGGAAGGTGTCATCCACGAATTGTTGAATATTAGAGGGGGGAAGCGTGGAAACCACTTTGAACCCTTGGAGCCTACCATTGGTGACCAAATCGGCCACATTCCTGCTTAAGACTTCAGCTATCATGATAAAAAGATAAGGGGACAGAGGGTCACCCTGTCGGATGCCTTTTTCCACTTTGAAGCAACCCCTAGGAGTCCCATTAATCAAAACTGAGAACTAGACCGTGGTAACACATTCACGAATCATATTCACCACCTTTTGGTTGAAGCCCAGTTTTAAGAGAGATTTGAAAAGAAAACCCCAATTAACCTTGTCATAAGCTTTAGATATATCAAGTTTAAAAGCCATACCTGGTATTTTGCTCCTATCCATGGAGTGGATTATCTCATGAGTGGCAATGGCAACATCCAAAATTTGGCGACCTGGGACAAAACCTTTTTGGGACGGGATGATAAATTTCCCCAGGAGGGGATTAATCTATTAACAAGGACCTTGGAGAGTATCTTGTAAATGGTATTGCAAAGACTTATGGGATGACACTCCTTCAAGCAACTGGGATTTGTGGTCTTTGGGACGAGGACAATGAAAGTGTTGTTGATCTTTTTCAGCAATCTGCCCATCTTAAAGAAATCTTGCACAACTTTGGTGACATCATAGCTAATAATGTCCCAGTAATCTTGGAAGAACGTCAGGGGGAAGCCATTCGGGCTTGGGGTATTATAGGCCCCCATAGCAAAGACAACCAGGTGGAATTCATTAACAAAGATGGGGGCAGTTAGTTGCCAATTGTCATCCTCGTTGATGACAGTCAGAAGCTTACTCACAAGGCAATCCTGGAGAGCAGTATCACTTCCACCGTCATCTGAATATAATCTTGTGAAAAAATTAGATGCACTTTGTCCAATTAGGGAATCTCTAGTGATCTCCTGGTCAACTTCATCCTTGATACTTTTGATGTAGTTCCTTCTCCTATGAATACATGCCGATCTATGGAAGAAGGCATCATTTTTGTCCCCTTCCTTCAGCCACTGGATTCTGGATCTTTGCTTCTAGTACACCTCCTCCTTAGAGAGGGTATCTTTCCAGTTCTTGTGACAGTCTTCCTCCTCCTTCAGAATGGGATTTGGGGGGTTACCGGTAGCCATGAAATTCTGAAGTTGTTCCAGTTTGGAACCCAGGTCCTTCTTTCTTTTGAAGATATCCCCAAAGGTGGTCCTATTCCAACCTTTGACTTCCTTGCTGATTAGCTTTAGTTTCTCCATAATTCTGAACATAGCAGCCCCTTGGACCGGGGTAGCCCACCAAAGTCTAACCATCTCCCTGAAGTCGGGATGTGAGGCCCACATGATCTCATAGCAAAAGAGGGGGTGCTGGTAGGGTCTAACCTTCCAATGGAATAGAAGGGGGTTGTGATCAGAAGCAGTCCTTGGGAGGATTTTTAGATAGGAGTTATGTTCGATGTCCCAGTTGGTGGAAATCAGGAATCTATCCAGTCTGACTTGGATAAGATGTTTGCCTTTTCTATTGTTTGACCATGTGAAAGGAGCACCCTGGAGGTCAATATCCATAAGGCTAAAAGCATTGATGAAGCTGGCTAGGTCACCCATGCTATTAGTAAAATCTTCAAGGCCTCCACACTTCTCAGAGGGGTAAAGGGGGGAATTGAAATCTCTCGCAAGCATATACTGAGCCTTCTGATTAGCCATAATGAGATTAGAAATTTCCTCCCAAACAAGTCATCTTCCCAACTTGGAGTTGGGAGCATAGATATTGAACATCTGCCAGCAGTGTTCACCGTAATAAAGAGTAACCGCTAGGAAATTTTGGGAGCTAGCGAAAAGCTTACCTTTCACTTTAATGGGGTCCCAGAGGGTAGCAATACCCTCGAAGGTACCCAAAGCATCAACATGCAAAAAATCTTCCCCAGGCCAGAGTTTACCAGCAACAGAAGTAAAGGTTTGGTAGGGCATCTTGACTTCCAGAAAAAGGAAAATATCAATTTTTATCTCCAAAATGAGTTGTTTTATGGCGAACTGCTTCTAGGGGCTGTTCAGACCCCTTATGTTCTAGGAGAGGAACTTCATTTCTTACTTTTGTTGAGTCCATCAAGGGTCAGTTGTCTACCCTTTGCAATGTCCCTGGCCATAACCTTGTGTCTCAGGACTCTTTCAGAGGGTCTGCCAACTTTATTTTCAGTACCCCCCACATCCGCTTTCTTGGCCTTGGCTTTCTTCTTC
Organism: Cryptomeria japonica; assembly: GCF_030272615.1. NCBI lineage: Eukaryota > Viridiplantae > Streptophyta > Pinopsida > Cupressales > Cupressaceae > Cryptomeria > Cryptomeria japonica. Next base: position 108,511,876 of record NC_081411.1, on the reverse strand, counting down.
TGGATTATCCATTCTTCATTATCCATCCGAGGGGATCCTAGAGGAGACACCTTCAACGGAGTTGCCAGGGAGTTCCCTGGGTGAGTAGGTCTATCCACCATAGAAGGGGAGAGAGGGGGTGTTGAGGTAGGCAACTTAACCTCAGCCATAAGAGGCACAGCCATAACCAGAATGGAGGCATGAAGGGATGAGGGTGCGGGGGAAGCAGAGGGCTTGATGGGGATGTCATCTGACAAACCAGGGGTGGGGGGGTTGGGGGAAAGGTTGGGGTTCATCACCGGTGGGATTTCACCTTCTTCCAGGGGAATGCTTGGGTTAACAGTTTTAATAGGATCCATAGGGGATTTTAGAATTTCAAGGATCTTGTCCGTGTGGGGGTAATCCTTAGAGATTTCATTCACGGTAGTCAGCTCAAGAGGAGCCGATGATGATGGGTCATGAGGGTTGATGGGATCAGCCCAGATAGCCTTATCTTTGAGCTTGGGTTCAACAGCACAAGGGATTTACACTCATTATAGGAATGGCCTTGTTTATTACACTTCTGGCAAAAAAGGATAGCATTTTCATACACAATAGCCTGGGAACATTTCCCCCATTTTAATTTTAGGGAAATGAAATTTGGGAGAGCCTTGTTAATAGTAACATTAACACAAAAGCAAGCGTACACCAACCTGGATTTATTGAGGGTGACCGAGTTTGCTGAGACAAAGTTGCCAAATGAGTTCCCTATCCAACAGAAAATTTGTTCATCCCAGAACTCCAGCGGGAGACCAGGGAGCCTAACACAGACCGGTGCCATGCGGTTTAGTTCTACTGAGGGGTCGAAACCAGGCTTCCATTTAGCTAGGGTTAGAAAATGCTTGCCATAAGCCCATGAGCGCATCAGGACATAGATCAGATCCTCCTTAGCATTGAACTTGAATAAAAAGAGTCCCCCCGACATTGCTGATATGTCAAGGCTTCCTTTAAGCTTCCATCAAGATTTTGCCCATTGCCTAACCATGTCGATAGATGGTCAGAAGGAGAAGAATCGACCAATGATTGCCAAGTGAAGGGAAGAGGCGATTTTGTCCATAAGATTTTCTGGGAGCTTGATCTTCGTTCCATCTTCCATTCGGGAGAAATTGGCCAAAGCAACTTCAGGGGTCGAATTTATGGACCCAAGGAGGGCGTTCTTCCAGCTAGACTTAGGATTCTCCTTCTCAAGCTCCACATCCGCCTGCCTGGTGGAATTTTCCAGTCCGGAATGTGGTATATTCCTCTCTTCACCATTCAGGCCACAATCAGTTAGAATTGGTGAAGTGGAAGGGGTGTGAAAACTGGCATTTTCTTTCGTATGACCCATAGACCGTGGGGTCCACGTAGCTGGAACAACAACATGCGTTTCGACCATGGTATCAGGTATGGGGTCCAGTTGTAGGGAGGGGGGGACCTCCCCAGAGGGGGCGGTCATCCAGGAGAGCAAATTCAAATGAGGGAAAGGCGGGGCCAAACAAAGTCTATATAGGCTAATACTCTCTAAAAATATAAATGTTGAAATGAGTTTTATTTTATTTTATTTTAATTTTTTAATATTTATTGGTTGTATACAACATGACATATTGCCATTTTAAAATAAGATTTTTCCAATGTAATTATTGTAAATGCTTTGACATATATTAATATTAAAAATTTAAATATAAAATTTATGATTAAATATTATTCAAAAAATTAGATGTTGTTTTGTTTAATATGTATATATATAGATATTTTAAATATATCTCTATAAAAGATGTCAAAAGTTAGAACAAAAATCACTTCTATAAAGTTATGATTAATATAACTATTTAAAAAAAAAGCTCTTCAAAATAAATCAATTAAATATTTATAAGAATTCATGATTTTACTTTCAACTACTTCGAAATCACTTGAACATTTACTAATAAATTATTTTCTTATCAATATTTAATAAATATTTATTCTGACCTATTATCCTAATAATAGTTATACCCAATACTAATCTAATTTGGAGTCAAGATCAACTCTAATAGCCAATATCTCCACCAACTAGATAAAATTGTGATGTGTTTACCTTGCAAGAATATCTATTAATCTCATTAATCAATAATATTTAATTACCTAGAACATTACATTGCATGGTATATGATTGTACTTGTACAATGTAAAATTATTCATAATTGTAATCTAATGATTCACGAACAAGTTCTAGTTTTTAAGATTCTCATTTTCAACCAATGACATATTAATATTTTTTTTCAAATATATATTTTTTTAACTTTACAAAAGTTAAGATGTAGTTTTTTTAACAATTTTTTTTTTCTAGTACAATCTAACTATTTTATAACTTTTTAAGGGTCCATAGAGAAAATTTGATTATGAATTATACAATTTTTTATATAACAATGAAAATTGTAACTTTAATATACAATAGCTGTATTATATATTAATATCATAATATTATTATTACTACATATATTATATCAGTATATCATATTATGTAGTATATAGCATATCATTTATTATAATATTATTTATTAATATTACATGTTATTAATTATTATTATATTATATAATATTACAATATTATTAACATATTATACTATATTTTTAGTATATTATAATATTTATTTTATTACTTATAGTTATTAAAACTATAAACTAAAGTGTTAATAATAAAATAGCAATAACAATCATATCCATTGTAAACTTAATCAACATAATATTTTAATTATTTTTAATTTTTTGTTTAAATTATCAAATTAAATGATTTTCAAATCAATACTTTACTAAGAGAGGATTCCTTGGGCCTCCCATCTGTGTTTTGTGTGGTAATGGAGAGGAGGATTCCTCACACCTATTCTTTAGATGCCCTTTCTCGCTGCTAATTTGGCATTACTGGTGGGGGGTGTGGAAGCATCCTTGTGTTCATGTAGATTCTTTGGCGGAGTTTTGGAGCAGTTTGGGCAGGCCTCCTATCTTGTCCTCTTTTCTCCAGACTGTCTAGCATATTGGGCCCATTTTCATACTGTGGCAGATCTGGCTGGAGAGGAATAGGAGGATCTTTAGGGAGGACAAATTGTTAGTTCAACAAGTGTGGAATATAATAATTGGTATGATTCGGGAGACGGTGGAAGCTAAATGTGCAGTGAATTTTCCTCTGGATAGAGGAGAGGCTGATATTGTGAGTAGGTTGGGTCTGCAGAAGATGTCACCTATCTTGGCATGTGTCAGGAGAGGTAGACGTGCTATGAAGAAGGTTCAAAGGATGGGAAGGTGGATGCCCCCTCAAGATGAGTCCATCAAGATTAACATCGATGGCTCCTCTAGGGGTAATCCGGGCCCTGCTGGGATTGGCGGTGTTGGTAGGGATAGTAGGGGAGATGTGGTTTTATTCTTCTTGATGCATAAAGGGCAAAAGTCTAATAACTTTATGGAGGGATTAGCAATTTTCTATTCCTTGGAGCGGGCCTTGGAGTTGGGGTGGCAGAAGGTTATCTGCAAATCATATTCGCAAATTATTGTTAACTTGTTGATTGAGCAGAAGGTGAGTGGGGTTCATTGGCAATTGACAGGGATCGTTCACCAGATTCTTGAAATTATTTCTATGATGGAGAAGGTGTATTTCATCCACATTCCTCATGAATGGAATAGAGCAGTTGATTGTTGGCCAAGTGGGCCTCAGAACATGATGATGATTGGAAAGTTGAACGTTGGGAGCAACTCTCCTCGGATTACTGTCAGGACCCACATAAGATATTTGCTGAGGATATGGATAGTTACGAAGCCGACTGATTTTGTGGTTCCCCCCTGGGGCCTTGAGACTTTGGTTTTCTCTTGGGTTGGGCTTGTGGTTCCCTCTTGGGGCTTTGAGACTTTGATTCTCTTTTGTAATTCTTGATTCTATTCTTCAATAAAGTTTTTACCCCTTTATTAAAAATAAAATAAAAATCAATACTTTACGATTAAGACACTAGATCGAATAATATTTTCCTATTTAATTGATATCTTTTCATTCAACATTTAATTAAGTTTTTTTTCTTTATTTAATTAGTGTTCACTCCTCTAAAAATCTCATATAATTAAATATTCCATATCCTAAATTAAATAAGTGTCCCCATTTATTTAGTTTTGGATTAAAGTTCACTTAAATACTCATTTTAAGTTAAAATAAATTATTAGAACTCTCCCAAACATACCAAGTTTGACCTTGAGAAGTTGCCACTCCCCTTGCCACATATCTCTACCTTCCATGTGGCATGTCCTCCCTCACAAACTCCTATGGGCTCTACTAGGCCCAACCTCCAAACTTCTTGGACACATGCCCATATCCTCATTCTTGTGGAATCAAATCCAATCTCAACCCTTGATACTTCCATCCATTTTATCTATTTTCATGCTAGTTTTGATAGTCTCATTTCAAAATAGACTACAAACAAACTTTTTTTAATGGATGAAGAAAAGGAAGAAAGTAACATTAAATTTTAATATTATAAATTTGTATAAAGATCACAACCTAAAACCCATCACCCTTCCTTGCACCTAATAAAAAGGTATCTTGATTTTAATTTCATCTAAAGTAAATTCCTTCATTACCTTTTTATTTTGACAATCCTTTACTAACCTAGGGATAAAAATCTTTCTATAAGGTGGAAACAAATAATTCCTTGAATAAATTCATAATTTCCTTCCTATGGCCTCCATATGCTCCACAATATTCCTATTAGAAATTTGAATACTTACAAACTTATTATTTTTTCTTCTTATATTAGTTGAAATATAGAAAAACTTTTTTTTTCAATCTCATTTCTTCAACCACTATACTCTATACTTCTACTAAAATAAAATATCCTTTATTCTTAGAATTCTATTAATATATTTCATTAAAATTTATATTAGAATTATTTAATTAATTGAAGAGTTATTTAATTAATTTTTAAAATTATTTAATAATTATTTTATTTTGAAAAATTATTTTTTATAGACAAATTATAGTCATGTGGATCACCCCATTACTAAAAAGGGAGAAAAATACAATGATGTATTTGATCCATAAACAAGGGTGTATAATAGCAACAAAAAAGACCTAATGAAGAAAAAAATCACTTTAGATATATCTAACAAAATTCAAAGCCTGAGTGTTACTTATGGAGTGTGAGTGAAGATGCATGTTGTGGGTGACTAAGCAATTCTTCTTTTCCTTTTCAACAATTTAACCTTAATTTTGTAGGTAACCACATCATCTAAGGAGACAAATTTACAAGTTTAGTATTGATATGCCTATCGTCATGAAGTATTGAACCATGATATGTTACTTATGAAACCTTTATATGTGATTTAAATCTATATGAAACATATGATCCTTTGTGTTTGAAGCATTAAAATTACCCATCTTAAGAGAAGGGATCCATTAATAGCTACAATTAGAGATCAAACCATATTTCCAATTTTAAAAGATATTTCATTTCAAAAGGAATCTTTTGGGCTATCTCTCATAGAATACTTTCTTTAGTAGAGGTAACAACAACGAAAAAAAAAAGACCTAATGAATATTAAAACTTATTTCATACAATTTGGAACGCATCTCTACCTCAAATATATATATCAATTCTTTAATAAAAACTTGGGAACATTAAAAAGTGGGATTTGTTGGTGAATCATTAGATTACAAGAATGATTCTACATTGTACAAGTACAATCATATACCATGAAATTTAATGCTCTAGGTAACTAAATATATTTCATTATTGATCTATCAACAATATTCTTGCAAGGTAACATATCACAATTTAATTAAGTTGTTGGAGATTATAGCTATTGACTCCAAATTAGATTAACACTAGACACAACTACTACTAGCATATTCAGAGTTGAATTTTTTCCTTAGAATAAATATTAATGAGAATATTTTTTTATTAGAGTTTATAAAATTGTTAGTTGGTTTTACTTTTGATAGTTAAAACACTCAAAGTGGAGTTGAATTTGAGTTTTCCACTTACTTGGAAAGCATTAAAAAGTATTAATCCAAATCAATTCAAATTTGGATTTTAAAATTACATATATTAAACATGAAAACATTAGATTAAATAAATCGTTAAATATATAAATAATTTAAATTTAAATTTTACATAATGTTTTTGACATTAAAAGAAGCCAAAATGCAAGGGGGCTGACCCATGAGAGAGACAAAGACACAGTGGCAGACCATTGTCAGTAGATCAACAACATAATTACAACCCTCTTACTTTTCCCTATCAAAAACCATGATCAATCTAAGAATGTTCAGTAGATATAAAAAAGTTTTGGTAAAAATTTTAAACATTTGCCACCCAGGGCAATAGGTATATAAGTTCAAATATAAACAGAGACTAAAACTATACGCCTATAGGCTACTAAGACTAAACAAAAAAATAGATTTCCGCAGCATAGAAATAGTTTACTTCTTTTTCCCATGGCTCCTCTTGGGGAGGAGCTTCCTTGCCCATTCCTTGGTGAGGAATTTGAAAAGGGCCTTGTAGTCTTCATCGTCCTTTCTTTTTCCTTTGGAAGAACTTTCTTGCAGAAGGCACAAGGTGGTCGTCGAGCAACGTATAACATTCAACGCAAATTTCAAGACATCATGCATCTTGTTTTCCATCATCTCCATCCTGCTGGTGATTTGCTGCACATTATCAAAAAAAGCCTCCACTTTCTTACCCAACTCCGCCAGGTTGTTGTCATCCTCCTTCTTTATGTTGCTCGCCTTCTCAACCACCACCATCTTCTCCAGTCTGAAAGTCAGGGGGGGGCGAATTTGTTTGGGACTTGGGGCCAGTCTTCGAACTCCTAGACTTATTTGGGCTTCCAGAGATGTGGGTGGAGCTGACAGAGTGGGGGGTTGGAGTAGAGTGGGAGAGGGCCACATTCTCAGAAGGGCTTAAGTTCCCAGTATCATGCGAAGAGGAGGGATCTCTTTGAGGTCTTTCAGAGGGTTTAGAGGCCAGTCTCACTGAACGGCAGGGGGTGTTGGCTTTGTCAGTGATTTCAATATCAGAGTCAATCTCCTGGATTCTGACTTTCTTGGGGGTTTTAACATCTTCAGGGGGGGCAATTTTTACTTTTCTTGCTGCAAGAGAAATTTCCAGTAGCCGAGGAGGGCTAGCATCAGGTTTAACGGTAGCAAGGGCAAGAAGACTGTTATCAGCCACATTCTGGACAAAGATAGAACGGGGCAAGCAAAGGTCTAGGTGGAAGTTGTAAAGATGCAGGATGAGGCTCTGGTGAAGAATGGGTATGTCTTTTCCTTTTTTCTTGGCCTCAACAATATCCTTGACATTAGAATCTAACAAATGCAGTATGAAAAATGGAATGGAAATGTAATCTTTATTTCTCATGTGGTTAAGGAACGGGAGATGGTAATAATAGAAGATTCTATACCTTCCCTCCAAAGTGAAATATTTCATCACGATGTAGCAGACCTCGTCCCATGGAGTTGGAAGCTCCTCCCGGTTGAAACTGCCCGCTCTCTTCACTGAGTTTTCGCCTTCACAAAATAACTGGTTCAGACTGGTGGTATTAGAAATGCAGCTCTACTTCTTCCACTTCCTCCCCTCCATAGATAGACCTGTCCCTTGGGAAATGACTTCTTCATTTATTTTGAAGGAGATCCCTCCCATAGTAACTCTTCTATCCTCCCAAGAAGCCACAAATTGCTTAGATAGTTTCTCATCATTCCCCTTCATGCTTTCCATGAATTTGTCTATCCCACCTTCTGAATAGACAAACCACATTGCTGACTTAGCTTTAAACTCATCACTTTTGTCAAGTTCCAGTCTACGCCTATCACTCCCCATTGTCGTTTCCTCTAGCTTAGCAGGGCAGAGCTGAGATAGAGCCAAAGCAAGGTTAGGATAACAACTTTGCCAGTTTTGAGGTAAAAGAACACAATAGACAGTGTGATTATTGCCTCTTATGTCTAAGTAGATATCAAAATCATGAAATCTACTAAATTCATGTGGACCTTCAATCCAGCCAATATGATTTGACCTTTCCCATCTATTGTCTTTATCACTGCCAATAAATTCATTCCCGATGTTAGTACAATCATCATAAACACATCCCTTTTGAGAGTGATGACAAGGCATTCTGTGGCTACATGGCAGGCTGGGCCCATGATGGGTGGGATTTCCTCCTAAATTTAAAATTTGAATATTGGCTCTCTTCATCTGGTAAAGGCTTTATGGGTTCATCATTGGACTTGGTTATTTTCCATCTCCAAGATCACCTTGGTGGTAACCGACAGCAAATTGGGGTTCCTCCAGCATCGTAAGCCATTTTGCAACCTTCCCATTGCCGCCATGGAGTCCACAACCGCAATCCCTTCTCTAAAGACATGTTAGATGGTGAAGCCATAAAGGTTAACCATAAGAATCCTGACATCCCTCAAAATGGAATCAACTTTCCACCCAGTAGTAGATCTCCCACTCACAGTTTCCACTATAATCTGCAAGTCACCTTCAATTTCCAACTGTTTAATGCCAATGGAATTGGCAAACTTTAGATCCCATAGGAGAGCCATTCCCTCCGCTTGGGTGACAGTCTGGTTCTTTAGGTTGCCAGCATAAGCTTCCATATTGTTCCCCATGTGGTCACAAATGATTCCACCACCAGCTTGGCAGGTATTTTGGGCAAACCCATCAAAGTTCAGTTTATACCAATGGGGTTTAGGGGCTAACCATTTGGTCATTTTCCTTTTGTTGTTGGCACTGTTGTTCAAGACTTCGAACTCCGGGGGTAGCTTCCAAAGTTCAGCAATTTTTTCTCCATCCCATGAGGAGGCTTGGGGGGGGGGGTGTGTTTCCACCTTGTCACAGATATATTATCTAAAATCACCTTGAAGCAATTGTGGAAAACTCTATCTGGGGAGGATTCAATGTCTCTGAATATCCTGGTGTTCTTCTCTTTCCAAACCCCCCAGCTGATGTGCGGCGGTATCTATTTCCATAATTGGAGGATGAGGGGGTGGTGGAAAGGGGGGGGGGGCATCCAGAAACAAACTGATTAATGTTATTCTGAAAGACCATTACAAACCACATTTTTCCAGAGTTCTATTCCATGGATGTTCAACAAAGGGGTAGTGGATGAACAGGTGATCAATTGTTTCCTCTTCAGCTTTACAAAGAATGCATCTATTGGAAAGTTGGAAGCCCCTCTTTTTTAGGTTGTCCTGAGTTAGGATTTTACCATGCATTAGGGACCACCAAAAGAAGTTAACTTTGGGGATCAGTTGAGAGTTCCATATCTTCTTCCAACACTTGTCATCAGTAGTGTGTCTTGGGAGCTGTCTGTAAGCAGACTTGACCAAGAAGGTCCTCGACTGGGTCTCTTTCCAAATGAATCTATCTTCATGAGGAGCAAGGGGGATTCTACAATCTAACATAATATTCTGCAGGTTCCAAGCCATGGGTAACACGTTGGGCCGGTTAGAGAAGAACTGGACAATGTCTTTTCAACCTCTTCTTCCTGGTTCCATATAGTCAGCAATATAGTCCCCCAGGTGTTCCTTTAAGTGGTGCATAATTTGGTGGAAGCATGTGTTAATCAGGGGTTTGTCTTCCAACCAAAAGTCTTCCCAGAACCTAATCTTTCTACCATTTCCAACTTTCCATTTCAGTCCTTCTCTGATTACCAGTCTATTCCTCAGGATGTTATTCCATAGTTTAGATCCCTGGGGAAGGTCTCCCATACTCAAGTTACAATAGAATTGCTCCCTATCTAGGTACTTGGACCTGATAATGTTACACTAGTCTGCCTCCCCTTTAGCCAGGATCCAACCAAATTTTGTAATTAAAGCCTTATTCAAGGCATTTATCTTTCTGATACCTAGTCCTCTCATGGATTTGGATAAGCAAACAGTGTCCCAATTGAATAGAGCAAGGCATCTTTTCTCCTCCATACCCGTCCACAGGAAGGTTCTTTGGATTTTCTCAAGTTTTTCCCCCATGGCCCCAAATATTTTGAACAAGGAAAGGAAGTACACTGGTATGCCCTGGAGGGAAGCAACGAGGAGTTGAAGCTTTCCTGCACTGGTAAGGAATTTCCCTTTCCAACTAGTAAGTTTCTTTTGCATCCACTCAAGGATAGTGTTCCAGAAAGTGGGAGTGACTTCTTCAACTGTGAGTGGGAGACCAAGGTAAGTCCCTGGAAGAGCAACAGTCTTGCACCTTAGTATAGAGAGAATTTTAAGTCAAAGGTCATTAGGGGTGTTGAAGAAGAAGATAATACTCTTCTCATAATTGATGCATTGCCCAAATGCCTTGGTATTGTCTGCCAGTAAATTCTTCCATTGTTTAGCCTCTATAACAGATGACATACCAATAGAAAGGTGTCATCGACAAATTATTGGATACTAGAGGGGGGATCGTAGAAGCATTTTTAAATCCCTATAGTCTACCATTGATCACCAAATCCACCACATTTCTTCTCAAGACTTCCGCAATCATGATGAAAAGATAGGGTGACAGAGGGTCACCTTGTCGGATACCTTTTTCAGTTTTAAAACATCCCCTAGGGGTCAGATTGATTAAAACCAAGAACTAAACTGTAGTAACACATTCTCGTATCATATCAACAACCTTCTGGTTGAAACCCAGTTTTGAGAGAGTTTTGAATTAAAAACACCGGTTAACTTTATCATACGCTTTTGAAATGTCAAGTTTGAAAGCCATACCTGAGATTCTACTCATATCCATGGAGTGAATTATTTCATGAGTGGCGATGGCAGCATCCAGAATTTGGTGACCAGGGACAAAACCTTTCTGGGAGGGACTAATAAACTTTGCTAGGAGGGGTTTGATTCTATTCACAAGGACCTTGGAAATTATTTTGTAAATGGTATTGCATAGGCTTATGGGTCGGAAGTCCTTCATGTAATTGGGGTTTGTTGACTTAGGGACAAGAACAATATAAGTGTTATTTAGTGTTTTCTAGTAATTTTCCATTCTTGAAGAAATCTTTCACTACTTTTGTAACATCATAATTAACAATGTCCCAGTAGTCCTGGAAAAACACCGGGGGAAAGCCATCTGGGCTCAGGGTCTTGTAAGCACCCATTGCAAAGACAACCAAATGAACCTCTTTCGATGATATAGGAGCAAGAAGTTGACAGTTATCCTCCTCCCCAATGGTATTAGGGAGCCTACTCAAAAGACTATCTTGGAGAGACACACTGTTCCTTCCAGACTAAGTGTACATTCTTATGAAGAAATCAATGGCACATTGACCGATTAAGGAATCACCAGTGATCTCCTGATCAAAGTCATCCCTTAGAATTTTGATGTAGTTCCTTCTTTTATGGATGCTCATCGATCGGTTGAAGAAGACTTAGTTTATGTCCCCTTCTTTCAGCCACTAAATTCTGGATCTTTGTTTCCAGTTTATTTCCTCCTTAGAGAGGATTTCCTTCTAATTCTTGTGGCACTCCTCTTCCTCAACCAACATAGAGTGGGGGTGAGGGGGGCTTACCAGCAGCCAAATTGTTTTGGAGTTGTTCCAGTCTGGAGCATAGTTCCTTTATTTTTGAAGATGTCACCAAAAGTAGTCTTATTCCAACCTTTGACTTCCCTGCTGATAAGTTTAAGTTTCTCCACAATTCTGAACATAACAGTCCCTTGAATCAGGGTAGCCCACTATCTCTTAACCAACTCTCTGAAATCTGGGTGAGAGGCCCACATAACCTCATAGTGAAAAGGGGGGAACCCTGGTAGGGTCTATCCTTCCAAAGGAGTAGAAGGGGGTCATGATGGGAAGCAGTCCTTGGGAGAGTTTTAAGGAAGGAATTGTGGCCAATATCCCAGTTGGTAGAAACAAGGAATCTATCCAGTCTGACTTGAATTAGGTGATTGCCTTTCCTATTATTCGACTAGGTGTAGGGGACACCTTGAAGATCAATATCAATGAGGCTAGAAACATTAATGAGTTTGGCCAGATCTCCCATGCTATCAGTAAAATCAACAAGACCCCCGTCGCATGTAAAATTCATTTATTAAGTATATCAATTAGAAAGAAAAGGGAAATCATGAATCCCTATCTAATCAAAGAATTCAACAAACAGACAATTAAATAACACAATCGAATCAAAATAGGAATTATAAATTAAATCAATCAAAACTCCCTATTCTGTGACTGTGTATAACTTACATTGCTCTTCTCTTCTCTGTGGTATGATGGCTCTCAGATATTGCGCTGGCAACCTGCAAATGACACAAAGATTCAAAGTTCGTGATTCTTGAGAATGGTGATTGAATGCTCAATTTATAGATTTTTGGAGAAGATTGATTGAAAGGTGGAACAGATTGATCAAGAGGTGGAACTCAGGTGAGCTCAAATGAAAATTGATAGTTGAACTATTGATTTAGAGGTGAAAAATAATAGATTGAATAGATTAAAGGAGTTAACTGATTGAGAAAAAGCTAACTAAGAGAAGAAAAAGAATGATTGGAGGAAATTAAGAAGATGACAAAGAAAGCTTTATTTAGAAAAAGTTAACTAGAAGATGGAAATAGAGATTGGAGAGATAATGGTTTAATTAATTAATTGATTGAATTAATTAATTTAGCATGTGCATGCACTTTGACTTAGATTTTTAATTTAATCTTTGCATGAGATTTAATTCAAATAATTGAATTTATTTTAAATTCAATTTAGCATTTGAATATATTTAGAACTTGACTTTGATTTTCAATTTGATTTTTGAAATCATGCACATGTAATTGAAATTAGGAGAATTAGAAGAATAAATGAAATTAAATTTGAAGAAATATGTAATTAGAAGTTGAGGATTTGGAAATGGAATTAGAAGAATTAATTAGCTAATTAAATAATTTAAAGAAACTATTTAATTATTTTAGAAATGGAATTTAATTAAATAATAAAGATTATTTGAATTAAAGGATTAAAATCACAATTAATTAAATAATAAATATTTAATTAATATTTAGGAAATGGTTGAATGATTAGATGATTAGAGATAGAAATTGAAAATGAATTTATTTAAATAATAAAGATTATTTAAATTGGGGAATTAATCATAATTAATTAAATAATAAATATTTAATTAATATTAGAACATTGTTAAATGATTAAATGATTAAATGATGAAAGAATAAGAAATAGAAATAATTATTAAGATGATGAGGAAATATGAAATTAGAAGAAATAGTTAATTAACTTAATTAAATAATTAAATAATTAAATAATTATTTAACTAATTAGAGGAATAATTAGTACATGATCAATGAGACATTTTTAGGTGTCTACATTTGCCCCTCTTTAAGACAAAGTCAGAATGGCATTGTTTCAAATAAAATGAAAAAGTTTATGCCCCAGTATGCCCCAGTGATACTTAGGGTGTAATGCCCCCTTGAGAGTTTGTTTGTGCATTAAAGACATGAATGATCTCTCAAAAAAAGAAGAATGTGAGATGAAAGATAGAAGAATGGTTAGTTGATTAGAGATAGAGATAGGTGATGTAAAGATGATATTGAGATAAAATATGAGAGAACGAACCTTAGAATGAAATAGAATAATGTTAGATGGTAGAAAATGATTTAGAAATAGATGATTAGAAAAAAAATCAACAAACTAGCAATAAGAAAATGAGATGAAATAAGAATGATTGATTCACAAACCTGTGCCATTATTTATTGCACAACATATATTCATCACCGAGCCTTATTATTGAACAATGAAGCTTAGCACATCAGGGTATAAGGAATCAAGATGTAAAGATATCTCATTGAAGAAACAAACACGTAGCAGACAAGGAGCAGACAAAGAAAAAGATAATGCCCATCATGGCTCCTCTAGTCACTTGTGGACATCCTTGAGTAGCATAGGAACATAATCTGTCACCAAATGATAAAAGATAAAGACTGACCCAGACAAAATTCAGCAACCATACTAACCTTGTGCCTTCGTTCTTAGTTGCTTGATGTGATGGTTGATAATGTTTGATCTCAGAAAGTTGCGGACCCCGTTAAAGACTGCCCTGTCTGATTTCGAGTGTATCCTCTTCTATTTAAGATAAGATAATGAGCACTTGATATGGATATGCTATGATTGATAAGACAGTTTGATCAGTTGATTGCAGATGCTTGACTGGATAGTCGTATCCTTTGTTAACTTCATGCGAAGTGTTTGCTGGATATCTGCTAGGGTATTTATTTCTCACAAGACATTTTATTGCAAGTTTTTTTTTTGATTGGTTGATTTTCGATTTTTAGTTCTTTTCCAAGAGCTTTTTCGATGTTTTTGGATTATTTGGATCGATATTTGAATGTTTTTGATTGATTTTCTTAGGACATTTTGCAGATGTTTTGGATTTTTTTTAAAGGATGTTATATGAATGTTTTTTGGTATTTTTTTAGAATTCTATTTCAATGTTTTTGGATTGATTTTGAAGGATTTTCCAATATTTTTGGATTTTTGAAAGATTTTCCAATGTTTTTGGATTTTTATGTTTTTAAATGTTTTTGGATTTTTGAAGGACTTTATATGAATATTTTTGAGATTTTTTTCAGGACTTTATATGGTTTTTAGGATTTTTTTTAGGACTTTAAATGATTTTTTGGATTTTCAGAACTTTATATGATTTTAGGATTTTTTTAGGACTTTTTAATGATTTTTATGATTTTGTCAGTTATGTCCCCAGTGTGTAAACCTATATGACATGATGATTTGCAGAATGCACATGGAGACAATGAATTTTGACATGACCTATGTTAATGAAATATGCATGATGAAGATGTGTTTCCTATTCGAACAAGCTTGATTATGTTTGTTTTAGCATTTGTAATACACCAATTGAAATGGAGGTGCAAAAAATTTCATAGATAAGCAGTCAATCGATTCTTAAGGTCCTTTGGAACATCCAAATTAACACACTTAGTGACTAGGATTTACAAATGGAGACGCGAAAAAATTCCCCATTGATTCTTGAAACTTTGATCTTCTTTTGCCCATGTATGTGCAGATGAGTTAATTCCCTCTCTTGTATTCACTAAAGATACTTAGCATCATATATGACTAGCTACATGGATTATCCTAACTTCAAAAGTATCACGAATAGAGCCTCGCTGCCAGCAAGCTTTTAGAGCTCCGACGAGGTTATAGACTATAATTTCTCAAATATTGCTCCATTGTCAACAGGCGTTCATAGCCTGATGGAGTTACTCGTATGTTCCCATAGTCAAGCTTTTTGTCATACTTTGTATGCGTGATATTTTAGTTAATATCATTGCTCTTTTTCCTTGAGATGAATATTTGGCATAGCTCTTTTTCTTTTATTATTTTCTTGCCTTGAATTTATAAGTAATGAAACCTACTTGGGTGTGACAATTTCAGCGGCGCTGAAGTAGAATTTTAGATTTTTCACTAGTCATATGATCAACTAGGTGTCTAGAATGAATTAGAGATTTTCTTAATGTGTTTGAGATATACCAATTGATAGATTTTGGGTTAACAAGTCTCAAAATAGTGAAGGGTGAACTCACAATACTGGTTCCCACTTTTTGACCAACTTTGACACTTGGATGAACATTTTGCAAAAAACCTTCACTTTCTGACACCTATAACTTTTAAACCGTTAAGAATTTAAAGATGATGTAAACTAGTGATTTGTAACATCTTTTTTGTAGATTCTAAATATAGTTTTTTCAATTTTTTTTTAATAAAATTTTATTGATCGTCCATCTCCCTCAAAAGTAGTTTTTTTATAGCAAACAACATTTTTTAAGAGTGATGTGCATCCCGAAACGTAACTCTCTTCAATTAATTACTTCAAATGGGACCTCTTAAATCTTAAATAATTATATTTTCTAAAAAATGTATGATTTCAGCAAAAATCAGGATGTACCAAAAAGTGGGAACCAACTTTGTGAGTTCACCCTGAAATCACTACCCAACCATAAGTAAAGCGTCGTCACAGGTTAATGTTGAAAATGAATGACCTTAGGATCTCAAAGACTTCATGTCCAAATATCTAAGAAATAAAATGACCCTTGCTTCTCTTAAATGCAAACAGATGATAAACTAGGACAATTGCCTTGTTTTATTGATGCTGCTATATGAAAATGCAAAAACTTATGTTATAAAAATTGTGAATATGATGTGCTTGGAAAGAAACTATATGTGATGTATTGCTTTGAATAAAATGATATGCAATAGGGAAAGTAAAAACTAAACTAACCTAGCCCTTAGATATAATATCGTTTAAGGTGCATGTTGTTCATAGGATCAAAGAGTTTTGTGTAGGTAGTTCATTGGTCTTTGTTTGAAGAGTCGGATAAAGATGTCTTTTCCAATAGGATATAAGGACTCAGCAAGTGTACACGTTTAGTATCTCCAATGTTGATTTCCTTAGTTTTTGGATTTTGTGGATCATTAAAGGGAAATCCATCTCTAGAACCCATGAATTCAGCTATAGCCTTATCATTTTTAAAGCAATCTAATTGTGGTAGATTTTCTTTCCCCCAGTCTTTCAAGTGTGGGTATATGAGGCAAATAGATTCTAGTTCTGAAGTTGTGACATGAGCAGGTGTTATGCTTGTTTCTATTGATGTACTTGAAGAGGATGATGAAGTCAACTAGGTGTTGATCTCATTAGCTGGTGTGATGCTTGTGCATGAAGAAGATGAAACAATTTGGTTGTTGATTTCATTAGTTGGTGCCATGCTTGTTTCTGTCACCACTTTGGCATGTGATGATAGCTCACATACAATTGTTGACAAGTTGCTCTATGTAGTATGATCTGGATTGGTGATTTCATTGATAAGGGGTTCATGAACAACTTGTGTAGAGGGATTGGGATCACTAGGAGAAATGGTAAGTTTGTTTGAGAGGGAATATTGTGAAGAACATGGAGGATTATGACATGGAGATGAAGGGATGGAGGGACCTTGATCAAAATTTGGAGAAATAATGGGATCTTGTGTAGGACATGAAGGTAAAGGTATGCTTTGATCTTGTCTTGGAAAGGGATTATTATGAAGGATAGAAGGGATGTCTTGATCTTGCTTAGGAGGTGAATGTTGGATGGGACTTGAAAGGAAACTTTGTTCTTGAGATGAAATGGTGTCATTATAAATGGAATAGAAAAGAGTGAGGGGATTATCATAAGATTCTTGGTCGGTGGGATCTTGATAAAAAATTGGGTAGGATGGAAGTGGTTGTTCTTGATCTTTATTTGTTTCAAGACTCATGTCTTCTGATTTTGGATCATCCTCTTGACATGGGGAAGGAGTTTGGAAATGCATTGGAGATTGTTGGAATGTTTCAACATTTTGGCCTAATGAAAAAGTATTTTGAATGAGATCCTCTGAATCATGACTTGAATTAGATTGGATTTGTACGATGGATATCCCTTGGGAGGTTGTGTTATTAGATAGAGATGGCATGGATTGGTCTTGTGTGTCTTCAAAGGATGATGAAATGGTTGATTTGGGCTTTGGTTGAAAGGGATTTGATTTTGGTTGAAAGGAGTATGATTTTGGGTGAAAGATGTTTGATTTTGGTTGAATGAATTTTGATTTGGACTTTGGTTGAAAGGGGTTTGATTTTGGTTGAAAGAGGTTTGAATGTTGGGTTGGTGTGAATTTTGATTTGGACTTTGGTTGAATGGGGTTTGATTCTGGTTGAAAGAGGTTTGATTGTTGGGTTGATTTGAATTTTGATTTGGACTTTGGTTGAATGGGGTTTGATTTTGGTTGAAAGGGGTTTGATTGTTGGGTTGATATGATTGGTATGATTGATATAGTGGGTTGAAAGAAAAAGAAGGTTTACATGACTCTAATGTTGGTTGAACTGAGGTAGGAACGATTTTGTTGAAGAATGAAGGTTGGCATGCTTCAATGGTCTCACAAGAAGAAGAATGTTGGCCTGATACTGATCCCTCATGGTCATCACTTCTCTCATTATTTTTTCTAACCATCCCCTATGGTTGTTAGGACTAGTCACGTCTATCACTTGTTGTTGCAAAGTATTGATTTGTTGAGCTAAGGTTTCTATGGATGGTGATGGAATATGAATGGAAGGGATGAATCCTCCACCTTTTCTATGAAATGTATAATACCAATCCATGATGTTTGCTTGTTTGGTTTGGACCTAGGATCACAATATGTAAGATATTTTCTCCATTTCTCTGAATGTGACAATGTTTGATTTGTTGAACTTGACAAACTTGTTTGAGTTGAGGTTAATTTTGATTGATCCTCTAATTGTGATTTGGATGTTTGGGGTATAAATTTCTAGGATGATTATGCAAATGATGATGGACTAAGACAGACTTATATGAAGTCTCGACAAGGACTATAAATGAGAATGATAATAATGACGTAAATGAGGACTATGCAAGGACTTATGCAACTTCTAAGAATGCATATGAGGATGATAATAAGGATGTAAATGAGGACTATGTAAGGACTATGGATGATAATAAGGACGCAAATGAAGACTATGCAAGGACTTATGCAACTTCTAAGGACGTATATGAGGATGATAATAAGGACGTAAATAAGGACTATGCAAGGACTACCTATGGTCACAAGTATGTAAAACCTTGAGTTTGCAGGATTGTCTGACGTTTCAAAATGGACTTTGTTTTCAATAATTTTGTGTGTAGGACAAGTTTTGTGGTTTTCCAAGTTTGAGAACAATTGTTTGGAGGTAGATATAGCTAACTGAACTGGTTTTCAAACAATCTCAAAGAATTCAGAGATACGCAGGATAGGGCCTGAAATAGCCCAAATAAATGACTCAATACTGGTCTGATACAACGATACATAAAAAGACACAGAAGACAATCTTAAGCTGGAAAGTGGACACCATTCAATGAGGCCCCTGCAACAAAATACTGAAACAAGACATATAGATAGAGAGTCTGGCAGCATTGGCTCCACTCCATGACACACACTTCTCGGGCATGCCAGTCTCTCTTACCCTGAAGATCCGAAGATCTTATAACCGAGGGATTTCTATCTCATAATGTAAGGTACATGAGGGGTATCTATGGGATATGATCAGCACTCTCAGAATCACTGAATGTAGGATTTTGGGCTACTAAGTTGGTTCTTATTGTAAAATTTAGAGGGATCCCGATCCAACGATGGATTTTCAGAGAAAGCCACTTAAGACTTTAGTTGATCTTATCGGTGTAGGGAAGGCCCCCACATACATCAAATTCACTCAACAATGTAGCCACCTGACCAGTATGTTTATATAGCGACTCAAAAAACTCACTCGAGAGTATGCTGGGAGAGATGATATCCCCAACACATCCCAATTCAAAGTACCTTTGTGGGGTGATGAAATCCCTAGTCAAAGATACCCCTCTCTACTTGAAATAAAATAAAATTGAGTGTCGTTGTCACCTCCTTCCTTTCTCCCAAGACCCCAAAGGCGGGTGGAAAGTTAGTTAATGCAACATTAGGTCCACCCCAAACACGATAAAAGATTCTTTCCCTTAATAAAATCAAATGTGATTAATCTATGTGCAACTCGATTCACGTTCATTTTAGAGCCCAAATTGAGGTGTTGAATACGCATGTGCATGTCAATTTTAAACACCAAACTGAAATGTGAAGGCATGCATGTCAATTTTAACCATTGTTGATTTTAAACCTAAACTGAAGTGTTATACATGCATGTCAATTTTAACCATTGTTGATTTTAAGCCCAAACTGAAGTGTTACACATGCATGTCCATTTTAACCAGATTTGTTTTAAGCACCAAATTGAAGTGTGAAAGCATGCATGTCAATTTTAACCAAATTTGTTTTAAGCACCAAATTGAAGTGTGAAAGCAAGCATGTCCATTTTAAACCCAAAATCCAAAAGTGATTTAACCCTAAAGGATCCTACAATCAAATTGTTAACGGTGTTCAAAATAATTTGGAATGATCAAGCCTTCTCTGTAATTTCGCCACACGCTGCAAACAAACAATTAGTAAGAGAAATCAAAACAACAACATTAAAAAAAAAAACTTTTTTTTTTTTAAACCCCAAAATAAAATTACAAAGAAGATACCCTTGATGAATTTTAGAGGGCTTTCCAAAAATGTAAGAATTTTAGAAAAGGATATTAATTTGCACCCTAGAGAGCAGATTTATGGAAAAACATGAATTTTTAAAGATATAGCTTTACGTTAATTATTTGACATCAAAATCAAAATTGTAAAGAAGATACCCCCTATGAAATTTCAAGAGCTTTCTAGAAATGTGAGAATTTTAAAAAAATTCTCTCGTTTGTGCCCAAAAGTCAAAATTTATTAAAAAAATTAAAATGATCCTATCTCGATCAAAACATATCATACAAACCCAATTTTTTTTATTGTAGATGTGTCTTGTGATCCTTAACCCGATGTAAACAAATCTCACAAAAATTTTATTTAGGCAAAAAATCAAAGATTTATGAAAATAATTGAACATATCATATCTCACTCAAATTATGATCTAAAGCTGATTTTTTTACTATAGATCCATGAGATGATCAATAACCTACAGAAAAAAAATCATGAAGATATTCACAATAATTTGGAAGATATGATAAAATCTTTGAACAACTTGCAATCTTGCCTTGGAACTTGATCTGCACAATGTTAGTCTTGAATTTTTTTTAATAAAACACCAATTAAGATTAGAAAACCTCTTAGAATATGAATTTAAAAGATAGGTGTAGTTTGCAAGAATCAATACCTATACCTGGAGGCATACACAAAATTCCAAATCAGAGTGTTGTTGATTCACGTTGGGTTCACCAAAATGTCCTATGCTCAAATTCATCATTGCTAAATAGGAAATAAGAAAAATCATGAATCCCTTAACTATTTAGCAATTCAAACACAAAACTAATGAAATAGATGCAAAATAGAATAAAATTAAACAATATAAACTCCCTATTGTGCATCATGGCTTCCATTGTTCTTCTCTTCTCTGTGGTATGATGGCTCTCATATATTGCGTTGGCAACTTGTAAATGACACAAAGATTCAAAGTTCGTGATTCTTGAGAATGGTGATTGAATGCTCAATTTATATATTTTTGGAGAAGATTGATTGAAAGGTGGAACGGATTGATCAAGAGGTGGAACTCAGGTGAACTCAAATGAAAATTGATAGTTGAACTGTTGATTTAGAGGTGAAACATAATAGATTGAATAGATTAAAGGAGTTGAGTGATTGAGAAAAAGATAACTGAGAGAAGAAAAATAATGATTGGAGGAAATTAAGAAGATGACAAAGAAAACTTTATTTAGAAAAAGCTAACTAGAAGATGGAAATAGAGATTGGAGAGATAATGATTTAATTAATTTAGCATGTGCTTGTACTTTGACTTAGATTTTTTATTTAATCTCTGCATGAGATTTAATTCAAATAATTGAATTTATTTTAAATTAATTTAGTATTTGAATATATTTAGAACTTGACTTTGATTTTCAATTTGATTTTTGAAATCATGCACATGTAATTGAAATTAGGAGAATTAGAAGAATAAATAAAATTAAATTTGAAGAAATATGAAATTAGAAGTTGAGGATTTGGAAATGGAATTAGAAGAATTAATTAGCTAATTAAATAATTTAATGAAACTATTTAATTATTTTAGAAATGGAATTTAATTAAATAATAAAGATTATTTGAATTAAAGGATTAAAATCATAATAAATTAAATAATAAATATTTAATAAATATTTAGGAAATGGTTGAATGATTAGATGATTAGAGATAGAAATTGAAAATGAATTTATTTAAATAATAAAGACTATTTAAATTGGGAATTAATCAGAATTAATTAAATAATAAATATTTAATTAATATTAGAACATGGTTAAATGATTAAATGATGAAAGAATAAGAAATAGAAATAATTAGTAAGATGATGAGGAAATATGAAATTAGAAGAAATAGTTAATTAACTTAATTAAATAAATAAATAATAATTTAACTAATTAGAGGAATAATTAATACATGATGAATGAGACATTTTTAGGTGTCAACAACCTCCACACTTCTCTGAGGGGTAGAGAGGGGTATTAAAATCTCCCACCAACATGTACCGAGCCTTCTAGTTTCCCAGGATTAGATAAGAGATTTCCTCCCGCACCAAACGCCTTCCCACTTTGGAGTTTGGGGCATATATTGAACAGATGCCAGAAGTGCTCGCCATGCTGAAAAGTTACTGCTAAGAAGTTTTGGGTGCTAAAATAAATCTTTCCTTGAATTTTGAGGGGGTCCCAGAGGGTCCCAATTTCCCTAGAGGCCCCCAAAGCATCAACATACAAAAAGGCAGCCCCCGACCAAAGTTTACTAGCAATGGTTGCAAATCTTTGGTAAGACATTTTAACCTCTTGGAAGACAAATATCAAGTTTCATTTCCAATATGTATTGTTTTATAGTGAATTGCTTCTGGGGACTGTTGAGACCCCTTATGTTTCAGGAGAGTAACTTCATTTGTTATTTCAGTTGATTCCATCAAGGGTTAGCTATCTGCCCCTTGCAATGTCCCTTGCCATAACTTTATGTCTCAGCACCCTCTCTGAGGGTCTTCCAACTTTATTTTGAGTACCCCCTACATCAACTTTCTTAGCCTTGGGTTTCTTCTTCTGGGTCATCCATTCTTCATTGTCCACCATAGGAGATCCGGGTGGTGATAACTTCAAAGGGGAGTCGGTATGGGGGATTTTTTTAGTTTGGACAAATATCCTCGCCTTGCAAGGGGAACAAGGGGGGGTTGAGATTAGCATCTTTTTCACACCTGAGGGGGTCATAGCTTCATCGCAGTTGGATTATTGAGGGGATAGAAATAGCCAGGGGCTTGGGGGAAAGGTAGTTATTATTCATAGCCACGGAGGAGGACGAAGAGAGATCAGAGGAAAGCTGGAGGCTTTTTACCGAAGGGATTTCACCCTCTTCCAATGGTAAAATAGGGCTAACATTCTTCATAGACACCTCCAGAGTTTTTAAGATCTCAAGGATCTTGTCTGTGTGGGGGTAGTCATTTGGGAATTCATTCCCACTAGGCAGCCCCAAGGGAGCTGAAGAAGAGAGAGCACTTGGGCTATTGGGGTCATCAATAATAGCCTTTTCTTTCAGCTTAGGTTCTGCCAACTCCTGGATCTTACACTCAGAATAGGTGTGACCCTGTTTATTACACTTCTAACAAAAAAGGGTAGCATTTTCATAAACAATGGCTTGGGACCATTTTCCCTATTTCAATTTTAAAGAAACAAAATTGGGGAGAGCTTTATTAATCACACCATTGACACAAAAACGTGCATAAACCAACCTGGATTTAGCTAGAGTGACTGAATCTACTGTAACATAGCTGTTGAATGAGTTTCTGATCCAGCGGAAGATTTGTTCATCCCAGAACTCCAACGGTAGACCAGGTAATCTAACCCAAATAGGAGCCATGCGATTAAGTTCAGCTGAGGGGTCAAAGTCAGGCTTCCATTTAGCCATAGTTAGGAAATGCTTCCCATAGGCTTAGGATCTAAAGAGAACAAAGATCAGATCTTCTTCCGTAGTGAATTTAAATAGGAAGAGACCCTCTGGCATTGCCAAAATATCAACACTACCCTTAAGTTTCCATCTAGACTTTGCCCATCTCCTAATAATGTCAATAGATGGCCTAAAGGAGAAGAAGCGACCAACAATCACTAGGTGAAGAGATGAAGCGATTTTGTCCATGAGACTATTTGGGAGCTTGATCTCCTTTCCTTCATTGGTTTGGGTAAAGTTAGCCAAAGCCACTTCCAAAGTCATATTGGTGGACCCGAGAAGGGCGTTCTTCTAGTTGGACTTGGAATCTTTCTTACCATGCTCTGCATTCATCTGACTGGAAGCAAATTCTGTTTCGAGGAGGGGTATATTCTTCACTCCATCATTCAGGCTAGAGTTTGTCAGAACTGAAGGGGAGGAAGGATTGTCCAACTTGGCAGTTCCTTCTGTGTGATCCGTAGACTGTGGGGACCCACCAACAGAACCAGCGGCATGTGAACCGACCATGGTATTGGGTTGGGGGTCCGGTTGCAGGGAGGAAGGGAACTCCCTAGAGGGAGCGATCATTCAGGGGGATCAAATTCAAACACAAGGAAAGGCAAGAAAGACGGGAAAGTTGCAGAGCTTTTTTTTAGAAATATGTTGATGTAAAACCATTAAATTTTACATAATATTGATTAATTAAATGTTAATTCATTAAATAAAATAGAAATTTTATATAGGATTATTAAAAACGACATAAATTTTGCAAATGAAAAAATGGCGTGCAAGAAGAGAATTTCCTTAGAGCCTGCTCCCAGAGCGAAGACTCTCCCAATTAATTATCTAGACTGAGGGTTTTATGGAAATAGCTCTGTGATCTTGGGCCGTCATCCTCCCTCTGCCACAGAGGAAGACCCTGGCAATGATGTGCCCAAATACTCTGCTAAGTTGATTCCAAGGAGGGAATGACGACCTCAAGATCCACCCACAGTTGGAATACTCAATGAGCGCACTTCGGGGACTGGCAAGTCACCAAGAATGAAAAATCCTAGAGGAAATTGTAGGCTCAAGCCGATAAACACCTTGGAACCTCCTCAAACTATGTCACTCGCAAGAGCCATGATGGCAGGGCTTGGTCTGATCCCAAGCTCCTTGCTATTCCAAATTTTTCACAGGGGCAAACTTGATCCCCCTAGGTGAGAGACACAACCATGCCAGCGATGTCTCCTCATCGCATCAGCAGCTGCCTCATACGCCTTCCAATGATAGGTCTTTGGGATGAAGGCGATCTAGCTTCCATGCTAATCTGGATCTACCCATGATAGGAGCCATTCAGAGACCACCATATCCCCACAAGGATCGTGCTCCCCAGCACGCAGGTTCTGAACCAAGAGAGATTATTCCTATCATGAAGGTACAACATAATAGACCTGGTGTGAACCCGAGAACATGGAAGGACTGCCTGCAAATCTCCGAAGAAAATTTTGCCAAAGGTCTGAAGGATCATTGCAGAAAGTTAGGCCTTCTTGCCAAATGGTGTGGGGAAGGGAAACATGTCGAATCCACTGCTCGCTAGATGGAGAAATAATATGCGGGCCAGGTAAGTATCACTATCCTCCCTAATGATTTTCTTTTTGTAGACTGCAGAAGTGAATCACGAAAACTGGAACTCTTAACTAGTAAATATGTTTTTTATAAAAGCTACAACTTCTTCTTTATAGAATAGCAACCAAACTTCTGCCCTAGCTTGCATAGATTCAAGAAAATGTCAGAATGGGTTAGGTTCAGATACCTCCTAGTAGAAATCATGCATGCCCAAATCCTATTCAAAATCGAAGACTCCCTTGGGGTTTTGTGGGCCTAGAAAAAGAGTGGTGTCGGTCCTCAAATATGAAAATGCTTCTCAACATGGAAACCAACTCACCCCAACCCAAACCAATCATCTTCACAACAACCAACTGCAAATATCATCTTGAACTCAAACTCTACAATGGACCTGTAGCAGATGGCATTTCCTTTAAGCTACCATCCCCCTCTCCTCTAAGATCAGTAAAGACTTCCCCTAAAACACCTACTAATGTAAGCCCGTCCATAGATAATCCAACAAATAGCTCTAGTGGTTGGGGGGATTCAGGAGTCCCTTCTGAGCCTAAGGAAAACATTCCCCCTAATGCCTCTCCCTGAGATTGAAGAGGGAGAATTCGTCCAGAATGATCAACCCTCCCCCCCCCCCTCCCCCTCACCCTCAACCATATTTCATCAAGGAAACATGAAACAATCAAGATGCAACTGTAGAAGGGAATTCGTGGGATCAAGAGATTAAGTCATCAAAGGTAGAGGATTGTACTCATGACATTATGGCTCCTCTTCCACCTTACACCATCTTGGAAGGGGAGAATACACACGGGCGGTGTGGTAATGTGGGGGACAATTTGGCGGATCTTGAAACAGGACTGATGGTTGCAGGTGAAGTTAAGGAGACTCATATGTCCCCCCCCCCCCTTGAATGATGCAAAGATTGTTGGTAGGAACAGTAGTGAGGGATTGGAGGGTAGGGCAAAACAACTAGTAAAGGTCCCTCCAGAGCATCATAAGGGCAGAAATGATATGCCCACATTAGAGAGGGGTATGGAAAATGATGATAAGAAGGAGGCATTAATCAACCAGGCCTACAATGAGGTCATCAGTGACCTCATGGACAAGTTTATAGAGGAAATTTCCGATGAGGATGAACTTATCCTTCAGAAACAAGCCTTGATTGCGGGGATCATGGAACTAGGGGATGAAGGGGAGGATCAGGGTATTGATGAGGAGTTGTGGGAGGAGCTGAGCAATAAGGAGGAGGTTAGGGAGACCAGTGAGGGTATTCTTGGGATTGACCAGAATGAAGTGAGTAAAGAGTCCCCGGATTGTGCCAAGTAGCCCAAGAAAAGAGGCAGAAAATCCCTTACAAAATTGAGAAATACAAATGGATCTGCGGAGGGCCAGGTCAAATTAACCACTATCTTTAATGCAGGGAAGGGGAAGTACCTTCCCAATGAGCCATGAAACTCCTTTCATGGAATGTTAGAGGCATGAACGTCCCTAACAAGCAGTGGATCTTAAAATGCTGCCTCTCAATAACAAATTCTGATATAATAATGTTACAAGAAACTAAACTTAGTTCTGTTGATATTGAGACCTTCAAGAAAAAGCTAGGACTCAGAGAGATGATTGACCACCCAACCAATGGTGCATCAGGTGGTTTGGCTATAATTTGGGACCCTAGAACGGTTTCCTATGAAGTAATTGGCAGCCAAGCACATTGGATGAGTGGTTGGGTAAAAAGTATAAAAAATAACCTAATTTCCTTCTTATCAATGTATACGGTCCTATACAAAATAAGGATAAAAGGATGACCTGGAGTGAACTTGAGTTATTTTTGAAGTCTTTCCCTGATCATATTTGTATCATTGATGGAGACTTTAATGCAATCTTGAACCCAAAAGAGAAATGGGGAGGGAGAAGAATAACTTCACAAGCAGAAAAAGACTTTGGTGAGTGGGTCAACAAAGCTAATCTCACGGAGATCAAGACCATAGAGAATACCTTTACTTGGAGTAATACAAGGTTGGGCTTTAGCTTCATTGCGAAAAAACTAGATAGGTTCTTCCTTAAGGGTAGTTTAGCCGAATTTCCCCAACTCTCTATCGGCGGAAGTCCTACCTATCTCTGGCTCTGACCACTACCCCATCCAGTTACTAATCACAGAGGAATTAAGGCCTAGAAGATGTCCTTTTAAGTTTGAACTCATGTGGCTGAAAGAGGACAAGGTAATGTGAATGATTGAGCAGTGGTGGAAAGAGACAAAAGTTTCTGGCTCCAAGCTTTTTAGAGTTGTTAGTAAGCTTAAGGTGGTTAAGAATAACTTGCTAAAGTGGAACATGACACACTTTGGCAACATATTTGAAACTAAGGCTAGACTTGAAGTGGAGTTGAGTGAGCTTAATCAGATAGTTATGTCTAAGGGGATGGATCAAGCTCTTTTCCTAGAGGAAAAACAACTATGGGTAGAGTATGAACTATGAAGATATCTTGGCTAAGGAGGGAGTGTTTTGGCGACAGAAATCCAGGGAGCTGTGGCTTAGCAATGGGGATAGGAACACTAAATTATTACACAATAGTACTAGACACAGAAGGTTAGTTAATAGGATAACCAAAATAAGAACAAGTGGAGGGCAAACCACTGATGATCCTGAGCTAATTGCATCTGAGGCAGTTAAGTATTATGAGAACATCCTAAACAACTGGGAGGTCTCTAACTTGGGCTCCCATGATAAAATCCTTGCAAGCATTCCTAAGATTATCACTGAGGACCAAAACAAGCATCTAGGAGCTAGATTCTCAAAAGAGGAGGTGGAAACTGCACTAATGCAGATGAACCCAGACAAAGCACTTGGGACGGATGGGTTCCTAGCCACCTTCTTTAAAAAATCTTTGCATTTTATTGGGGATGAGGTAACAGAAGCATTGAAGGGAGTTAGAAATTCAGGCAATATGCTCAAAGAAATCAATAACACTTTTATCACGCTTTCTCCTAAGAAGGATGGGGCAGACAACTTGGGAGATTTCAGACCAATTGCTTTATGCAATACTATCTATAAGTTACTCACCAAAACTATTGCTAACAGACTGTAGAAGCTACTCCCCCTTCTCATTAGTGATGATCAAATAGGCTTTTTCCCAGGGAGATCCATCTATGACAGAGTCATCATTTCTCGGGAAGCCATTCACTCCATCCAATGTAATTTGAAGCCAAGTATGCTTATCAAGCTGGATATCAGGAAGGCATATGACAAGGAGGATTGGCATTTTCTCTGTAAATACTTGGAGGCCTTTGGCTTTTCCAAATCTTGTATTAGCCTTATCTATGAATGCATCTCCTCTCCTAGAATCTCCATCCTGGTGAATGGCACCTTGAAGGGATTCTTTGGTATCTCTAGAGGACTTAAGCAGGGGGACCTTATATCCCCCTTTCTTTTTATCATCATGGCAGAATCGTTGGGTGGGTCCATTTCTAGATCCAGAGAAAGGGAGGCCCTTAAAGGCATTAGAATTACTAATGGTGTGGATGCCATTACACATAATCGGTTTGTTGATGATACTATGTTGTATGGCCAGGGCAATTGACAAGAGGTACGAGCCTTCAAAGTAATATTGGACTCCTATACTGAAGACTCAAGGCAAGAAATTAACACTGAAAAATCGAAAACATTCTTTTTTAATATGGATAGACATGAGGAAAGGGCAATGTGCAATATCCTAAAATTCAAAGTCGGGGAACTCCCATGCAAATACATGGGCTTGCCCTTAGCCAAGGGAAAAAGATCTTCAAAACTCTAGGATCATATAGTCACCAAGATTAAGAATAAAATAGAGTCTTGGAAAGGAAAATGACTCTCATCTGCTGGTAGGGCCACCATGGTAAAATCGGTCCTATCCTCCATGCCAATTTACCAACTCTCTTGCATCGATCTTCCCACAATAAAAAAGGAAGAGCTAAACAAACTCCTCAAGAATTTCTTCTGGCAAGGATCTGGGGATAATAAGAAGATGGCTTTGGTGGCTTGGGATAGAGTTTGTAGGCCTAAAGAGTATGGAGGTGTTGGTATTAAGAATATTGGAGTTCAGAGTAGAGATTTAGGTGCGAAATTTATATGGCGTATGCATAAATTCCCCCACCTTAAATGGGCCAAAATCCTTAGCCACAAATATTTGAATAGCAACAACCCTATTAGTATCTTTAGGATTGCTAATCTCCCTAGAGGCTCTTGCATTTGGAACTTTATGTCAGATTGTAGAAGCATCATTACAGAGAAAATTACATGGAGTATGGGTGATGGGAATCAGACCTTGTTCTGGTCAGACTCCTGGGGGGCTACCTGGTAATTAAGGAATGGCTAAATTTAACCAGGCTCGTTACCTCCTGGAAGGTTTGTGGGGGAAATATGTTAGTGATTACATAGAAGTAGATGTGGGAGACTCTGCTAACAAATAGAGGTAGAAATCCCTTGACAACATTAACATCTCGACCAATGAAAAGGAAGAATTGATTAGAATCCTAGAGTCAAGAGCTATAACCTTTCATGCTAGCCAGGACAAATTGGTGTGGGATGGTTCCAAAAAAGGGAAATATAATGCCAAGGAAGGGTACAAACTCCTAATGGGAAAATAGATGAATCCTAGATGTGATATTCCATTAAAACTGTGTTGGGATAAAAGTTGCCTCCCCAAGACAGGTATGTTCTCTTGGTTAGCACTACAAAACAATGTCCTTACCGCTGACAGGTTTAGAAAGTGTCGTTATTTTGGCCCAAATAAAAATGGAAGCAATCATCATTGAAATTATGAACAATCAGGTCTTGAAGCATTAGCATATGGAAGCACAAATGTCCTTCTAGGATGAAAAGATGAGGAGTCGATGGTTCGGCCTTAAGATCCCCCCTTATGTTGGGTCAGGAGCTAAAATTGGTAAAGGTAGTAGGGAGGTGTGCGTCTGGCGACCCCCCAAGAGGAGCTGGTATAAACTCTACTTTGACAGAGCCTTTAGAGATAACCTTGGTCAGGTGGGAATTGGGTGTTGCCTCCACAACTTTGAAGGGATTGAGGTGGCTCGTAGGGCAAAACCAACAGGAATTGTATCCAACAACAAAGTTGAACTCCCGGCTCTGGTGGAAGGACTGGAAATGTGTAAAGAGATGGGAGTTGAGAAACTAGTTGTGGAAGGAGACCCGACCATTGTGATCAATGCTCTAAGGAAGGGTGTCATGCCAAATTGGAGGCTGGATGCATTACTTAGTAGAGCACTAAACTTGGGTCAATCATTTAGGAAGATTATTTTCAACCATATCTTCAGGGAAGGCAATTCCAGAGTGGATGAATTAGCAAATGTGGGTGTTGATGGTCTCAATATGACATAACTATGGTTCCCTAGATTTTGTCCCCTTAGGCGGGCCTATTTTCATCCATGCTCCCTCAACTACTAGGGAGCATTTGTTTGGTAGACCTCCTACCTATGGGTGGTCTGTAGGGGGCAAGAAGTAGTTACAATAGATGCCTACTGAGTCTAGGATTCTTTAGCCGCTACCCTACTAGAGGAGCTTGTAAGGGAAGTAGTGCTTTGATTAGGTGTACTCAACCTCCATCACTTGTTCCCCATTTGGTTTCCCCCCTTGCCACCTACTTACCCCCTCTGTTTCATCATGACTTCTTGGCATTATTTGCTCTGTCTCCACACTAATTTACACTTCCACAACTCATTCTTGGCTCATTCCCATCTTCCTTGACTGCATTTGCTCTTGCAGATGCAATTTAGGCCTCTCACCCTCCCTTATCATCTTCACTCTCATTGTCTTTATCCTTCACCCTAGTATCAATCTTGCCCATTCTCATCCTCCTTCCCTCTATCATTCCCTCTTTTGACCACCCGGGGTTGTAGCTATTGTCTCCTTTTACATCTTCTCCCCTCTTTACTCCTTTCACCATAAATGGGATAAGGTTCATACAACACTTGGGTCTACACACGTGCTGGTTTCACTTGGAGCCCCGCTACGTTCAACAAAGGGAATGTTGCAGCCCCCACTCGAGGAACGATGGTACTCTGCTGAGACTTACCTCCAACCGAAGCACATAGGTAATCTATAGGGGCTGATGAAATAAAGTGAGAGTTCATACTGATTATGTTTAGGAACAAAGTAATGATGCAGAAAATCCCAATGTTTACTATTTGAAACTTCATTATAACTTTCTCAATCCTCTCCTTCGAAGATCACCAGACTGTTATATACTTATCCCTCCTGGTAATTCGACCATTCTGACTATCAAACTTGATAATGATTTTGGCCACCATAATATGTTATTACGAATATGATGAGCTAACCCAAAACTAGTATTGGAGTGGGTTTCTTTTGTGTGTCTATGTGTTGTGCAGATGGTGGAAAGGAGTGTGCCAGCAGTTGCCGAAAGGGGATGGGCAGGACAACTGGTCAAATACCTGGATGATCAGAGAAAGATGGCTTGGAATAGACAAAGCTATACCAATCTGGAGTATATGGTCAAATAGAGTTGTTGCCATGTACTGTGTACACTTGTATATCACTATGTTGTTGCTATGGACCAGAAATAAGGCCTGATTGAGTATTGGGATTTACTCCTGGATGTAATAGTTTTTTCTTTGGGGCAAGATCAAAGGTTTTCTCCACCCGACTCTTTCCTAACGATGCCCTTAGTGAGCCGGGTTGTACAGTTATCTTTTATCAATAAATTTTTCCAACCATACCTTTTATCGATTTTTTATTTTTTAATTATCAATTCAAATTTTAAAATTACATATATTAAACATGAAAACATTAAACTAACTAAATTGTTATAAATATAAATAATTAAAATATAAATTTACATAATATTGTTTAAATAAAAAAAACTTTTCAATGAAACATAATTTTTTTTAAAATATTTGAACTACTAATTTTCACTGTGTGCATGGATTTCTTACTTCACCCTTGTGGAATATGGTACGGATCCTATTTCTGAGTTTATATTTGATAAGTGTCTTACAGCCTGTCAACCTGACCGGACAATACGCACCTGTCGATACGAGGACATCTAAGGCTTTTTAGATAAAAGATTTAGACTTTTGGATCATACGGGAGAATGTATTAAAATATATTAATAGGTTATTATTAATATTATTCATTTTGTTATCAAAGAATTTTATAGTTAACATTTTATTTAAATCACAATTTTAAATAAATAAATTATGTTGCTCTCTATATACAAATTTATATCTTTAAATTTACAATAAAAATAATTATTTTATTATTGAAAATAATTTATAAAATTATTAAATATTAAATATACATTATCTTTTAATTTTTGGAAGGAGAAAATTATAAATAAATATAAATAATTTATTTTTTAATTAAATTAACAATTGTTATATTTAATAAAAAACATCATATTAAATGAACAAATAATCACAATCATTTTCATTGGAGAAATGAAGAAATGAAGAAATAAGATCATAGAATTTTATAGTTACATTTTATTTAAATCAAAATTTTAAATAAATAAATAATGTTACAATCTATATGGAAAATCACTTCTAAATTTACAATAAAAATAATTATTTTTCTTATTAAAAATAATTTATAAGATTATTAAACATTAAAAAGACATTATCTTTTAATTTTTAGAAGAAGAAAAATATCAAAAAATATAAATAATTAATATCTCAACTAAATACAATAATTGCTATACTTAATAGGAAAATATCATATCAAATGTTTTTTTTTGGAATCTACTCCAAGCTATCCACAATATCAAAAAAATATTTAGGAAATTTTTAAGTTATTTGAAAACAATTTGCATAAACAAATTTTACCATTTTGCTCTATTTTATTTTGGGTAGAATTATGCTACCTAGCAAGATCATTATTTCCATGAAAATCATATTTTTGAAAAAGTTTGAAGGTTTGTATGTTTGTTAAGGAGGAAAACTACTTGTTATAACGTTTTTTGTTTGAAGAATAGTAATAATAAAAGTTTGTATCAACTCTTTTTTAATTTTCAAATATTTTTTCAATAATATGATCAAACTGGTAGAATTGATTCATTCATTAAAATTATAAATATTAAAATATTTTGTTGTACAATGAATTTTTCTTTTCATACAAGAAAAAAATTACCACATTTAATCTAGAATGTGGACTTTTTAACATTAAAGATAAGAAATTTCCACAATCCATAGAAGAGATCCAAAACTGTTTCTCTATTATGATTCTTTTGACTCTCTTTAACCTGATCTGCCTGATGACAGATCAGGTTAAAGAGAGTCAATGAAAAAAATTATAAATATTAAAATATTTTGTTGTACAATGAATTTTTCTTTTCATACAAGAAAAAAATTACCACATTTAATTTCGAATGGGGACTTTTTAACATTAAAGATAAGAAATTTCCACAATCCATAAAAGAGATCCAAAACTGTTTCTCTATTATGATTCTTTTGACTCTCTTTAATCTGATGACAGATCACATTCTGAACCATTCATTCAAAAACATATACAGAATTTAATCCAAAAACAACTTTCCCTTTTAACATTTTCCTGATTAACTTAGAATGCCTTTTTAACATATGACTTTTTTCACATTTTCTCAGGCTTGAAAGCTGCTTATCATCTATCTAAACAATGAAGTTTTGGTATTTTAAAGACTATGGAAGGGCACTTTTTAGACTTCGGCATTTTAGAGACGTAAGCATTAGGAAGACGAAATCTACACGAATCTTATGCTCCATAGCTTAAGATCCAGACCTACCTGTACACGAAATGCAGACCAACAAATTAAAATAGTGTATTGATTTTCCCTCAGCAAAATTTGTGTGATTGCATGATGGCTGGCTCCCTCATCATATTTGTGCTCTTCTTTGATTTTGTTTTGGGTTTACAATCAGCCTGTATGCCTCCTCAATCAATAGAATGCAAAATTAACCCTGGGTTTCACATCTTCAATCCTCTGGACATTTGGGATGACCATGAGACTTGTGTGCATCCTCCATCAGTAGCAAGCAATTTTAGCCATGAATGCCACATATTCAATTTTAAGGGTATTTGGGATGACCGGGGAACTTGTGAGGCTGCAAACGCTGCATGGCCCAAATCAGAATCCGAGCTTATACAGGCAGTTGCCCATGCAGTGAAAAACAAGCAAAAGATTAGAGTAGTCAGCGGGTTGGGTCACAGTCTAACAAGATTACCCTGTGTGGGAAAGCAGGGACTCATCATCTCTACCCAAAACTATAATTCAGTAATTGCAATCAACAAAACTGCAATGACAATTACAGTCCAATCTGGAACACTGATGAAAGATGTGATTGAAGCAGCTGCAAAGGAAGGACTGACTCTGCCTGCCATGATTTACTGGAATGGAGTTTCGGCAGCTGGAGTTATTTCTACAGGAGCCCATGGCAGTGGTCTCTCGGGAAAAGGAAGTGGGGTTTATGAATATGTTGTTGGGTTGAAATTGATTGTCCCTGCGCCTCCTTCCCAAGGCTATGCAAAGCTCATCACCTTGGGCGGTGATTCTCTCACCTGGTTAATTGTTTACATGTGAATTCAGCCATTTTCCCCTCTTGTTTCTTTACTTATTCTTTGGTATTTTGGTCGTTTTTTTTTATTAGTCAGTTTTATGGTCTAGCTTCTGGCTCTTCTCTATTACGATTGCCTATACTTTTGAGGTCTGTTGATTTCATTCAGTTGTGTGGTCATTAATATAAGTCATTTCTTTCCTATTTTCTTGACAGAATCAGATCCAGATCTGAAAGCTGCTAAGATATCTCTTGGAGTGCTCGGAGCGATCTCTGAAATAACCTTCACATTGGAGCGTATGTTCAAGACCTCATTTTCAGCCAGTGTGAAAGATGATAATGATTTAGAAAAAGAAGCCGAGAGTTTCCTAAGAGCCAGTGAATATGCATATATAAATTGGTTTCCCTCACAAGGGAAGACAATTTTCCTAAGCAACCATGTTGTTTCTGTTGATGTACCTGGAGATGGCCTCAACTCAGGAGTTGGCGGTCCAATCACAGCAATGACCGTTGAAACAAGGGCTCATCAGAGTGAGTATGATCTTCACACTTACCCATTGATAAACATCGGGCTGCCTGTTCTCCTGCAATTTATATAAAAATATATTATAGTGGATCTATTTGGGCAAATGTGTTTAGTTTTTATGGTGTCGCAGTTTTCTGCAGAATGTAGGAAGCTGCCTGCTAGGTATGGGCTATTTGAAGTGAGGGAGAAACAGAGCAAGGGCAATGTCACGATGTTATTGCCAAAATAATTACAATTATAAATCTGGGCAAATGTATATAGATTTAGTGTAGTGCAGTCTAGAAGAGCCCCAATAGTATTCGAAGCTGCCTGGTAATTATAAGCTGTTTGAAGTGAGAGATAAACAGAGCAGGGGAAATGTAAATATATCTGATATTTAACTGGTAATCTTGCTTTGTTCTGCTATCCAGATGACGAAATGCAAGCTAAAGAAGATGTAGATGCAATCTGCAATGGATTGGAGCTGCTGATCTCATCCGCGACAAAGGGTAGTGGCTTCTTGAATGACGGAAAACAGTTCACAGGGTATCCTGTAATTGGATTCAATCATCGGATGCAAGCATCTGGTGGATGCCAAGAAAGTCACCCTAATTATCAACATAACCACAAGAGCTGCACTCCCAACAAGATTTTGGATAAAAATAATACAGTCTGTAACTGGGATCGACGGCTGCACACCAATGCAGTCTTCGACGTGGAGTTGAGAGTGTCAACGTTTCATCTCAAGGAAGCAATTGAGGACATAAAGAAAATTAGGGATCTGAATCCCTCAAGACTGTGTGACAGGGGTTCAGTGGGTGGAATATACATGCGCTCTGTGAAGAAGTCAGATGCATATCTTGGACCTGCAGAGGATCAGGTGACTTTGGAGCTGCAAACTTATCGGCCAAGAGAAGCAGGTATACCCAAGTGGAATGAAGATGTTTTTCAAGAAATTGAGCAAATGGTGGTAGAAAAGTACAAAGGGGTGCTACACTGGGGGAAATCTGGAGGTCACTTGTTTGAAGGTGTTGCCAAGTGGTCTGCAAACCTGGAGGAATTCCTCAAGGTGAAAGATAGGTTTGATCCCAGTGGATTTTTTTCTAACGATTGGACTGATGGGTTGTTTGAGATCGGAGGGAAAAGAGTGGAGGAGTTGAGGGATGGATGTGCACTGGATAAGATGTGCAAGTGCAGAGAGGATAGACATTGTGCTCCAGACAAAGGATATTTCTGCCGAGAGGGAAGAATTTGGAGCAAGGCTCGTGTTTGCAGAAAGTCATCTTGATATTAATGGTGGTAGATGGTTTTCCCTGGGCCTGGGTGGTGCAGGAGCACCTGAGCACCTGAATGCTCAAATCCTAGCAGGTATAACATTTTATTGCAATTTAAGCATGTGTGTTTATTTTATGCTTCTAGTAGGTTTAATAGGTTTGTTTTGTGGTTTAATAAGGCTTGGAACTCATTTGTGTTTAAGAGTTTCCAAGATTTTTGTTTTTTTGCTCGGCAGGCTAAAAATTGTCAATTTTGGGTCCAAATGAGCATTTTTGAATTTTTGATGTTGGAAAGCCTTGAAAGGCATTGGAGCATGTTTATTTAGTGTTTATAGATGATTTTGAGTCATTGGTTTGAGTGCCAAGTCACCAGAAGTCAAAATGCAATTTTTGAGCAACAAAAGTTGTCAAAAAGTTGTCAAAAGTTGTCAAAAAGTGGTTTTTGGTGGTTTTGGTTAGTTCCAGCCTGTACCTGTCCGTACAAGGGCTTCAACAAGTTGGCACATGTATATAAACCATGTTCCAATCATTGTATGGGTTGTTCATTTTGGAAAATTAAGAGAAATACTTATTTTGCTCTCATTTTTGTGAGTTTTTAACTAATTTTCTGCACTTTTGAGAGTACAGTCCGTACCATGGCTCCATGAGTCCGTACTGAACCTGTTTTTGAGTGATGTGATCTCCTTTGATGTTTTAGTAGTGATCTCTGATCTTTTCTTGGGGTTTGGAACAAGTTTTGTTTGAAGTGCTCTTGAAAAAGGCATTGTTTTGTGGTTCCAATGGAAGATTATTCATGGTCCAACTAATTTCTTCAAGGTCTCTTCATCCATGGCTTTGAGGGAATTTTTTGGATTTGTACATACTGTACCATACATCCATTTTCCTTTTCTAGCAATGTACAAGTGTTTGTAAGCCCATGGCAAGTGTGTGAAGTGAGCAACTTGGCTTGGGTATTCTCAAGTTTGTTTAAATGGTACTTTGTTGTTCATAGCACTGTACCTTGAAATGTTAAAGAAGAAACAAGTTGGCAAGAGTCAGCATTATACTTTGCCATCCTTGTCTCTCCCATGACTTGGTTGGATGTAAGAGGCAAAGGTGTAAAACGGACTGCAAAACAGTGAGTCACTGTTTCATTGTTAGATCCTCATTGCCAACCTCTCTAAATGGATAGTGTGAAATGATGTATTCCTCTTTCTTGCATCATGAAAATGTATTTGCAAGTGGTTTCAATGTGGAGAAAATAATATACACCATTTGATTGTAAAGGACCTAAATAAGGATCCTAGAAAAAGTGTATTTTTTTGTCACAGCCTTATAAGGCTGTCATGTTTTGTGGCATCCTTTGAGTGGTCAACTTTTAAGATCTTTAAGAGGCTATATGTATTGTTTTTGCCTTTCCATTAACACCCCTTTGCAGGCCAGCGACAGATCAAAGAAATAAATCAAAACAAAGAAAGGAAGTTGCTGTAAAAAATGCACCTTATTGCTGTCAAAAAAATGCAGTGAGGCAGTGAATGAGCAGCAGTCATAAATAATCCTTTCTTATTTGCTTTGCAGGGTTCCCCAACTTATGTCAAGTCTTGGTTGCATCCATATTTGATATATTTCCATTGTACTTTGGTTTACAAATGTTGAAAATGCATACAAAACATTAAAAACATTGCTGTCCCAGTCTTTAGACTGTTATTTTCTGAGTAAATGCAGCAGTATGGTACTTGTTTGATAAAATGACAGTGTGCTCAGTTAAGTTTTAAATCCTTGGAAGTGTTGGCCATATGTTATAGCCAAGTGTGAACCATTTAATTTGGGTCTAGCATCATGGAGGAAACCTTTAA
Organism: Cryptomeria japonica; assembly: GCF_030272615.1. Lineage (NCBI taxonomy): Eukaryota > Viridiplantae > Streptophyta > Pinopsida > Cupressales > Cupressaceae > Cryptomeria > Cryptomeria japonica. Next base: position 108,473,627 of record NC_081411.1, on the reverse strand, counting down.
TTTGCAAACCCTCACCAAAACTCTTAAAAACTCTTGAAAAGTGCCTATTTTGTGGGACAGCACTAAAACAGTCCATACAGTACTTGCCATAGCAAAAATCCTTGAGCTTTCAACATCAAATGACCACATCTCCAGGGGTTTGTCATGAAGTTTAGCAGGTTGAGCAGGGTGAACAAATTTCACTAAAAACTAGGGCTAATTCTAGTAGCCTTTTTGGAGCAAATTTGACCAATTCATGAAATCGGTAAGGAAGGGGAAGAAATTGGTTGTTTCAAATCATCAAAATTGATGAGTAGAGACCTAAGACACCCTACTACAACATCCAAAGCATTGTATTGAGCCATTTGATCAAATTGACCTTTTGCACCTAGAAAGTTGCTTTGAGTATCCCTACGTTCTTTGCGTCCAATTGAGAAATTTCCATTCTTGAGAAGTGAAGGACAGTCATCATACTTTGCAGACCTGTTTAGATGCTCAGTCAACACATTAATATGATTGAAATCCTTAAAGGTGCAAACAAGGTTAGGTAAACCATGGTTCTCCAACAGTTGCCCATTCCTAGAAGAGAGGAGATTCAGCCAGTTGGACAACCAAACTTGTTCATTTTTGGTGACACACAAGAGGACCTCATTTCAGACTTGAATGCCTTAGCATGGAAGGTTAGGAGGAGTGATGTCCAATACAATAGGGTACAAACAGTGTTGAATAGAGAGGAGTAGATAAGAGAAAGGTTTGGAAGAATCCCATTTGTGCCTAGGGATTGACTGCACATTGAGAACAAAGCCCACCAACCTCAGAAGAAGGCCAACCTTCTATCATCCCTCCTCATCATAGTGGTATCAGAGCCAATTCAGATTTGGGTTGAGAGATTAGCATATGTCTGGTAGTGAGTCAGTGGGAGACAACACCGACAACATGGTGACCAATGCAGAGTTAGCAAGAGGATGGAGGATCAGGGTGAAGAAAATAGACTCCTTAGGGAAAGATTACAACAACTTGAAAGAAAGTTGAACCAAGTAGAAGTCAAGACCGAAGAAGTCAGTGAGAGAGTAGAAAGTGCTGAAGATAAGAAGGAAACCTTAGAGGAAGAAATCCCAGAACCAGATCCAATCTTGGATAAAGAACAAGAAACCTTTTTACAAGCTTTGAAAGCTTTGACTGGAAAGGCCCTAGATGGAGTGTCCCTTTTTAGTGGTAAGATGGAACCAGAAGCACTAATGGAGTGGATAGAGGGTCTAGAGAATCACTTTGAATGTGATGGCATTACTGAAGCACAAAAAGTGAAGGTAGCCAAATCTAGAATGAGAGGGGCAGCCTTGACCTGGTGGAAATTCATCCAAGAGGAAAGGGTGAAAGAGGGAAAGAAACCCATAACCACCTGGAAGACAATGGTGACTAAGATCAAAGACACTTACATGCCTGAAGATTATGAAATCCAGTTGCATAGGAAGAGACAAAACTTGAGGCAGAAAGACCTAGATGTCAGTAGTTACACTGAAGAATTCCAAAAACTAAGCCTTAGATCCAAGGTACAAGAAGATGAAAATGTCAGAGTAGCTAGGTATCTCAATGGGTTAAGATGGAATATTCAGGAAGAGTTAAGCCTATGCTGTCCCAACACATTACAGAAGTGTTATCAATTAGCATTGAAGGTAGAAGAGAGAAACAAGAAGAAACAAGAACATAATGGTAGAGGCAGAGGCAGAGGAAACAAAGGCAATCATAGAGGCAGTTTTGGGGGAAGATACACAGATCATAGGTCCCAAGGAGAGTCTAAGCTTATTGAGCAAAGTGGGGATTCTCAGAGTAGACCCAACTATATGGGTAGGGGATCAGGCAACCCAGGAAGGGGTAGATCTAATGGACCTAGAAGAGGTTCATACTTCTCCACCATGAAGTGTTACAATTATCAGAAACTAGGCCATCCAGCATATAGATGCCCAGAAAAGCCAAGCTCATCTCAAGGAGGTGATAAGAGAGTCCATTTTGTGCAAGAAGAAACCACACCAAGTCAAAGGTGTCTACCATCAGAAGAAGGGGAGAACCTCATGATCAGGAGGATCCTCATGAAAGAGCCATCTCAAAAAGATATGTCTCAAAGGAAAGCTCTTTTCAGGATCAAATGTAAGATCCAAGGAAAGGTGTGCAAAGTTATCATTGACTCAGGATCAACTGATAACATCATATCAGAAGAAGCTGCTACAAAACTTCATCTACCTAGAATACAGCATAATGAGCCCTACAAGGTCACATGGTTGGAAAAAGGGCAGCATGTATTAGTGAGTGAACAAACATGGGTAGAGCTTAACATAGGTGAGTACCAAGATAAGATTTTGTGTGATATAGTACCTATGGATGCTTGTCATTTGCTTTTAGGAAGACCTTGGCAATTTGACAGGAAAGCACAATATGATGGAGAAAAGAACTCATACTCATTTTTCAAGAATGGTATCAACTATAAAATTCAGTCCCTTAATGAAGAGAGTGAGGGCAGCAAACCAAAAGTTCCCAACATTTTGTTAGTTGGTGAAAAGGAGTTCATTCATACCCTAAAAGAAGGTGATGGCATAGGTTTTGCATTAGTAACTAAACCAGTTGATGAAAAGAAAGAAAAGAAGGTAGAAATCCCATATGAGGTGCAGCAACTTCTAGATTAGTTTAAGTCAATTGTTAATGATGGTCAACCAACCTCTCTACCTCCTCAGAGAGCCATTAGCCACCAGATAGATTTCATCCCAGGTGCATCCTTACCAAACAAAGCTGCTTACAAAATGACACCTGAACAAAATCAGGAAGTGGCAAGACAAATCCAAGAGCTATTAGACCAAGGATTGATTAGAAAAAGTATTAGTCCATGTGCAGTACCCACAGTGTTAGCACCTAAGAAAGGTGGGGCTTGGAGACTTTGTACAGATTCAAGAGCAATAAACAGGATCACAATCAGGTATAGATTCCCCATTCCTAGGATAGAAGATCTTATGGATTGTTTAGGGGGAGCAAAATATTTCAGTAAGATAGACCTAAAAAGTGGTTATCATCAAATCCGCATCAAAGAGGGAGATGAATGGAAAACAGCTTTCAAGACAAATGAGGGGTTGTATGAATGGCTAGTCATGCCATTTGGGTTAACAAATGCACCCAGTACATTCATGAGATTGATGAATGAGGTGTTACATGACTTCATAGGCAGGTTTGTAGTTGTGTACCTTGATGACATCTTAATTTTCAGTCAAACCAAGGAAGAACACCTCCAACATTTGCAGATTGTCTTGCAAAGATTGAATGATGAACAACTTACTATCAACCTAGAAAAATGTGATTTCCTCAAGCAAGAGCTGGTCTATTTGGGTTTTGTTGTGTCAGGGGGTGATTTGAAGATGGATCCAGATAAGGTAGAAGCCATAGTTAATTGGCCAACCCCTAAGAATGCTAGTGATGTCAGGAGTTTTCATGGACTTGCTCAATTTTATAGGAAATTTATTAGAGGTTTCAGTGAAATATGTGCACCTATGTTGGAAACCATTAAGGGTGGTGTGAAAGTGAAATTTCAGTGGACAGAATCAGCCAACAAGGGATTTGAATTGTTGAAAGTCAGAGTTGCTACCCAACCAGTGTTGATTCTACCTAGTTTTGACAAATTGTTTACCTTAGAGTGTGATGCAAGTAATATTGCTATTGGTGCTGTTTTGAGTCAGGATAATAGACCTGTTGCATTTTTTAGTGAAAAGCTTAATGATGCTAAGAGGAAATACTCTTCATATGATCTTGAAATGTATGCTTTGGTTCAGACACTTAGGAAATGGAGGCATTACCTTCTTCCTAAAGAATTTGTGGTTTACACTGACAACCAGGCACTTAGTTTTCTCAATTCACAGGATAAGCTGAGTCACAGACATGTTAAATGGGTAGAGTCTTTGCAAGCATATACCTTTACTTTGAAGCATAAGAAAGGACAGTGCAATAAAGTAGCTGATGCATTGAGTAGAAGGTTACTTACTGTTCAAGAAATTCAGATTAGAAGTATTGGTATAGAATGTTTTAAGGATTTATATCCACATGATTCTGATTTTGCTGATATTTACAAGGTTTGTCAAGATTTTCAGAATACTTTTCATAGTGAACATGCTGACTATACTTTGCAGAATGGATTGTTATTCAGGGGTGGACAGCTGTGTGTGCCAAAAGGTTCGATGAGGGAGAATCTGATACAGGAAAAGCACAATGGTTGCTTGAGTGGTCACTTTGGTCTTAATAAGACTTTGGAATTGGTTTAGAGGCACTATTTTTGGCCTAAGATGCAGGCAGATGTCAGGAAATATGCTGAGCAATGCATGGTATGTCAGAAAGCCAAGGGTACTAGCACTAATGCTGGTTTGTATCAGCCTCTTCCCATACCTTCTAGGCCTTGGGATTGTATCAGTATGGATTTTGTGGTAGGTTTGCCCAGGACTAAAGCAGGGTGTGATAGTATTTTTGTGGTTGTTGATAGATTCAGCAAAATGGCACATTTCATACCTTGCAAAACGACTAATGATGCTAGTCACATTGCTTTTCTTTTCTTTAAGGAAGTTGTAAGAATTCATGGTTTGCCATCCAGTATTGTATCTGATAGAGATGCTAAGTTTTTGGGTCATTTTTGGAAAACTTTATGGAAGAAATTGGGTACTAACTTGTCTTTTAGCTCAGCTTACCATCCATAGACAGATGGCCAAACAGAAGTGGTGAACAGAACATTGGGTAATCTACTCAGATGTCTTACCAAAGAATATGGGCAAAGTTGGGATCAACTCATCCATCAGGCAGAGTTTGCATACAATGACAGTGTAAATAGATCCACTGGTAAGAGCCCATTTCAGATTGTTTATGGAATGCATCCTAGAGGTGTTTTTGAGTTAAATGATGTAACTAATTTGCAACATGTGAGTGGTACAGCAGAAGATATGGCACAGTCTATGAAAGAAATTCATGAGCAGGTACAAAAGTCTTTACAGAAAACTACTCAAAAAGTTAAGAAGAGAGTTGATGCTTCAAAAAGAGATGTTCAATTTTTAGTGGGTGATTATGTGATGGTCCATCTCAACAAGTCACGGTTATAGAAAGGAGTGCCTACTAAGTTGCAAATGAGAAGAGTAGGAACATGCAAAATCTTGGCTAAATATGGCCATAATGCTTACAAAGTTGATTTGCCTAATGAAGTTTCTATGTCTCCTATTTTCAATGTTGCAGATTTGGTGCCATTCAAAGGGGAGCTACCAACAGATTCACAAAGAGTTTCAGATCTTTCTCATTCCCTTTCTGATCTTTCTCTCCCCTCTTCTTCTACTCCCATTCCTCAGCAGGTACTAGATTCAAGAATCATCAAAAAGACAAGACACCATACCTACTTGGAGCATCTCATCAAGTGGAAGGATAAACCATCTTCTGAAGCCACATGGATACCTGAAAGTGACTTTCTCAAAGCTGGAATTCCTCTTTCTTTACTGCCCAAAGGAGTCACATGACTTCTTTGTCCTTAGGGGAGTATGGTGCAGGAGCACCTGAGCACCTGAATGCTCAAATCCTAGCAGGTATAACATTTTATTGCAATTTAAGCATGTGTGTTTATTTTATGCTTCTAGTAGGTTTAATAGGTTTGTTTTGTGGTTTAATAAGGCTTGGAACTCATTTGTGTTTAAGAGTTTCCAAGATTTTTGTTTTTTTGCTCGGCAGGCTAAAAATTGTCAATTTTGGGTCCAAATGAGCATTTTTGAATTTTTGATGTTGGAAAGCCTTGAAAGGCATTGGAGCATGTTTATTTAGTGTTTATAGATGATTTTGAGTCATTGGTTTGAGTGCCAAGTCACCAGAAGTCAAAATGCAATTTTTGAGCAACAAAAGTTGTCAAAAAGTTGTCAAAAGTTGTCAAAAAGTGGTTTTTGGTGGTTTTGGTTAGTTCCAGCCTGTACCTGTCCGTACAAGGGCTTCAACAAGTTGGCACATGTATATAAACCATGTTCCAATCATTGTATGGGTTGTTCATTTTGGAAAATTAAGAGAAATACTTATTTTGCTCTCATTTTTGTGAGTTTTTAACTAATTTTCTGCACTTTTGAGAGTACAGTCCGTACCATGGCTCCATGAGTCCGTACTGAACCTGTTTTTGAGTGATGTGATCTCCTTTGATGTTTTAGTAGTGATCTCTGATCTTTTCTTGGGGTTTGGAACAAGTTTTGTTTGAAGTGCTCTTGAAAAAGGCATTGTTTTGTGGTTCTAATGGAAGATTATTCATGGTCCAACTAATTTCTTCAAGGTCTCTTCATCCATGGCTTTGAGGGAATATTTTGGATCTGTACATACTGTACCATACATCCATTTTCCTTTTCTAGCAATGTACAAGTGTTTGTAAGCCCATGGCAAGTGTGTGAAGTGAGCAACTTGGCTTGGGTATTCTCAAGTTTGTTTAAATGGTACTTTGCTGTTCATAGCACTGTACCTTGAAATGTTAAAGAAGAAACAAGTTGGCATGAGTCAGCATTATACTTTTCCATCCTTGTCTCTCCCATGACTTGGTTGGATGTAAGAGGCAAAGGTGTAAAAAGGACTGCAAAACAGTGAGTCACTGTTTCATTGTTAGATCCTCATTGCCAACCTCTCTAAATGGATAGTGTGAAATGATGTATTCCTCTTTCTTGCATCATGAAAATGTATTTGCAAGTGGTTTCAATGTGGAGAAAATAATATACACCATTTGATTGTAAAGGACCTAAATAAGGATCCTAGAAAAAGTGTATTTTTTTGTCACAATCTTATAAGGCTGTCATGTTTTGTGGCATCCTTTGAGTGGTCAACTTTTAAGATCTTTAAGAGGCTATATGTATTGTTTTTGCCTTTCCATTAACACCCCTTTGCAGGCCAGCGACAGATCAAAGAAATAAATCAAAACAAATAAAGGAAGTTGCTGTAAAAAATGCACCTTATTGCTGTCAAAAAAATGCAGTGAGGCGGTGAATGAGCAGCAGTCATAAAGAATCCTTTCTTATTTGCTTTGCAGGGTTCCCCAACTTATGTCAAGTCTTGGTTGCATCCATATTTGATATATTTCCATTGTACTTTGGTTTACAAATGTTGAAAATGCATACAAAACATTAAAAACATTGCTGTCCCAGTCTTTAGACTGTTATTTTTTGAGTAAATGCAGCAGTATGGTACTTGTTTGATAAAATGACAGTGTGCTCAGTTAAGTTTTAAATCCTTGGAAGTGCTGGCCATATGTTATAGCCAAGTGTGAACCATTTAATTTGGGTCTAGCATCATGGAGGAAACCTTTAATTTGCAAACCCTCACCAAAACTCTTAAAAACTCTTGAAAAGTGCCTATTTTGTGGGACAGCACTAAAACAGTCCGTACAGTACTTGCCATAGCAAAAATCCTTGAGCTTTCAACATCAAATGACCACATCTCCAGGGGTTTGTCATGAAGTTTAGCAGGTTGAGCAGGGTGAACAAATTTCACTAAAAACTAGGGCTAATTCTAGTAGCCTTTTTGGAGCAAATTTGACCAATTCATGAAATCGGTAAGGAAGGGGAAGAAATTGGTTGTTTCAAATCATCAAAATTGATGAGTAGAGACCTAAGACACCCTACTACAACATCCAAAGCATTGTATTGAGCCATTTGATCAAATTGACCTTTTGCACCTAGAAAGTTGCTTTGAGTATCCCTACGTTCTTTGCATCCAATTGAGAAATTTCCATTCTTGAGAAGTGAAGGACAGTCATCATACTTTGCAGACCTGTTTAGATGCTCAGTCAAAACATTAATATGAATGAAATCCTTAAAGGTGCAAACAAGGTTAGGTAAACCATGGTTCTCCAACAGTTGCCCATTCCTGGAAGAGAGGAGATTCAGCCAGTTGGACAACCAAACTTGTTCATTTTTGGTGACACACAAGAGGACCTCATTTCAAACTTGAATGCCTTAGCATGGAAGGTTAGGAGGAGTGATGTCCAATACAATAGGGTACAAACAGTGTTGAATAGAGAGGAGGAGATAGGAGAAAGGTTTGGAAGAATCCCATTTGTGCCTAGGGATTGATTGCACATTGAGAACAAAGCCCACCAACCTCAGAAGAAGGCTAACCTTCTATCATCCCTCCTCATCATAGTGGTATCAGAGCCAATTCAGATTTGGGTTGAGAGATTAGCATATGTCTACTAGTGAGTCAGTGGGAGATAACACCGACAACATGGTGACCAATGCAGAGTTAGCAAAGAGGATGGAGGATCAGGGTGAAGAAAATAGACTCCTTAGGGAAAGATTACAACAACTTGAAAGAAAGTTGAACCAAGTAGAAGTCAAGACCGAAGAAGTTAGTGAGGGAGTAGAAAGTGCTGAAGATAAGAAGGAAACCTTAGAGGAAGAAATCCCAGAACCAGATCCAATCTTGGATAAAGAACAAGAAACCTTTTTACAAGCTTTGAAAGCTTTGACTGGAAAGGCCCTAGATGGAGTGTCCCTTTTTAGTGGTAAGATGGAACCAGAAGCACTAATGGAGTGGATAGAGGGTCTAGAGAATCACTTTGAATGTGATGGCATTACTGAAGCACAAAAAGTGAAGGTAGCCAAATCTATAATGAGAGGGGCAGCCTTGACCTGGTGGAAATTCATCCAAGAGGAAAGGGTGAAAGAGGGAAAGAAACCCATAACCACCTGGAAGACAATGGTGACTAAGATCAAAGACACCTACATGCCTGAAGATTATGAAATCCAGTTGCATAGGAAGAGACAAAACTTGAGGCAGAAAGACCTAGATGTCAGTAGTTACACTGAAGAATTCCAAAAACTAAGCCTTAGATCTAAGGTACAAGAAGATGAAAATGTCAAAGTAGCTAGGTATCTCAATGGGTTAAGATGGAATATTCAGGAAGAGTTAAGCCTATGGTGTCCCAACACATTACATAAGTGTTATCAATTAGCATTGAAGGTAGAAGAGAGAAACAAGAAGAAACAAGAACATAATGGTAGAGGCAGAGGCAGAGGAAACAGAGGCAGTCATAGAGGCAGTTTTGGGGGAAGATACACAGATCATAGGTCCCAGGGAGAGTCTAAGCTTATTGAGCAAAGTGGGGATTCTCAGAGAAAACCCAACTATAGGGGTAGGGGATCAGGCAACCCAGGAAGGGGTAGATCTAATGGACCTGGAAGAGGTTCATACTTCTCCACCATGAAGTGTTACAACTGTCAGAAACTAGGCCATCGAGCATATAGATGCCCAGAAAAGCCAAGCTCATCTCAAGGAGGTGATAAGAGAGTCCATTTTTTGCAAGAAGAAACCACACCAAGTCAAAGGTGTCTACCATCAGAAGAAGGGGAAAACCTCATGATCAGGAGGATCCTCATGAAAGAGCCATCTCAAAAAGATATGTCTCAAAGGAAAGCTCTTTTCAGGATCAAATGTAAGATCCAAGGAAAGGTGTGCAAAGTTATCATTGACTCAGGATCAACTGATAACATCATATCGGAAGAAGTTGCTACAAAACTTCATCTAGCTAGAATACAACATAATGAGCCCTACAAGGTCACATGGTTGGAAAAAGGGCAGCATGTATTAGTGAGTGAACAAACATGGGTAGAGCTTAACATAGGTGAGTACCAAGATAAGATTTTGTGTGATATAGTACCTATGGATGCTTGTCATTTGCTTTTAGGAAGACCTTGGCAATTTGACAGGAAAGCACAATATGATGGAGAAAAGAACTCATACTCATTTTTCAAGAATGGTATCAACTATAAAATTCAGTCCCTTGATGAAGAGAGTGAGGGCAGCAAACCAAAAGTTCCCAACATTTTGTTAGTTGGTGAAAAGGAGTTCATTCATACCCTAAAAGAAGGTGATGGCATAGGTTTTGCATTAGTAACTAAACCAGTTGATGAAAAGAAAGAAAAGAAGGTAGAAATCCCATATGAGGTGCAGCAACTTCTAGATCAGTTTAAGTCAATTGTTAATGAAGGTCAACCAACCTCTCTACCTCCTCAGAGAGCCATTAGCCACCAGATAGATTTCATCCCAGGTGCATCCTTACCAAACAAAGCTGCTTACAAAATGACACCTGAACAAAATCAGGAAGTGGCAAGACAAATCCAAGAGCTATTAGACCAAGGATTGATTAGAAAAAGTATTAGCCCATGTGCAGTACCCACAGTGTTAGCACCTAAGAAAGGTGGGGCTTGGAGACTTTGTACAGATTCGAGAGCAATAAATAGGATCACAATCAGGTATAGATTCCCCATTCCTAGGATAGAAGATCTTATGGATTGTTTAGGGGGAGCAAAATATTTCAGTAAGATAGACCTAAAAAGTGGTTATCATCAAATCCGCATCAAAGAGGGAGATGAATGGAAAACAACTTTCAAGACAAATGAGGGGTTGTATGAATGGCTAGTCATGCCATTTGGGTTAACAAATGCACCCAGTACATTCATGAGATTGATGAATGAGGTGTTACATGACTTCATAGGCAGGTTTGTAGTTGTGTACCTTGATGACATCTTAATTTTCAGTCAAACCAAGGAAGAACACCTCCAACATTTGCAGATTGTCTTGCAAAGATTGAATGATGAACAACTTACTATCAACCTAGAAAAATGTGATTTCCTCAAGCAAGAGCTGGTCTATTTGGGTTTTGTTGTGTCAGGGGGTGATTTGAAGATGGATCCAGATAAGGTAGAAGCCATAGTTAATTGGCCAACCCCTAAGAATGCTAGTGATGTCAGGAGTTTTCATGGACTTTCTCAATTTTATAGGAAATTTATTAGAGGTTTCAGTGAAATATGTGCACCTATGTTGGAAACCATTAAGGGTGGTGTGAAAGTGAAATTTCAGTGGACAGAATCAGCCAACAAGGGATTTGAATTGTTGAAAGTCAGAGTTGCTACCCAACCAGTGTTGATTCTACCTAGTTTTGACAAATTGTTTACCTTAGAGTGTGATGCAAGTAATATTGCTATTGGTGCTGTTTTGAGTCAGGATAAGAGACCTGTTGCATTTTTCAGTGAAAAGCTTAATGATGCTAAGAGGAAATACTCTTCATATGATCTTGAAATGTATGCTTTGGTTCAGGCACTTAGGAAATGGAGGCATTACCTTCTTCCTAAAGAATTTGTGGTTTACACTGACAACCAGGCACTTAGTTTTCTCAATTCACAGGATAAGCTTAGTCACAGACATGTTAAATGGGTAGAGTCTCTGCAAGCATATACCTTTACTTTGAAGCATAAGAAAGGACAGTGCAATAAAGTAGCTGATGCATTGAGTAGAAGGTTACTTACTGTTCAAGAAATTCAGATTAGAAGTATTGGTATAGAATGTTTTAAGGATTTATATCCACATGATTCTGATTTTGCTGATATTTACAAGGTTTGTCAAGATTTTCAGAATACTTTTCATAGTGAATATGCTGACTATACTTTGCAGAATGGATTGTTATTCAGGGGTGGACAGCTGTGTGTGCCAAAAGGTTCGATGAGGGAGAATCTGATACAGGAAAAGCACAATGGTTGCTTGAGTGGTCACTTTGGTCTTAATAAGACTTTGGAATTGGTTCAGAGGCACTATTTTTGGCCTAAGATGCAGGCAGATGTCAGGAAATATGTTGAGCAATGCATGGTATGTCAGAAAGCCAAGGGTACTAGCACTAATGCTGGTTTGTATCAGCCTCTTCCCATACCTTCTAGGCCTTGGGATTGTATCAGTATGGATTTTGTGGTAGGTTTGCCCAGGACTAAAGCAGGGTGTGATAGTATTTTTGTGGTTGTTGATAGATTCAGCAAAATGGCACATTTCATACCTTGCAAAACTACTAATGATTCTAGTCACATTGCTTTTCTTTTCTTTAAGGAAGTTGTAAGAATTCATGGTTTGCCATCCAGTATTGTATCTGATAGAGATGCTAAGTTTTTGGGTCATTTTTGGAAAAATTTATGGAAGAAATTGGGTACTCACTTGTCTTTTGGCTCAGCTTACCATCCACAGACAGATGGCCAAACAGAAGTGGTGAACAGAACATTGGGTAATCTACTCAGATGTCTTACCAAAGAATATGGGCAAAGTTGGGATCAACTCATCCATCAGGCAGAGTTTGCATACAATGACAGTGTAAATAGATCCACTGGTAAGAGCCCATTTCAGATTGTTTATGGAATGCATCCTAGAGGTGTTTTTGAGTTAAATGATGTAACTAATTTGCAGCATGTGAGTGGTATAGCAGAAGATATGGCACAGTCTATGAAAGAAATTCATGAGCAGGTACAGAAGTCTTTACAGGAAACTACTCAAAAAGTTAAGAAGAGAGTTGATGCTTCAAAAAGAGATGTTCAATTTTTAGTGGGTGATTATGTGATGGTCCATCTCAACAAGTCACAGTTACAGAAAGGAGTGCCTACTAAGTTGCAAATGAGAAGAGTAGGACCATGCAAAATCTTGGCTAAATATGGCCATAATGCTTACAAAGTTGATTTGCCTAATGAAGTTTCTATGTCTCCTATTTTCAATGTTGCAGATTTGGTGCCATTCAAAGGGGAGCTACCAAAAGATTCACAAAGAGTTTCAGATCTTTCTCATTCCCTTTCTGATCTTTCTCTCCCCTCTTCTTCTACTCCCATTCCTCAGCAGGTACTAGATTCAAGAATCATCAAAAAGACAAGACACCATACCTACTTGGAGCATCTCATCAAGTGGAAGGATAAACCAGCTTTTGAAGCCACATGGATACCTAAAAGTGACTTTCTCAAAGCTGGAATTCCTCTTTCTTTACTTCTCAAAGGAGTCACATGACTTCTTTGTCCTTAGGGGTGTATGGTGCAGGAGCACTTGAGCACCTGAATGCTCAAATCCTAGCAGGTATAACATTTTATTGCAATTTAAGCATGTGTGTTTATTTTATGCTTCTAGTAGGTTTAATAGGTTTTTTTTGTGGTTTAATAAGGCTTGGAACTCATTTGTGTTTAAGAGTTTCCAAGATTTTTGTTTTTTTGCTCGGCAGGCTAAAAATTGTCAATTTTGGGTCCAAATGAGCATTTTTGAATTTTTGATGTTGGAAAGCCTTGAAAGGCATTGGAGCATGTTTATTTAGTGTTTATAGATGATTTTGAGTCATTGGTTTGAGTGCCAAGTCACCAGAAGTCAAAATGCAATTTTTGAGCAACAAAAGTTGTCAAAAAGTTGTCAAAAGTTGTCAAAAAGTGGTTTTTGGTGGTTTTGGTTAGTTCCAGCCTGTACCTGTCCGTACAAGGGCTTCAACAAGTTGGCACATGTATATAAACCATGTTCCAATCATTGTATGGGTTGTTCATTTTGGAAAATTAAGAGAAATACTTATTTTGCTCTCATTTTTGTGAGTTTTTAACTAATTTTCTGCACTTTTGAGAGTACAGTCCGTACCATGGCTCCATGTGTCCGTACTGAACCTGTTTTTGAGTGATGTGATCTCCTTTGATGTTTTAGTAGTGATCTCTGATCTTTTCTTGGGGTTTGGAACAAGTTTTGTTTGAAGTGCTCTTGAAAAAGGCATTGTTTTGTGGTTCCAATGGAAGATTATTCATGGTCCAACTAATTTCTTCAAGGTCTCTTCATCCATGGCTTTGAGGGAATTTTTTGGATTTGTACATACTGTACCATACATCCATTTTCCTTTTCTAGCAATGTACAAGTGTTTGTAAGCCCATGGCAAGTGTGTGAAGTGAGCAACTTGGCTTGGGTATTCTCAAGTTTGTTTAAATGGTACTTTGTTGTTCATAGCACTATACCTTGAAATGTTAAAGAAGAAACAAGTTGGCAAGAGTCAGCATTATACTTTGCCATCCTTGTCTCTCCCATGACTTGGTTGGATGTAAGAGGCAAAGGTGTAAAACGGACTGCAAAACAGTGAGTCACTGTTTCATTGTTAGATCCTCATTGCCAACCTCTCTAAATGGATAGTGTGAAATGATGTATTCCTCTTTCTTGCATCATGAAAATGTATTTGCAAGTGGTTTCAATGTGGAGAAAATAATATACACCATTTGATTGTAAAGGACCTAAATAAGGATCCTAGAAAAAGTGTATTTTTTTGTCACAGCCTTATAAGGCTGTCATGTTTTGTGGCATCCTTTGAGTGGTCAACTTTTAAGATCTTTAAGAGGCTATATGTATTGTTTTTGCCTTTCCATTAACACCCCTTTGCAGGCCAGCGACAGATCAAAGAAATAAATCAAAACAAAGAAAGGAAGTTGCTGTAAAAAATGCACCTTATTGCTGTCAAAAAAATGCAGTGAGGCGGCGAATGAGCAGCAGTCATAAAGAATCCTTTCTTATTTGCTTTGCAGGGTTCCCCAACTTATGTCAAGTCTTGGTTGCATCCATATTTGATATATTTCCATTGTACTTTGGTTTACAAATGTTGAAAATGCATACAAAACATTAAAAACATTGCTGTCCCAGTCTTTAGACTGTTATTTTTTGAGTAAATGCAGCAGTATGGTACTTGTTTGATAAAATGACAGTGTGCTCAGTTAAGTTTTAAATCCTTGGAAGTGCTGGCCATATGTTATAGCCAAGTGTGAACCATTTAATTTGGGTCTAGCATCATGGAGGAAACCTTTAATTTGCAAACCCTCACCAAAACTCTTAAAAACTCTTGAAAAGTGCCTATTTTGTGGGACAGCACTAAAACAGTCCGTACAGTACTTGCCATAGCAAAAATCCTTGATCTTTCAACATCAAATGACCACATCTCCAGGGGTTTGTCATGAAGTTTAGCAGGTTGAGCAGGGTGAACAAATTTCACTAAAAACTAGGGCTAATTCTAGTAGCCTTTTTGGAGCAAATTTGACCAATTCATGAAATCGGTAAGGAAGGGGAAGAAATTGGTTGTTTCAAATCATCAAAATTGATGAGTAGAGACCTAAGACACCCTACTACAACATCCAAAGCATTGTATTGAGCCATTTGATCAAATTGACCTTTTGCACCTAGAAAGTTGCTTTGAGTATCCCTACGTTCTTTGCATCCAATTGAGAAATTTCCATTCTTGAGAAGTGAAGGACAGTCATCATACTTTGCAGACCTATTTAGATGCTCAGTCAACACATTAATATGATTGAAATCCTTAAAGGTGCAAACAAGGTTAGGTAAACCATGGTTCTCCAACAGTTGCCCATTCTTGGAAGAGAGGAGATTCAGCCAGTTGGACAACCAAACTTGTTCATTTTTGGTGACACACAAGAGGACCTCATTTCAGACTTGAATGCCTTAGCATGGAAGGTTAGGAGGAGTGATGTCCAATACAATAGGGTACAAACAGTGTTGAATAGAGAGGAGGAGATAGGAGAAAGGTTTGGAAGAATCCCATTTGTGCCTAGGGATTGATTGCACATTGAGAACAAAGCCCACCAACCTCAGAAGAAGGCTAACCTTCTATCATCCCTCCTCATCACTGGGCACCCGGGTCTAAATCAATTGCAACCACTAAGCCTATATGGCCAGCCTTAAACAACACACGTTTAGTGTGTTCTGTCCTATGTGGGCGCACTTCTAAATTTTGTCTACCTTTGATTGTAGACATGTACCTCTGGGAAAACTGTCTTTTTTTTAAAGAATGCACATTCTTCCTATTTATGGGAGAGTAAGTTAAGTATACAAATGGAAGAGCCTCGATTGGCTATAATGATAAACTTTTATGGGACTTTTTTAAAGCAAAATAGTATTTTGATATTTTCCTTCTTTGTTTGATGGGATTGCATTAACGTTTTAAATGCAATATTTATATATGTAAAGCAATATTTTAAGTTAATGACTAATTTAATATATTTTTAGTTAATAATTTTTTATTTTTTTTCTTAGAACAAGGTTTGTATATTTTAAGTTGATTAGATTTTTAATCTTTTTTAACAGAATTTAAGATGAAGTTTTATGTTATTTTCAAGATATCTATAATGAATAAATTTGAATATAAATTATTTAATTTGAATGATCTTTTTATTTAAAGTATAGATTAATGTAGTATGGTTTAGGGTTTAGGAGAATATTAGGTATAAAATTAGAGTTTTAGTTTGGTTTATAGTCATTATGAATTTTAAGGTTGGAGATATGATTTAATTAGAATTATGATAAAAGTTAAATTATTTTTTTATTATTTATAAGTTTCAATATAATATTATTTTTTAGAATAAATAGACTTTAAAGATCTATACCATTTGTATTAAAATATTAAAAAAACTTAATATAATATATTTTTTATAGTATTGCTATTAATATATTTAAATTATATTATATTATTTATATTATGTTTGTATTTATAGTATTTTTATTTATATTTGACAACAAGGAAGAGGACTTGGTGCATCCCATACTACACTACAAGTTCATCCTCAATCCCAAGGATTTCCACTAGTAGTGAACCAACGTAGTTCGGTGGATTCTGACTTCAATCGCCTATCGACCATTAGCGATAAGTTTGTCCAACCAAGATTTTGGTAATGCTTCCCTTCAAATAATAATAGTAAAGAATAGCTAGGTAATTGTAAGTAAGTTCACCATATAGCAACTCATACTATAACCCTTCCATCCACATAGCTCATTATCTCATTTTGAAACATCATCCCATTCTTCAACATGAATATCCTAAAACTCTTATACGTTCACCTCCTTGACATAGAGGTTAAGTTGATCACCTGATTTGATGGTATACATAAAATACACTCATTCCTAGACCAACACACCATTCCATAATGGGGTCATAAACAATAAATTGCATTATTATAACTATAGTCACTACATCCAAGAATTTATATATGTAGATGCAAGTCATGTAAGGTTTAATTGACTAGCTCTAATTGAGCATGATTAATACCCGAGTCATATTTAGGAAATATAGCATCACTATATCTTTGTATCATTGTACGAAGATGCATATTTAATAATATGAATATTAATATTCTTAACTTTCTAATCTCTTCTACCTTATGGTATAATCCAATAATATGTCTATATAACATTTTCACTCGTCAATTATATCTAACTATGATCTTAATGGTCAATAATAAGATATTGGTATATGTCACACAACATGGTTACATATGGCTATATAATTACACACATCTTCATATATTCTCAATATTTAAAAGTATCTAAAATCTCATAGTTTGTTGAAATAAAAGCCACATTGATACCAAGTCTATGAAATATGGGTAATAGCTATCTAGCATTGTTATTGTTCCTAAATAATGACATCATAATCCTTAACAATATTTCATTAAATATCAAGCACACTAGAAGCTTTTCCCATATGAAAGAAATCTAAAATTTTAGATAGAAGTTATGATCTAGGAACATTTCTTAGCCCTGAAATAATAATACAATGGTTACACAATCATTTTATGCCACTAAACTAGCTATAATCTTTTGAGATGTTTGTAACCCAATATACGAAGTTTTGTACATAAAGAAATACAGTCATCAAAAAAGTGTTTATTAAGTAATGTCATGCATGATTATAATCTTGGATTCTTCAACAAGGCCAAAATCCCTACTTGAATACTTTTCCTTACAATATGTGTGTAGAGAGAGAGAGAGAGAGAGAGAGGGGGGGGGGGGGAGAGGGAGAAAGAGGGAGAGAGAGAGAGAGAGAGAGAGAGAGAGAGAGAGAGAGAGAGAGAGAGAGAGAGAGAGAGAGAGAGGAAGAGGAAGAGAGAGAGAGTAGGGAGTAGGAAGAGAGGGATATAATAGGATAAGGAGAGGGGGATGGAGAGGGAGTTAGAGAGAGAGAGAGAGAGAGAGAGAGAGAGAGAGAGAGAGAGAATAGGGGATAGGATGAGAGGGAGAGAATAAAATAAGGAGAGAGAGAGAGATTAGGATAAGGAGAGGGGGAGGGAGGGAGATTGTGTGTGTGTGTGTGTGTGTGTGTGTGTGTGAGAGAGAGAGAGAGAGAGAGAGAGAGAGAGAGAGAGAGAGAGAGAGAGAGAGAGTAGGGGGATAGGGGTAAGAGAGAGAATAGGGGATAGGATGAGAGGGAGAGAATAAAATAAGGAGAGAGAGAGAGATTAGGATAAGGAGAGGGGGAGGGAGTGAGATTGGGAAAAGGAGAGGGTGAGAGGGAGAGAGATAGATAGAGAGAGAGAGAGAGAGAGAGAGAGAGAGAGAGAGAGAGAGAGAGAGAGAGAGAGGAGAGGGGGATGGAGGGAGAGGGAGAGAGAGGGAGATTGGGAAAAGAGAGAGAGAGAGAGAGAGAGAGAGAGAGAGAGAGAGAGAGAGAGAGAGAGAGAGAGAGGATAAGGAGAGGGGGGAGGGAGGGAGATTGGGAAAAGGAGAGGGGGAGAGGGAGAAAGATTTAGAGATAGAGAGAGAAGGGGATAGGAAGAGAGGGAGAAAGATAGGGATAGAGAGAGAGAGAGAGATAATAGGATAAGGAGAGGGGGATGGAGGGAGAGGGAGAGAGAGGGATATTGGGAAAAGGAGAGGGGGAGAGGGAGAGGGAGAGAGAGGGATATTGGGAAAAGGAGAGGGGGAGAGGGAGAGGGCGAGAGAGGGAGATTCGAAAATGAAGAGGGGGAGAGGGAGGGAGAGGGGAGAGGGAAAGAATGAGAGAGAGAGAGAGAGAGAGAGAGAGAGAGAGAGAGAGAGAGAGAGAGAGAGAGAGAGAGAGAGAGAGAGAGAGAGTAAGATATGGAGAGGGGGAGGGAGAAATGGGAGAAGGAGAGGGAGGGGGATAGAAAGAGAGAAGGGGGAGAGGGTGAGAATAGGATAGGATAACGCGAGAGAGAGAGAGAGAGAGAGAGAGAGAGAGAGAGAGAGAGAGAGAGAGATGAGAGGGTGAGAGACATGAGGTAGAGAGAGAATGAGAAGGAGAAAAGGGTGAGAGACTTGGCAGAGAGAGAAGTGTGAGGGGGAGAAAGATGAGATAGAACTCAAGGAGGATAATTAGGGCTTAGAATAGACAAATACAGTGATGGGGAAGGAAGATGAGAGAGAGAGGAAAATAAGGAAGACATGCATGTATACAAACATATATACATATATCTATATTAATATATGTATATATAACTATATATATGCATATATACATACATAAACATATATTATATATGTATGTCTATACATATGTGTGGTAAATGCGAAGTTTACAAGCATACATTATTATGTCTTCATAACCTATATGGGTTTTGTGAAACACAAAATAATGGTTTTAGTTCTACATAACACGTATGGGTTATGTAGAACTACGAATAGTACTTTTTGGTTTTCAAAACCCGTGTGAGTTATGAAGAACTATGAATAGTACTTTTTGTTTTAAAAAACCCGTGAGTTATGAAGAACTGTGAATAGTACTTTTTGTTTTTCAAAACCTATGCGGGTTTTAGCTTGGTAAGAGGGTTGGAAAACAACCCTAAGGCTTGCAAGCCCATTTTCCCCCCATTTTTGTCCCTTTATATGCTTTTTCATCTTCCAACATGATTTATTGACTTTGTCATCATTAGGTTTACAAATGATCAAGTGGGTATCTCTAAAATTACCACCATAATCTCACACATCTTCTCAATTTTCTGACCATATAAGTTTTTCTATTTTTGGACAACATTAGCATAGTAAACTTTAATTTTCTTTACCAGTGCCTTGACAGTCCTCACAGACATATGTCTACCATTTTAAAAAAAAAAATTGATATACTTGACCAAATTCAAAATAAATTACATATTATTGTTCTACACTAGATTTTATACACTTAAAAAAAAAAAAAGTTTTCATTTTCAATAATTTTGATGCAAGTTATGCCTAGTGCACAAATAGGTACCAAATTTTTAGGATTTGGTCACTTCAAAAATCATTAAAAAAATAATACTCAACAGAAAATTACAAAAAAATACACAACTTCTAGATCCCACTCTTACCTATCATCCTACCAAAGGGTTTTGCAAAATAGTAAATCTAACTATATATTTTGTGCAACACATGAAAACAACTATGTTATATTTTTATGAAAAAATCAGGAATAGTTTTTTGTGTGTGAAAAGTTTGACCCTCTTAATCTTATCAATTTTTTTTTAAAATTAGTAGTTTAGAAACTAGATTTAGAGCACTACAATTCTTATTCTTTTCTCAACTCCTAGTTTTTAGTGCATGACCTTCAAATATCTCTTTGAAATTCAAGTTTACCCATTTTTCAGAAAAAAAAAAAAGAAAAATGTGGCCACTTATACCCCCCTTTTTGTTCACCATCTTGGTGCACTTACCCATACCCATTAGCTAATAAGTTGCATGATTCTATATGAAAGTGAACATATTTTATAATTGATTATGTAACTGAAAATCACAAAGTATCCTTCTCCTACCAATTAATATGTCCAATAGAATTGCTTTCAAGTTGATTGATTATTGATATTAATAAATTATACTCATAATGTGAGTCAAAGTTACTTTACATTCTACATATTTTATACATAGGATGAGACATTGGAATTTTTTTTTTTATTATTCAATATTCTACATCATGCATGGGAATATGAAAGTAACTTCATCACTATTAAAATTAAATATGAAACTGTATACACCTAAAAATGGTCTGAAGATAGTTAATTAAATATGCAATTATTTGATTAATTCCCCTTCCCAATTAATTGAATTCACAAGCAATTTAATTAATTTCTTTATTCATCTACTAGTAAATAAATCTAAATGATTTATTTATATAGTTCATCTCACATCCCCTTTTGATTAATTAATTCTCAATTAATTAATGTCTCCCCATACTAATCAATTCTTCTAATCCCTAATTAAGATTAACAAACTCAAGTTTGTTGAGATTAATTACAATTTTTCAATTATTTGAATTTCTAAATTCAAATGAGCACATGGCTTCTAACTTTAACCACCCAGCCTAACCATCCCCTAACTTAACCCATTCAATCTAATCTTGGGTCTAACTAAACCTATCCTATCTTGCACATTCTAACCTCCTTATCCTAACCTCTCATGGTGTGGATATTCTCTCCTTGAGACAAATGGCACTTTTGCCACATGTCTCCTCCCTTGGACACTTGCCCTCTCATGAGCAAGGCTCCTTGACACTTGTCACCACAGAGATGACAAGTGTCCCTTCCTCCAACCTCTTCTCCAACTTCCTCAATCTTGGCCCTTGATATCTTCAGATCAAATCTGGACCATCGATTCCTGCCACCTCAGCTTTAGCCTTGGAATTCCTATAAATACCCCTCATTTTGGAGAAATATGGATCCCATCTCATATCAATTTAGGCATCATTACTATAGGCAATTTGCATTTCAATTATCTAGTAATTAGCTTTTGGATTTATCATAGCATGTTAATCTAGTTTCTTAAATCATGCATTTCATATCATCTCCATAGTCAATCATGATCAATTAGCTACTCAACTCTTGAGTTGTCACTTTGGAGGTCATTGCTCCACTGAGAGCCCATCAATCCAACACCTTCAAGGTCCTCAAGAATAGAGGAAAATGGGACATTTCAAGGAAAGCTTTTGGTTTGCATTTCTAATCTAGTTTTCAATTATGTTTTTATTGTCTCATTATATGTGTATGCCTCTTATACTAACAACATTTTTAGCATCACATTAATTGGCACCCACCGTGGGGCCTAGCCCCTTTGATCTTTAACAAGTTTGCTTGCAGAAAATTTAATTGATCGGTTGATTAGCTCTTTCGGAGTGCAGATTAGTTCTCTTGGGTTCCCGAATTGCGTTCTTGGCCTCTTTTGTGGCATTCTGACACCTCAAATGACGTTTATGGGAGATTCCTCAACTCTATTTTTATGTTTTTCTGTCCTTTAGCACTTTCAGTCTATACTTTAGCGTTTTTGGTACATTTGGCAGCATTTTCAGTCTTTTTGATACCATTTTTGGTTTGCAGAACAACGTTTCTAGTGTGCAGAGAAACATTCTTGGCACATATGATGGCGTTCTTGGTCAATTTGATGGCGTTTTCAAGTTTTTATTAATTTTGCAAATATTGTATGTTGCATTCCTCATTTTTGCTTTTGGACTGTCATTTTCCCGAACCTAATTTGTAGATTGTTGGTTTTGCAGGTACTTATTTTGCTATGAAAGACCGAAGTTATAAACTATTTCACCGCCAAAGAATACAATATAAACTACTAACTTTGTTTGCAGCCGCGGGATTTTGCACTTATATTTGTTAAATTAGGCACATAGACTAATTACAATGGAAATGAACAAACATGTCTTATGTGTCTTGATGATAGGCGAGTATGCTCTCACCTTTCTTAGGTGATCAGAAAGCTAGACTCATCCTTTGCTTTCAATAATGCATATCTTTAGCGGGTCTGTCACAATGGGAAAAAGTAATCACCCTGTGAGAACGACCCAAGTGAGTACAACTGGACCTGAGCATTCCAACTCACTATAATAAATAGGTCTCTGATGATTAAAGTCTTAGAGGATGGGATTATTTGAGTTTTCTCTTTGAGATCTCTCATATCGGGCATTTTGTAGGGCCTCGCGGTCTTAATCATGTTTACATGACTACAACTTGTTTCGGTACCTTGTCAGGCTATAGGCCTCAATCATGCTTGCATGACTTCAAGGGGTAATTTCAAACGAAATTCCTGACTAAAAACTATAAAAATAGAAGCTACTTGATTCACCTCCTAAAGGGCGATAATCTTTGTGCAAGAGAGATAGTAACTCTCCCAAGACACTTGCCATATCGTGCCCCCATTAGTGTTTGGAGTCAGATAATATGGCATTGAGAATCCATTGTGTGATGCTCAGCGACTGTATTCTAATTAGCTATTGGGTGTGTACCTAAGTCAACAAGCAAAGGTTTTCATTCTCAGCCAATCTCCTTAGGATAGACTGATTGATGTGTTTTTAATTGTTAAAAACCTTTGGGACAAAAATACAATTTGATTTCTGTGTTTATAAGTCCAGTCAAGATCTCATCCATTGAAATACAACAAAAATTGCAAACTCAAACCTCAAATTGTCAAATTTACAAGTTTCACAGCAGATTAGCTCTTTCAGTCCAAACGGCCGCACATGCGGTTCAAATAGTTGCACCTACATTCCAGATAGTTGCACCTACAGATTAGCTCTTTCAGTCCAAACGATCGCACATACGGTTCAAACAATTGCACATACAGTCCAAATAGTCTCACATACGGTTCAGACAGTCGCACCTACAGTCCAAATAGTCACACCTACAGTCCAAACAGTCGCATTTTCAGTCCAAACATCATTTCTCTTGGTGTGAATGTTAACGTTCTCATTTTTCAACATTAACTCTCCAAGGTTGAGCACATTAGAGATTCTGGTCTAAACAACAGAGTTCCTGGTCTAAACAGCAGAGTTCCTGGTCTAAACATCAGCTCTTATGGTCTAAATGTCAGCTCTCTTGGTCTAAACGTCAGCTCTTTTGGGTTGAATATCAAATTGCTCATGTTTCAATGCTAGATATTCTAGTATGTGCTTGTTAGGTCTAAATATCCATTCTCTGAGTCTGAAAATCACAAAGTTGGGTCAAAATTGCAATCTCCTAAGTTCAACCACTTAGATTCCTAAGTCTACACATTATTATTTGAACTTTAGAGTCACTATATTGTAGAACAGAGTTCCTAGTCCTTCTGTCAGCATTTCTGGTCTATCTATTAGTGTTTCTGGTCCATATAGCAGCGTTTCTCGTCCAAACATTAGCGTTCTTGGTCATTTTGTCAGCATTTTTGGTAAACTGCATCAAAATCAAAAAACAAAAACAACCCATTTCTCAAACAATCAAACATAGAGAATAGGTCATATTGTTGGGTCATTCAATCAGGTTATCTTCACACAAGACTCAAGAACAAGACACACAAAGTTCTCAAGTATTCACCTCAAACAAGTTAAAGATCAAACACCTTAAAGTGCAACATCACATTGTCTTTGATAAACTGATCATTCAAACATAGTTTCTCGTCAAGATCTATCATCCTTTAATCACGAAACTACAACGCTTGATCAGAATAACCTCGGTCTTTATCATAGGATATATCGTTCCTATTTGAACTTGGTCATATCAAAAATCACAAAATTTGCACTCCAAAACTAAGATCAAAAAACTTGCAAACAAGCAAATACTTGAAAAAAATCATTTCCTCAACAATTGATCACTTATTGCGGCACATTAAGCAAGATTTAATCACAAAAACATTCAAAACACAATGCCCATTTTAATTACAGCATAGAGACATAAGATCGCTGAAACATTGGAAATACCTGAAGATCATAGAAACATGGCATACCAAAGCAAAAGACAAGAACACATAACAAGCCAACATATTGGAGAAATCAAACAAGTCCAAAATCAAAATCCAACCATGTCAAATCTGAACAAGGATTCAAATACATATCCAAAGAAAGGTGGCTCTTTTATGCAACTATTAAAAAGATCCTTAAAAGATTTGGATGAGAAAGATCACAATCATGCACCTATATCTAGCAATGGCTCCTCCCCCCATAAGCAAATTAACTCTCCAAAGGCATCTATTCTTACACTTATTAAAAAAGTGTAAAAAACTTCCATAACATCTTCACCAGACATTACACCCAAAGATGATGTTCCCCAAGGGATATCCATAATGGCCATCAAACCTATTTCAGAGGATCCTATTCAAAACCCATCTAATTCATATCCAAGCATTGATTCCTTGCAACATCCCCATAGCGCTTCCTTGCAAATTGAAGTCCTCATTCATAAAACGCTCGTTAAACGTGTCCTAATAGATGGGGGAGCTAGCTTAAATATTTGCTCATTGAGTCTTGTCCATGCTCTAGGTTATTCAGAAGATGCAGTTGATCCCCTGAAAAAGATCAAAATCAAAGCACATAATGAAGAAGAGAATTCCTCTAAAGTAGTTGTGGTATTACCTATCAGAGTGGGACCTTTGCAGAAAAACACAACATGCCAAGTCCTAAATTTGGAACTATCATACAACATACTCTTGGGAAGACCATGGATACAGGACATACAAGCTATTACATCCACATGTCATCAGTGCTTAAAATTTCCATACAATGGATAGTAAATCACAATATCAGCCGACTTAAATCCAGTGCAGTGTGGTAATAAACTGAAATCAACTCAAGAGATCATTATTTCACATAATAGAGAGGAAGCATATTCAAACACACAATCCAAGGAACAATCATTTGCATCAATTTTGTCAAACATGGAAGAACAAATGCAGCTAAAAGATCAAGGGAACAAAGAATATTCATTATCATTGAACAACAAACAAGAGCAACTTGAAATTGAAAGGGAAGAAGAAGATGGAGGTGTTGATGTAGTTCACACATATGCAGAACAAACGTTAGGAACTAGCCTACTTGAATCATAATCACATATGGCTGACATGGACTTAACCGATGACGATCAGGATTTTCTTGTACGAGGTCATTCTGATGAGAGTATCATCCTAGACATGGAAATACCTACTGAAAGCTCTGACATCTATATCATGACTCCCAATATCTCTGAAACATATCAACCTGAAGATCCTTTATCCTTAATCTATCTCAAACCTATGGACTGGGAAAATGAAGGACATACTGACATTGATACCTTACCTAATGACCATGCCATATCATTATATCTTAATGAAATCAAACCTACAACAACTATCACCAGGGATTCCACTAACGTATCTTCAAGTCAAATAGGTGCCGAATCTCCTAGTTGCAAAAATGAAAATAAAGAAAACAATATCAGGTGTAATGTTGAAAACCATTTATTGGCAACATTAGACCATGAAAAAGTAAAAATAAAGGACACATCTATTGGTGAAAACCTCCTCGAGGCATCGAAAGATGGGAGATTTTACACCTTACATGTGTACTATCAAGAGAAGTCATCTATCCTAATAGAACCAATAGCTATCATTGACACAATCGATCTACATCCAGCAGCAATCTCTTTATCAGAACCAACAAGGAAAAGATATTTGAAATCCTTCAAAAGATGGCAAATTAATTTTACCTGGTCATACCCAGACATTCCAGGGTTTGATCTAGATCTTATAATACATCACCCGAATATCAGTCCAGGAGAAAACATCAATAATGGAACACAACATAGATCAAGAGCACACATCAATAGAGGAACACAACATAAATTAGGAGCAGGCATTCTATTTATCAAAATGGCTACAGAATGGAACATTAAACAACTTCAAGTCTTTGGAGACTCGCAACTTGTCATTAATCAAATCAATGATGACTATCAAACAAAAGATGACAAACTCATGCCTTAAAAAAAGATGGTGGATGACTTCAAGAAATATTTTGTTGAAATCACTTTTAAACAAATTCCAAGAAATGATAACAAAGCAGCAAATGCCATGGCAACACTTGCTTCTTTATTACAAACACAGGAAAATCAAGAGCGTTATGAATTCCTAGTTGAAGAGTTGTTTTACCCTTCTCATAATTGTCCTGATTCCCAAACCATTTGTCAACTTATTGGACATAATAATTCTTCCCGCTATAGCCAAACTTACACATACCTGAAAGATAACACCTTACCTCTTGACCTATCAAAGAACCAAAAGAGAAACTTTTTTCGCCAATCCTCCCATTATACTCTTGTCGTGGATACCCTATTTAAATGAGGTCTAGACGATACTCTCTTAAGATGTCTCAAACAAGAAGAATCTGAGAAGGCCTTAAATGAAGTCCATAATGACATTTGTGGCACTCATTCAAGTGGTCTTATCCTTTTGAAAAAACTCATACGCTTGGGCTATTATTGGCCAACTATGGAACGAGATTCTTTTCAGATAGCTAGAACATGCAAACAATGTCAGATCCATGCACCAACACAAGAACTTCATGCTTTAGCAACATCTTGGCCTTTCTGCCAATGGGGACTTGATCTAGTACTAAAGAAAAATCCACGAAATCAGTCAGATCGAGAAAAGAAAGGAAAATTTGAACCAAACTGGTTAGGTCCATTTGTAGTCACAACAATATTTGGGTCAGGAGCATATCAACTATCAACACACGACGGGGATCAGCTCAAGGAACCCATCAATAGCATGCATCTGAAGAAGTTGTATGTCTAAGAAAATCCAAAAACAGTGAAAAACAGAAAATCCAAAAAAAAAAAATAATAATAATAATAAAAAAAAATCAAAATATGACAAAAAGTGCAATAAAAACAGATGGTGAAAACTTGGCAAACAGGCGCTATCTGTCAGCTAGCTCTTCCATCTATTGGTTCGTGCTTTCTTTTGCTTGCATTCTTTTCCATCAACGTTATTCATATTCATCATAAAGCCTTTGTACATACGCAGGCATCCTAGGTGGTTTCTCGTCATGGTTTGGATCATTGACTATATCGTAATAAGACTTGTTTCTGGGCTGGGGGCAAAATCCTGAACCTGGCCAGGGGCAAAAAGTTTTGATCATTTTGAGCTTAATCAAAGCAGGTAGAACAACAGTCAGACAATGCTTGTCAAGAGAAAAACTGAGATACATCCAACATTGAACATAAGATCACATTGTCAACCATTAACTATCACATATCAATCTAAATATGACAAAACACATATCAATGGATGATATATCTTGACTCACGATTTTAACACTTTGGCAATAATGGTTCAACTATTTTATTTGGATTTTCGCTATCATGATTTGTGAGTAACTCCAGGATGTCTTTGACTAGAGGAACGAGGAAGGAACATGATATTTTTCTTGTCTACTGTTTGTAAATTAATCATTAATATGTGCAAATTTGTCTAAGGAAATGATCATTAGAATATCATGGAAGACATTTTGGACTTGCATATAGAAATGGTTAATATTGCCTGTTTTACGCAAGCGACACTCTGGTCATCTTGGTTCAATTATACCTCGATGCTTTTGCTAACTTGCAATATCAAAACCCAGGAAAGTAGTGCTCAGGTCATCATGGTTCAATTATACCATTGATGTTTG